>NC_134236.1:134396478-134699509 GCF_965152275.1 Natator depressus
GGAAAGAATGACGATGTACACTATATGATTTATTGATGAATATTTCCCAGATGAGTTAATAAAACTGTGGCCTAATTAACCCACATCCCTTGAATCTTGTCTTTCTTCCTGCCGGGTTAGGACAATGCATCTACATTTAACTGCAGGAGCAAATCTAAGTACCTGTGCCTCAAACCACCTGACTGTGGGTGCAGACCAGGTAGTTAGAGATGCAAGTACTTCTATTTTACCTATTATTATTTGCTGATGTACACTGTGCCCACAAAAAAAAAAAAAAAAAAAAAGAAGTAGGCTGGGCATCAGTCCTTTGAGAAGTACCCTGCTTAAAGTCAGACAGAATCAATTACACATCATTGTTTTTTCATGTTATCATTCTTTGAACATTATTTCATATATCACATTGCAAAGTACTCCGATAAGGATTTTCTGAAGTACCAAAGGTGAAATTTTACGACACAAAAGTGAAGGGCAATTTCAGAACAATTGACTCAATTTACCTTTATCCTGTCCATGTATGCTTCCATTTTTAACTGCTCCACAGCTTTTCTTGCTTGAGATATATTGGTTGTGTTGTTATTAGACATGATTTCCTTCATTCTGTTTTCCCTAGAACAGTCAAAGTTAAAGCAATTGAAAAGTTGCTTTTCTAAACAAATTCTTACAGGCTTGGTTAAGAGTACACTTATCTAATGTAATATAGCGATCAGACTACAGTTAACGCTCCCTAGACTGATAAAATAAAACTGAATGTAAAGTTACCATTGCTAGACTGCATACCTACAAATGTAAACCATATAAGGTGAGGAAATAAACAGTTGTTCAACAATCCATCTACACTCAATTCCCCTGTACATTAGCTATCATCCTCCCCACATATTTGCACCCTCAACCACAACTCTGAGCATAACTAATATGCCAAATCACAAATGCAAGTTTCTACACAAAAACTACTTAATTTAGATTGCCAACACAGACCATCCATTCACATAATACAAATACATCTGAACCACCATTTGCAATTTTATTCCAGGCCTCGCTTACACACACTAATACAAAGCCACATACAGTTCTTTTGTACATATGATTTATGAAAACCACACCATCCTGATATCAGTCATCAAAACAGACTACTTTTTAAGCAATAAGAACAGTCAGTTAAGACTGCTCACAGGTTGTTCAGGAAACGTGCTAGAGATGAGTAGTGGAAGAGAAGCAATCAAGGTTGTAAAGGGGAACTAAGGAGTTGAGCATAGATGGAGTGTTCAACTAGGTAAGTTCATGTAGGATCAGTCCATCAGTGGCTATTAGCCAGGATGGGCAGGGATGGTGTCCCTAGTCTCTGCTTGCCAGAAGCTGGGAATGGGTGACAGGGGGATGGATCACTTGATGATTATCTGTTCTGTTCATTCCCTCTGTGGCACTGGCAGTGGCCACGGTTGGAAGACAGGATACTGGGCTAGATGGACCTTTGGTCTGACCAAGTATGGCTGTTCTTATGTTCAAAGACTTAACTGCTTATTTCCTTGGTTTTTATGGTTTCCATGATTGGGATATGTACTTTACCAGCCTAAACACAAAACAAACCCCCATGAAGTGTAGGAATTACCCTGTTTTTAAAGACAAATAATTATGTATTAACCTTGATACCTGTCTGCAAACTATGAAGGTAACAAAGATAAGATGGGTGAGATAGAATCTTTTATTGGACCAACTTCTGTTGGTGAGAGAGAGAAGCTTAGAGCTTATACAGCGCTCTTCTTCAGGTCAGGGAAAGGTACTCAGTGTCACAGCGAAAAACAAGGTGAAATAGATTGCTCAGCATAAAGTGTTAACACATGTTACAAGAAACCATTCAAGGTGAAGTGGGTGGTTAACACCTCCACAGTCACAGGACAGAGGGTTAATAGGTTACAGATTGTTGTAATAAGCCATAAATCCACTGTTTTTGAGTCTGTGATTTTTAGTGTCTAGCAACGCTACGAATTTAAGCTTCCACGCCTGTCTTTTGAAGGTGTTGTGCAGGATGATGACAGAGGTCACACGTGGAATGATCGTTCAGTGAAGTGTTCACCAACAGGTGATATGGTGTTTTTGTCTTTTATCATTTTTCTGTCAGAGTGTAGTGATTTTTTCGTTTCACCCACACAGTTGTTCTTGGGGCATTTAGTGTATGCAGTACTGGGTTTACACTGGCTCCGGTGGCGCCAGGCCCAGGGGCCCGCAAAGGGTTAATCCAGCCGGGCCACAGCCCAGCAATGTGAAGAGTCAGCAACTTCCATGTGCCAGATGAAACACTAAGCAGCCTGGGGAGTGCAGTGCAGAGGTGCAAAAGGGACTGGCTGTTCCAGGGTGTGCTGGGAGTTGTAGTTTGCATGCCGCTGTGTTCCACTGGGGCCCTGGGACCTGCGCTGCCAGCTACACCACTAGTCCCAGAATGCCCCACGCCATGCTACCAGCCACCCCAGCTGAAGTGGTCGGAGCGAACCAAAAAGAAATCCTAAACAAGGAAATGGTCTGGTGCAGAGAGAGGGTTCCCGGTGCTAATCCCGCTGCACTCCCCCCCACCCCCCGAGTCTCCCCCACTCTCCTGGGGTGGCGGGGAGCTGGGGGCAGCCCCCCAGCGAACGTGATGCCTGGGGCCTCCTGGGCACTGTCTCGACCCTGCACTTCAGGGTGGGGGTTGGTTGTCTGTGGTCCCTGAGAGCAGGGTGGGTAGTGACAGCGGGGCTTGTCAGTGCTGGCTAGCACATCCCCTGCCAGTGGAAATGCCCAGAAATTGCCCCCCTGCACTCCGGGGAGGGGGCACAGCCCAGTGTTGAGGGAAAGGGGCAGTTGTGGGGCAAGTCGGGGTGCGATGGGGGAGCTGGCAGTGACTCCATGTGGGGGGTGAAGGAGAAGCAGGATGTTAAGGTGGGGGTTGGCTCAGTGTTTGGGGGGGATAGTAGAAGGGAGGGAGATGACAGCCCTGGGGTGAAAGTGTGTGAGGGGGTGGGCAGTAGCAGGGAGATTGAGGAGAGCCTTTGTTAGGGGGTTAGTTGTGTGGGATGGGAACAGTAGGAGGGATGGGGCGGGGGGGGAGAGCCCAGGTGTGAAGATTGGGGTAGGAGCTTGAGCCTGGATTGTGGTAGCCTTTGTGGTAAAGTGCGTGTTTTCTCTCAGTGGCCCTTTCTCCCTGCAAAAGATGGACACCAGCAATTTTCCTCCCCACACTCCTCCCCAAAGTTTTGTAAACATTATTGTACCAAAGTAGAAAATGCAACTTTCAAAAAATGTATTTACAAAACATAACTTTGGGTGGAGGAGGTGGTGGTGGGGAGATGGAGGTGCGACACCACTGACTGCTACATCCAGGCTTAATATGGCTCATAAGTGTGCTAATTAAGCACTTGTGTTCAGGGCCCCAAGCAGGCCCTGAGTGTTTAAAGGAAAAAGACAAAACTAACAAACAACCCCCATCCCACACAAACCAAATTCAGTGGTATTCTGGGTACATTGATGTTAGCCCAGTTTGTTCTCTGTGGGCTGAGTGGAGGTCTCAGTGTGGCTTCAAATATCTTATTTTGTTTTTTGAATAAATGTTTTCATCCCCATCCCAGCAATACCACATTTACTATGGCATCAATGGTGCTGTCATGCCGGGCCCACACTTGGAAGGGGCCCATCACAACCACACGGGGGCCCACAAATATGTTTGGCACTGGGCCCACAAAAAGTTAATCCGCCCTACGTGTACTGGATGAGTTACACCACATATTGTGATGGGCATTCATAGGGCAAATAGGTCTTGAAAGTGGGGGGTTATTGATCACAGTAGTGGCAGAGGTATGTCTGCAGGTTTTGCGTCTGTTGTTCTGGCAGGGTCTAGTGCTGTTTTGAGTTGGTGGGTCCTGGTCTGTGGGGAGCTTGCTTCTCATGATGAGCTTGGTGAGGTTTAGGGGTTGTTAAAAAGTCAGATAAGGGGGATTTGGGAAAGATTTTCTTTCAGAATGGGGTCTCCATTGAGTAGGGGTTATAATTCTTTAATGATACCCCAGACGGATTCCACATTTTAACACTTAAGACTGTATTCACCAAATAAGGAAACTCTACCAGAGAAGTAGCTTGCACCATAGATCAGGCCACCCAAATACTCCAAGAGAACGTTATAGGCCTGGCTTGACATAAGGAACTTGCCTCATTTCTTAGTGAGCATAATTTAGGGTGACCAGATGTCCCAATTTTATAGGGACAGTCCCAATTTTTGGGTCTTTTTCTCACATAGGCACCTATTACCCCCCACCTCCTGTCCCAATTTTTGACACTTGCTATCTGGTCAGCCTAGCGTAATTGGGAAAGTGAATGAAAGGTTAAGTTGTAAATAGGGACTTGACAAACAGTATGCGGGAGTCAGGATGTTTGTGCAAGCAAAGATAAGCAGCAACATCTTGATGGTAGTAAGGATGGACAAGATTACATTCCAGGTTTAAGATCAGTTTCCAGGTCACAGTACATGGACAGAGCATGCTATACAGGGATTGGTTCTTGCAAAGTAACCAATCCAATAATGTGTGAATTAATGTACAGCAAATGCAATGTAATGCGTAAATGTATATAAAGGAAGACGTTATCTGTGTAACTTTGGATGAGCGGTACACATATCTAATCCCCTAACGCTTGAGCCTAATCAGTTCAGTGTAGCTTTGCTGTATGCCATTGCCAAATAAAGGAACCTGAGTGATGAAATCCAGAGTCGAATTGAGTTTTGGATCCCAGAGAACTGGATCAAGTGTTTTCCCAGTATTGGACATGGTGCTCTGGCTAAGCCAAGTGGAAAAGGTCTCTGAGGAAATCCCAACAAACCTGCTTCAATATGAAAAAAACCGCAACCATCTCACCACATGCTCCTAGTTGTCACCTATAACCCCCCCACTGGTGCTGTGCTTTTTGGACCTGAAGTTGGTAGAGTGGAAGCAGGGCTATATGGGAGGTAAGCAAGGGAAAACAGGGGGTCCTGAGAAGGAGCTCTGCTCCAGCAAGGCAAGGGGAACTCGACTACCACATCCAACTCTGGCTCACTCTTAGTGCCCCACCCCCAAACAGGCTGTTGTGCACAGATTTACTCCATGCATTTTGAATATCCTTGTATCTCTCCCTGTCTCCTGGAAGAGCTGCTGCATGGTACACCTCGGGAGGAGATGCTGAGGGAGCCTAGGGTTGAACATGGTCAGGGGATTGGGGGAGCCCAGGGCTCTCCAGATGGCCTGTGACATTAGGGAGCCAAGTTTCTTTGTGCCAAAGAACTGGAAATTGAAAAGTTACTCTGAAACTGCTGCTTCTGCTCCCACATGTACTGATGTAGTAGGACCTTGGGGAGCAGAGCTGAGAGCCTTTGGTCCACTGAGGCTTCAACACAGACACACATTGGTGACAGGCATGTTGGAGAGCTGTGGCAGCAGCACTAGATAGCATCCAGACACTAATTTCAGATATCAGTGCTTAAAGGGATCTCCCCTACAGTGGTACCGCACAGTGAATGAGGGGACAAAAGATATGTTTTGTGCAATGCAACAGTTCACTACTATGTCATCTCTAGAAACCTGGGTTCAAGTCTTGACTGGAAATCACAAATGGAAGTGTGCTTGGGTAGTTTTATCCAAGTCCCCCAATTTGCATACAATTCAGTAAAATTATACTCTGGGAGGAATTCTGTGTTACTGCACGTGCACAATAAATGAGCCATGCATTTTTAAGTTTTTGAGCAGAAATAAGCTTGTGCCGAAATGTTGCTTCAGTTCTGCCTTTTGCCCACCAGAGGGCGCTGTGGCGCAAGAACAGCAGCAGCTCCTAGCAGAAAATAACTTCTGCAGTTATGCCTTTTCCTCACCAGAGGGTGCTGTGGCAATAGAACACAGGAACAGCTCCCTGCCAGCGATGGAAGAGAAAGAGCCTGCCTTCTTCGCAGCACCTGTCAGGCCAGGTCAGGAGACAGGGGCTATGCGGAAAACAGACAACGTGGAGTGCTGGGGGGATGTCAGACAGGGGCTCATAAGGGCTAGTGTGGGAGGACAGATTGGGGCAGGGGCTGAATGGGAGTGGAAGCACAGGGCCACATGGTGATGGGGGAGGAGGCGCAAAGCCACATAGGGGTAAGGGGGTGGCTGAGTGAGGGCACAGACCACATAGGAACAGGGGGAGGCAGCACAGAGCCACATAGGGATGGGGGGGAGTGGGTGTCTGAGTGGGGGTGGAGAGACATGTGGACAGGGACTGCAAGGACACATGGGGTGGTGCAGGAACACACTGGGATGGGGCAGATGTGCCTGACTGAACAGAAGAGGTTAGGGGTCAGCCAGGGTCTGCATGGGGGAAGCTCTCTAACAATCCCTCCCCGCCCCCACAAAAAACCTATTCCATACTTTTCCCACCCATACCCAACAGCCCTCCAAGTTCACACCCAGGCTCCTTTCCAGAAATTGACTACCCTCTCCCTCAGCTCCTCCATTACCCCTAACTCGCCCAAGCCTTTGCACTGCTTCTGAGGGGTGAGGGAAATACAGTTCTGGATTGTAATTTAAGTGAATTATTACTCCGGGTTCTGTATTAATATTCCTAGTAAGGAATCTATTTGTCAAAAAAACATTTCCTGAATCTTTTTTATTGTCTGTATTGTTACAGACATACTTGCTGACACGTACTGTGAAATAAATGACAAAAAATAATTGAAACTGGTGTGATTATATTGTGTTATTTTGACAAATAAAATATGCAGAATTTTAAAATACTGTGTGCAGAATTTTTAGGCACAGAATTCCCCCAGGAGTAAAATTAGTTTCTGCTTTAAGACCGAATCCAACGTCCATTGAAATCAGTGGAAAGACTCCAATTATTAATTACTCAAGTATTAAGAGGTGCTCAGCATTTCAGATGCATTAGTACTGACATCCAGTGAGATCTACCATAATGGTGACAATGTCCCAGTCAGAAAATATATATTTGTATAAGGCCATAGATGTGCATGGCACTTTACAGGTATAAAGTGAAACAAGTTTCCTGCCCCATGGAGCTTAAAAATCAAATATACAAGTTAAATGATGACTAAATACAATGTACAGGCATTTCTGGGTGGGAAGTGGGTGACTGGGGGGAGCCTAAGTTCCCTGTAAGGTGCGTGGCAGCACAACAGCCTATTTAGCGCGGTGCAGGTGCTCAGGGAACCCACCCAGCTGACCTGTCGCAGCCAGGGAAGGGGCGCGCCATAGGCGCTGACTTCCCCTCTAGCCAGAGGGTGCTCTACCCCCATCTGTCCCAAGCCCCGCCCCCACTCCACCTCTTCCCTACCTCCTCCCCCTAGCGTGCCCGGAGCTTCCTACATACCGTGAAACAGCTGTTTGCGGTGGACCAAAGGCACTGGGAGGGAGGGAGGGAGGGAGAGGAGTTGGTCAGCGGGGGCCACTGGCAGGTGAGAGGTGCTGGAGCACCTGCTAATTTTTCTCTCCGGGTGCTCCAGCCCTGGAGCACCCATGGAGTCAGCGCCCCTCCCTCAGCCCCAACCCTGCTGCGGCTAGGGGAGGGGTGGCCCAAACTCAGCCCCGGACCTGCTGTGGCCAGGGGAGGGGAGCCTATTCTGTGGCCCCAGCCCTGGAGCTGCTTCAGTGGGGAGAGGTGCCTCTCCCCACCCAGCCCAGGTGCTGCAGTGGGGAGAGAGAGCTGGGGAAGAGTCCTCCCTCCCCGCCATAGCCCCAGAGCACCCTCCTGCACCCCAAACCCTTCATGCCCACACCCCCTGCTGGAGCCCTCACACCACTGCACCCCAACCCTCTGCCCCAGCCCTGAGCCCCCTCCCACACTCTGAACCCCTCAGCTCCACCCCCACTCAGTGAATTTTGTTATGTGCACCAATATGAAGGTGATGTGGCCTGAAGGTGTCTACTACGAAGGGAAAAGTGATGGTGGCGTGGAAGAGGTGAACCTCTCCATGACCCTTGGGCGTATGCAGCAACAGCAGATCAAGGAGCTGTGCACTAGCTACGCGCCGACATTCTCAGCCACCCCAGGACTGACTGAACGGGCATACCACTCCATTGACACAGATAATGCTCACCCAATTAAAGCCCAACCATCCTCAAGCTAAAATTGCTATAGAACGGGAGATCCTGGATATGCTACAGATGGGTGTAATCCGCCCCTCTGGCAGTGCATGGGCATCTCCAGTGGTTCTAGTTCCCAAACCAGATGGGGAGATACAGCATTTAGCTTACGGTAGTCCAAGCAAAAACGTAACTCGCCCAGACAACTATCCAATGCCACGCACAGATGAACTACTGGAGAAACTGGGACGGGCCCAGTTCATCTCTACCTTGGACTTAACCAAGGGGTACTGACAGGTACCGCTAGATGAATTCGCCAAGGAAAGGTCAGCCTTCACTACACATGTCGGGCTGTATGAATTTAATGTACTCCCTTTCGGGCTGCAGAATGTACCCGCCATCTTCCAAAGACTTGTAGATGGTCTCCTAGCGGGATTGGGAGAATATGCAGTCGCCTACCTTGACAATGTGGCCATATTTTTGGATTCCTGGGCAGAATACCTGGAACAGCTACAAAAAAAGTCTTCGAGTGCATAAAGGAGGCAGGACTAACTGTTAAGGCTAAGAAGTGTCAAACAGAGTGACTTACCTTGGACACCAGGTGGGTCAAGGAACTATCCACCCCCTACAGGCCAAAGTGGATGCTATCCAAAAGTGGCCTGTCCCAAAGTCAAAGAAACAGGTCCAATCTTTCTTAGGCTTGGCCGGATATTACAGGCAATTTGTACCGCAATACAGCCAAATCGCCGCCCCAAAAAAGAAACAGCCAAATGCCGTTCAGTGGACCGAAGAGTGTCAGAAGGCCTTTAACCAGCTTAAAGTGACACTCATGTCTGACCCTGTGCTAAGGGCCCCAGACTTTGACAAACCATTCCTAGTAACCACAGATGCGTCCGAGCGTGGTGTGGGAGCAGTTTTAATGCAGGAAGGACCGGATCAAGAATTCCATCCTGTAGCGTTTCTCAGCAAGAAGCTG
This sequence comes from Natator depressus, assembly GCF_965152275.1. Lineage (NCBI taxonomy): Eukaryota > Metazoa > Chordata > Testudines > Cheloniidae > Natator > Natator depressus. The sequence continues at coordinate 134,405,521 of NC_134236.1, forward strand.
TCTGAGAGGGAAAGCAACTGGTCAGTCAGTGAAAAAGAATGTTACATCATTGTCTACGCTCTGGAAAAGCTACGCCCATACATTTGGGGACAGCGTTTCCACCTGCAAACCGACCATGCTGCGCTACAGTGGCTTCATACCACCATGGGAAATAACAAAAAACTTATTCGGTGGAATTTAGCTCTCCAAGAGTTTGATTTCGACATACAACACATCTCAGGAGCTTCTAACAAAGTGACTGATGCACTCTCCCATGAAAGTTTCCCAGAATCAACTGGTTAAAATCGTCCTTGAGATGTGGAAAATATCGTTAGCCTTTATAATCTTGGTAGTATATTTAGAGGTGCATGGTTTCAGAGTAGCAGCAAAAAGAAAGGAGTACTAGTGGCACCTTAGAGACTAACCAATTTATTTGAGCATAAGCTTTCGTGAGCTACAGCTCACTTCATCGGATGCATTCAGTGGAAAATACAGTGAGGAGCATGTCTTATTAACTCTGTTTTCTCCTAGAGCTCCAGGAAGAAATCACAGCCAGTCTTTCACCCTATCTATGATTTGGAGGGTGTGTCATAAATATAAAGGGAAGGGTAACCACCTTTCTGTATACAGAACTATAAAATCTCTCCTGGCCAGAGGCAAAACCCCTTCACCTGTAAAGGGTTAAGAAGCTAAGATAACCTCGCTGGCACCTGACCAAAATGACCAATGAGGAGACAAGATACTTTCAAAGCTGGAGGGGGGGAGAAACAAAAGTTCTCTCTGTCTGTGTGAGGCTTTTGCCGGGACCAGGTCAGGAATGCTCTTCAGAACTTCTGTTAAGTTAGTAAGTAATCTAGCTATAAATGCATTAGATTTTCTTTTGTTTAATGGCTGGTAAAATAGCTGTGCTGGAATGTATATTCCCGTTTTTGTGTCTTTTTGTAACTTAAGGTTTTGCCTAGAGGGATTCTCTATGTTTTGAATCTGATTACCCTGTAAGGTATTTACCATCCTGATTTTACAGAGGTGATTCTTTTACTTTTTTCTTTAATTAAAATTCTTCTTTTAAGAACCTGATTGTTTTTTCATTATTCTTAAGATCCAAGGGGTTGGGTCTGTGTTCACCTATGCAAATTGGTGAGGATTTTTATCAAGCCTTCCCCAGGAAAGGGGGTGTAGGGTTTGGGGGGATATTGTGGGGGGAAAGACGTCTCCAAGTGGGCTCTTTCCCTGTTCTTTGTTTAACACACTTGGTGGTGGCAGCATAGGGTTCAAGGAAAAGGCAAAGTTTGTACCTTGAGGAAGTTTTTAACCTAAGCTGGTAAGAATAAGCTGAGGGGGTCTTTCATGCAGGTCCCCACATCTGTACCCTAGAGTTCAGAGTGGGGAAGGAACCTTAACATGTAACTCTCGTTACAGTGTGTATGGTAACACCCATTGTTTCATGTTCTCTGTGTATATAAATCTCCCCACTGTATTTTCCACTGAATGCAGCTGATGAAGTGAGCTGTAGCTCACGAAAGCTTATGCTCAAATAAATTTGTTAGTCTCTAAGGTGTCACAAGTACTCTTTTTCTTTTTGCGGATACAGACTAACACGGATGCTACTCTGAAACCTTTCAGATTCAAGTTGGCTTTTCTGCTTATATGGCAGCATGATCCAGTGGTTCAATGCTGGACTGGGAGTCTGGAGAACAGAGCTCTAAATCCCAGCTCTGTACTGGACCTGCTCCTTCCAAATCATTTGACCTCTATGCCTCAGGTTCCCTATCTGTAAAAGTGGGGTGAGGATATATACCCTTGTTTGTAAAGGGTTATGAGATCTAGGAATATGAAGTGCTTACAAGTACAAAGAATGATATGCAATATAATATTACAGGGTCATAAGCAACTGTCTCCTGTCAGTGTTTTGTCCACTGATAGCAGATAATCTTCATTTTGTTTTGATCCTCTGTTGGCTAGGTGATAGAAGAGGCAGATCCATTTCTATATTTTTTTGCCATAGCACTTAAGTCCCGAGACAAAACTAGAAAGCTAATTTTATTTGAATTTAAAAAAAAAGTTATTGAACTCAGCTGAATTAAATGGCACGAGCAAACCAGCGAATTCTGGTTCCAACTGTTTTTTCAGAAATTCACTCACCAACCTGTACAGCAAGACACAGAGTTACAAGCATTACATCACACCATCAGAGCTCACTGGCTGATTATAGCTGGAAAGCACGGCACTATTTCTAGCTCTGATTTTGAAAGATATTTAGGCATCTAATGATTCAAATATAGTTGCCTAGGCACTCTTGAAAATCCACTAAGTGCCAAAATACTTTTAAAAATCTGTCCCTAAGCCTTACAGTGGTGTCACACACACACACACACACACACACACACACCCTTCCCAGTACTCTGAAAAAGCAAGATTTTCTGGAAGCAAGAACTTGCACAGTAGAACAATAGAAACATAGGAATGTTCCTACTCGGTCTATTCCAATATGCTGTTTGGGACATTCAGTGGCTAGGGCCAGAGGTGTAACAGAAAGCTGTAAACCTGGATGGCCTTGTTATCTAATTATGTGTCCAATCTCTTTTTGAAATCTGCTAAAAATTAAACACGGTTCTCACAAGTAACTTCACAGTACGGTTTTCCTCAGTTCCATGTGCACAAAGTTACCAGGCCAACTGCACCTCTGATCACTCTTGGTCTCTTCAAGTGGACCCCATTCGGGTCTCAAGCCTCTAGCTATCACCTGTCTCAGGGTGAATTCACACAATTTTTCCACACTCAGACTGGGCTTTGGACTGCATCCCCTGCCACTAACCATGATTATCTCAGCATAGCTGACAGGCTCAGACCCTGCAGTTCTGTTTCCTCGGGCAGCAATGACTGGTATCCAGTAACCAAAGAGCCTCCTTAAAGCAAAGTATTATTTTATTTAGAAAAAAAGGATGCTAGAGAATACAGACTTTGAAGATGGTTTATTGTTTTATTTACAGTCGTATAGACAGTGCTTTGAAGCTGAGGCTTGGGCTGGAGCTCAGGAACTGAAGCCTGTGGGTGAAGAGGGGCTGTTGTGGGCTTGAGAGAGAGAGAGCTCCAGCCCAAGCTGCAACTTTTACTCCTGGGGGAATTCTGTGCCAAAAAATTAAAAATTCTACACACAATATTTTAAAATTCTGCAAATTGAGTGTGTCAAAATAACGCTCTATTTCAATTATCTTGGTAATTTATTTCAAAATATCTGTCAGCAAGTATGTCTTTGACAATACAGAAACCAAAAAAATTTCCCAAGGAGTAGAGAGTTAAAGAAACACCTATGACAACCCAGTTCCTGCTTCTCTGCCCCCTCCCCCTCTGAGCCCAGCCAGGGGGCCACACACACACACACACACACACAGAGCCCAGCAGTGGGGCCCCCTGGGTCCACACACTCACACCCCCTACCCCACAGAGGCCAGCCACAGCCCACCCCCAGCGACCCACACACTCACACCCCTAACTCCCAGAGCCCAGCCACGCCCCCCCAGATACTCACACTCTTTATCCCCCAGAGCCCAGGTGCAGCCCCCCTGGGCCAGCCACTCACATCCTCCACCCCCCAGCCCAGACACTTACACCCGCTACCCCTCAGAGCCCAGCTGACCCCCGGGCCAGACACTCACAGACCTTACCCTCCTAGAGCCCAGGGATCCAGAGGAAGAAACAACCTGCTGCTGAGTCCCAGGTTTGCACAGAGTTTCCTGCGCACCGCTGCCTCCTTCCTTCAGGGCATGCTGGGAACTGCAACTGCTAGGAACCCTTCAGTTCCCTCCCCCTGGCTTTGTCTTCTATTTGCGAGCTGGGCTCTGCCCCTAGTGACAACCAACATCTCTGCAGCCCATTTCTGTGGGGAAAAAAGGAAATTCTGTGCACACAACATGAATTTCTGCAAAATCCTGCATTGCGCAGTGGATCAGAATTTCCCCCGGAGTAAACGTCAAAGAGCTGTCTACATAGCTATTTTTAAAGAGCAAGCATGAGTCCCGCTAGCCCAAGTCTGTTGACCGGGGGTGGGAGGCTCACTCCAAAGTACTGTGTAGACAGACCCTTACTCTATTCATACCATTATTACTTATCAGTATTCTTAGACTACACACTAGCTCTTTGTCCATCATATCATGGACATCATCATATCATATATTGTCTCCTGTGCCCTGATGTAAATAATCTAGGTCTCTATAGCTCTGTTAGTGTGGTCAGCTGGCATTTTTGATATGGCCTTTTTCAGTCAAAGGATGTTTTGTTGGTTAGCATATCACATCAAGCAGCTGTTCCCCAATGCCTTCCTTTTGACATGCTGTAGCGGGCTCCTGGGAGCTCCATGATAACATTCTGCCATCCACCTGAAAGGGATTTGGGGATTATTTTTCTGCCTCATATAGAGTTTACTTCCTTTCTGGATGCTGCTAACTCATCCTTGCCAAAGATGACTAATCTCTGGTGTTTCTGAAGAGCAATTTTTTTTTCTTTTGAGGGATCAAATTGTACCAAATGATGCTTCAAAGGCCAAATTCTGCCCTGATGTTAGCAGGAACTGTACAAATATTTGAGGGTAAAATTTGGCCCTCACCTTTTTTGGGGCACCATGCACATTTACAGTGCTCTATAAATACTTCTTATTCAGTAATTTTATACCATACTGTCTCTATATTTTAACAAGCAAGGAAAATTTAGCTTGTCAGCTCTTCACTGCAAGGGCTTTGTCATTTTAAATATGCAGCACCACCGGTTTTCAGATAAGCTATATTTTAAAAAATGAAGATTTGAAGCCATTGTACAAATTTTCCTCGGCTTCAAATTATAATCTTAACTCAAGTGAGTGTGCTACAAAACTAGATCTGAGAAGCCATCTATTTTCTTATGTCCTCTTGCAGCAATTGACATTGGCTGGGCTGGAATTCTTAAAGATCATGTAGGATAGTCTTAAGAGTTTGGGAGCTGTGGCTTTCCTTCAGAGGCCCATAACTTTACTATCTTCAATGCTTGCCAGTCTATATCCGTGGTGTCCTTAGGGACAAAGCTCAATACATTTTTAATTTTATGATTTGCAGCAGGCAGTGGATTTCTTTTCTCAAACCAGTTCTATAATTTATTGGGCCACGCAGAAGACTAGGACTAAGCCCAGTCTTGCTAACTTTTTTTTTCATACCAGTAGTCCTGTTGACTTCAATGGGACTGGCCGGTGGCCACATGAGTTAAGATTATTCACAGGGTAATGGTTTGCAACTCAGGCCCAACACTGCAAGGAGGGCCCTACTGCATTAGGAGAATGCAATTGCATTCGGAGAATGAACTGCCAAACCTAGAGTCTTAAAGATGTTTGATGAAGGATAAACATACTGAAGGACTCACAGAAACGAGAGTTAGGAGGTTTGCTTTTGCAGACATATTATATACAACAGAAGCTTGACAAAAATATGTAAATCCTTGGCTCATCACACCAGGGACTATAATATTCGCTATGTATGCTATCGCCAGAGTCTATACCATATATCCTCCCCTGCTCCCTGTGCACAGAGGTGGGAGGGGCACCTCCCTGTAAGCTGGGTCTTACTCTGACCCCACTTACCTGAAATTGCTCTGTATATAGGATAAGAGACTTCTTCTACTGTCTCCCTTCTCCAGGGTTACAAGTGACAAAAAAAACCAAAAACTGAAACTGCCTAGGATTAAACTCCCCACCCACCCACAGGTAACTGTCACCACTGTTAACTGCCCACAGCAGAGGTAAAGGACATGCATAGCAGGACCACACTACTAGCACGGAGAGAGAGCATCATTTTCTTACCATATAGTAACTTCCAAAACCATCACTACAGGGAGGTTGCAGAATGCAAACAGGAATGTTTCTCAGACTTATGCTTGTACCATCATTGATCCTAAATGTGGCAAGATGATAGAAAAGAGAGGTTACTTACCTTGCATGATAACTGAAGTTCTTAAGAGATGTTTTGTCCCTACGGATGCTCCACTTCAGCATGTGCATGCACTCTTGATAGGGGCTTTTGCCAGCAATGTCCAGGGGTCTGTGCCTGTGCCCTACTCAAGCTCCGTGCGAGTATATATAGAGAATGGTGGGCCCACTGCCACTCCAGTTCCTTCTCAACCCTGAAGTCCAAGAATGACTCTGAAGCAGAGCAGAAGGAGGGTGGGTAATGGAGCATCCATAGGGACAAAACATCTCAAAGAACTCCGGTTACTGTATGAGATAAGTAACCTATTCTTTGAGAAATTGTTCCTATGGGAGCTCCACTTCAGGAGATTCCCGAGCAGAACCTCTATTATGGAAGAGTGTGCTGAAGAGGCAGATTCACAACAGGACATAGAACAGTGATATCAAAAGCCATATCAGCTCTGGAAGCATGCGCAAGAGCACAGTGCTGTGAAAAAAGCATGCACCAATGATCAAGTAGCAGCTTTACAAATATTTGAGAGGGGTACGTACTTCAGTAAGGCTACAGAGGTAGAATGAGCACTGGTGGAATGAGCAATCACTCTAGGAGGGCTTTATAACAGGCTAATATGCATCCTGACATCTGTTTAACATATAATGACCATACTGGGTCAGACCAAAGGTCCATATAGCCTGTCTTCCAACAGTGGCCAATGCCAGGTGCCCCAGAGGGAATGAACTGAACAGGTAATCATCAAGTGATCCATCCTGTCACCCATTCCCAGCTTCTATTTATTATTATAGTCTTTACAGATCCGGTGCCCTTTCATTCGTTCCATGATAGAGACGAAAAATTGAAGAGAGGCCCTGAAGGACTCAGTCCTGTTGAGGTAAAAAGCAAGTCTTGCATCTAGTGATTGGAGACTAGCCTCCCTCTAAGAGTGTAAAACACCAGTAATTGAACGTCTTAATTAACGTGAAACTCTAAAAAGATACCTTAGGTAGGAAACAAGGGTCCAGACATAATATCACCTTTCAGTGATGGATTAGCTAATGGACCCATGGGGCCCATGCCCCCGGCCAATTAGGGGGCTCCGGAAAGATGGGCACACCATCCCCAGCAGACATCTGCCACAGGGTGGCAGAAGCATGGAGCCCTGGGAGAAGCACCGGATGGGCGGGGCAGGGGAAGCCACTGCACTCCAACCCCTGCTGCAGCCCTGGGACTGGAGGAGCTCTAGCTGCAGCCTCAGGGGTGTGGCCCCGGGCTATGGTGGGGGGACAGAGCTTCTCTGGTCTTGGAGCCATGCAGGAGGGGCGGGGGGAGAAAGGAGTAAATGGGTTGTGGGGTAGCAGTGTGGGCAGGGGAGGCAGAATGGGGCTGGACTGTGGGTGGAACAGGGGCGAGGAGAAGGGGCAGAATGGTGCGGGGCCACAGGCAGAAGGAGTGCAGAGGCCCCCCCACTTGCTCTGGCCCAGAGCCCCACAAAGCCTTAATCTACCTCTTCCACCTTTCCATGATAAAACACTATGTATGGTGAGTCACCCACAAGGGCCCCTAGCTCTCCTACCCTCACAGCCAAGGTGATATCCGTAAAGAACAAAGTCTTGAAAGAGAAACGGAGGGAACAGCTATCCATAGGTTCAAATGGGGGTTTTCTCAGCACATTGAGAACTAAGTTGAGGTTCCATGGAGGACTATGTTCCTTGAGAGTAGGAAAAAGGTTAAACAGGCCTTTAATGAACCTTGCAGTAGTTGGGTGAGTGAAGACTGAAAACCCTTCAATGGGGTGGCAGGGTGAAAAGCTGTAAAGGCACCTAGGTGAACCTAAACTGAGCTCAAAGATAACCCACTGTTTTTCAAATTTAGCAGACTAGAGCATGCTAGAAAAGTGAGACTCAAGGAGGTATAGCTCAGAGGCAGCTCAGAGTCTGAAAAGATTTTCATTTTTTACAGATAGGTTTTCCTTGTAGTGGATTTTCTACAATTGAACAGTACTGTTTGGAGGTCCGGAGATCAGTCCTTTCCTATGCCAGAGAGGCATCTAGTAGCCATGCACTGAGGTGAAGCAACAAGAGATGGCAGTGAGTCGTGGTCCCTGACTCCCAGGTAAGGAGACCTGCTATCAGAGGAACGTGGAGAGGTGGGTTGCAGGGACAGTCGAAGGAGCTCTGGGAACCATACTTGCCTTGGTCATGGTGATGCTATGAGAATGGCCATTGATCTCTCCTGTTTCAACTTATTCAGGACTTTGAGGAGTAAAGGCATCAGGGGATTCCTGAAGGGATAACTACAGCAGCTCCCAGCCAGTTCTGACTGCCACAGGCGCTGACTTTGTCCTTTCCCAGGCGGCTGCTTGACCCCTGCTCCTCCCCAGGCCTGCCCCTACACCACCCCTTCCCCCAAGTCACCACCCTGCCTCTTCCCACTCCCTCCCCCACTCCTCCTTCTCCCCCCACTGCACCTCCCAGCGCCTCCTGCATGCCGCTAACCAGCTGATTCATAGTGGTTGGGAGGGGCAGGGGAGGGGGAAGGCACTGATTGACGGGGCCACCATTGGGCTGGAGGCACTGGGGAGGAGGGGGAGGACCTGACGGGAGCACCCATGGAGTCGGCACCTATGCTGACTGCATCCTCCTCTCAATCAGGACCATCAGCACTTCGCACTGGAGGGCATCACAAACACATCTATTTCCAGAAGACTCAAGATAAGGCAAATCTTCTGTAATACAGCATCGTTGAGCTCTCACTTGCGGTCGTGGCCCAAAAACCTGCTCAGGGAGACTGCTACTATGTTCCGTAACCCCAGGAGATAAACCACTGATCTCTCTGTGTCTTGTGATACACATCATTGCATAGTTTTATGGACTGTGTGCACAAGAACTCAGAGTAGCAGCAGTGTTAGTCTGTATTCGCAAAAAGAAAAGGAGTACTAGTGGTACCTTAGAGACTAACCAATTTATTTGAGCATAAGCTTTCGTGAGCTACAGCTCACTTCATGCATCTGAATGCATCCGATGAAGTGAGCTGTAGCTCACGAAAGCTTATGCTCAAATAAATTGGTTAGTCTCTAAGGTACCATTAGTACTCCTTTTCTTTTTGCACAAGAACTGGGATCTTGCTCCTCTCCTTGACAATTTATAAAATACATTGAGGGGTCCCTGATATGTTGTAGAAAGCAAGGCAAGCGTAATGGACTGCCCTGAGTTCTAAAATGTTGATAAGGAAAGCGACCTCCTGGGGAGTCCCCTTGCCTTGAGCTGTGAAGTTCATGAAGGCGAGTGCCCCAACCTAGCAGAGAGCCATCTGTGGTGATCTTTGGGGGAGGCGGATTTGAGAACAGAACTCCCATACAGACCTTTTAGGGTTTTTTCCACCAATTGAGGGAGTTGAGGACCTTCCGGGTATCGATACCTGCTTGGATAGATGGTGTTTTTTTGGTTTGTTGACTGTCCTTAGCCAGGCTTGAAGTTATTGGGAGTGTAATCTTGCCAAGGATGGTATGAACTTACTGGCTACCACATGACCTGGGAGCTGAAGGTTTGTGGGCTCTGTTATATTGTAGAAATAAGGCTGGGTATCATAGCAAACCTGCCTATGGGTAAGTATGCTCTGGCAATAGTAGAGTCCAGAGTAGCCCCTGTGAAGTTTATCCATTTTGCGAGTATGAGCGTAGACTTTCGCATTAGGGCGGAGGCCCAAAGAGCCTTGCTGGATGCTGACTGTCACTCAAGAAATGAGCAACCCTTCAGAAGCCAGTTGGCCAGGTAGGAAAAGATGATTATCTCCATTTGACTGATATGGGCTGCAACTGCCAAGACAACCTTGGTAAAGATCCTTGGGGCAGTGGAGAGGCTGAAGGGTAGGACACGGTATTGGTAATGGTCTCTACCATCAACGAAACATATGTGGGAAGAGTGAATGGATATATGAAAATAAGCATCCTGAAGGTCCAGGGAGACAAACCCATCTCCCAATTCCAGAGGGAGAGTTACCATTCCAGCTGCCACAATTTCCATTCTGAACCACTGTGACAGGAGTGTGGGAGGGAGCTGGAGCTGAACTGAATGTAGTAACCTGGTGAAATCACTTCCAGGATCCACCTGTCTGAGGTGATGAGCTGCCAGGAAGGAGTGGACCCATGGGCACTGCTGACAAAATCTCTGATCAAGAATGCATGGGCACATACACATCCTGAAGTGGACCACCCATAGGTACAATTACTTGAAGAACAACATTTCTGATAGCTGAGAAATGTTAGACGATTGTTTAGAATTGTGGAAGTTCGAAGATATCAGCATCAGAGTATCCCAATGTTTTCCTTTTTTAATCAACTGTCTCCACTCGGCACCCAATTCCTCTCAGTATTTTTAACCAGTACTTTATATAAAGTGGATATGTGGATATGCCTTTGCCAGTGCAACTCAGTGTCAAAAAAAAAAATATCCTGGGAATTAAATGAGTTGGTTTTATTTTGTGAGGTACTTGGAGGATTTCCAGCTTGGGTGATCCATAAATAATTAAAATATTTATTAAAATTCAACAGCAGTGTTTTCATCTTAGGCAACTACTATATCCAGTACTACAACTAGCAGCCTCCAGGAATTCCAGGTTTCTCATGCCCTCTATCAGATTCCACCACCTCTGTTCTCAGAACACAAGATCTAAAATATGATTGAATTAATCTGCCATTTCACAAGTACAAATTCTTATATAATTCACTTAATCTCATTCTGACCTTTTTCCATAAACAATTAAAAATGCAAGAACATGGTTATTTTATTTCATGCTTTCTTATTGTTCAGTACTTCCACGTCTCTGGTTTCTGTTCCACAGAAGTTCTTTTTTCATATTCACATTTCAGCTATTTTCACCTATTAATTTTATTGAGCTTCCTATTTGTGTGAGTAACATCTGTTCTTTTCCTCTATAATTATGAGTGTTATTTTATTGTAATGTTTTCTATTTATAGCTTTTTTACATTTTAGTTCCTCTGCATTTTTATTTCATCCCCAACCTTATTTTATCCTTGCATGTTTCCTATATGAGAAAACGATGCTGAATTGGTTTTCTACACTCTTCTCATTTTTGCCGGAGAAAATGGAACACTAACATTTATTATTAATTTAATAAAATAGGCTTAAAAAACCCCACCTTTACTAGACAGATTTTTGAAGAATGCATTTAAGACAGTAAAAGTACAACCCAGCCTAAAGAGAGGTAACAATACATCTGCAAAAAAGATGCTATTATGTCTAAGGGATGCTGTTAGGTTCAGTTAATTAGTGTATGTAAAGCACTTTGAGACCATATACTGTAAAGTGCTATTTAAGGGCCCAGTTCTGCAGATACAGAAATTTTACTCATGTAAGTTCTACAATTGACTGAACAGGACTGTTTATGTGAGGTAAAGCTACTGACACATCTAAGTGTTTTCTGGACTGGATTCCAAGTCACAAATAATAGCCCAGATTGTTGTTTTCTCTCTCCTTCCTTTCTCCATTTGCAAGAAGTGATCCTCCTGGCACAAATCCCAGAGTTATCTTGGTATGTCAAAGAGATGGGTTGGACATTACACAGGCCAGGTTGGGGACATAGTGGAAGGAGTGGAAAAGACAGGAGGATCTGGAAAATCACTGGACAAGACACAGTCTTGGACTGTTCTAGCTTTTCCACAGGATCCCAGTAGCCACCATGGAGAGCATGTTTATACATGCCTGGCAGCAAAAGGGCCAACAGAAGTACACTGCCAGGATCCAGTGCATTGGCATAGGTTTTCTGTGCAGATGACCCTAGACTTTAGGTTTGGCCACACAAGGTTTAGGTTTGGCCACTCAAGAGGACATCATCTTGTCCCTTATTGTTGTTTTTTACATTAAAATTCAAGAGAAATAAAATTGCTACATGTTCACAATTTCCCTTTTGTAAACAAATATGAAGAGATTAGGTTATTTCAGACTAATTCCTTTTTCAACTATATTTTCATTAGCTTGCAATGAGTTGAAGCTAACAAAAGACTATTAGAAGCCCAGAACGCTTCTCAGAAAGGAACATTTTCCAAGTTACCTCTTTGAATTTTCTGTTTTAAGTGCATTATCTTAATCTGTTTGCAAAACGTGGTATAGTTCACAGCACCATGACAAAAAATAGCTACCAACACAGCAGTTTCACAGGGAGAATTCTTCCTCCATAGACATGAGCTTCTCCTGGAGCCTAGCAGAAAGAAAGGCACTTTTCTGTGTCTCCACTGGACAAGCTACGAGAGGCAGTGCTAAGCACACTGAACTAAAGGAGCTGCATGGCATCGGTCCACCTTAGCAAATAACCAGACTCAAAAGGAGAAAATTTATGAGCAATACTTGAGGCTTTTTAGATGGTTACTACAAAACAGCCACTAGTCGAGAACGATGCAGCCTCCTAACCTGCACGGATCTCTGGACAAAACAACAGGACTGCATAAAAATACAAGTTACCTAGCCAATAAAATTCACTGACCATCAACCAAACTCATTTCCTATTGAGAAAAGCAAGTAATTGGAAGTGTGCACTAGGCTCCAGGCTGGGACTGACGTGTTTATATGTAACATTTACAGACATAGGTAAAGAACTGTGTGTGGGTGAGGGGGGTGACTAGTCAATTCTGTCTCTCACGTTTTCCAACTCCCTATAAATAGGCAAAGGATCAGCCACCCACCCTCCAATGAAGCGCCCCGTAAAACGGGCGCCGCTAGCATACCAATGCCCGCTCGGCAGCGCTTCCAGGAGGCCAGCGGCGCTGACGTACCATCCAAACACGCTGATGGTTCTGCGGGCGATCAGGCTTCTTCCAGCCCTTTCGCCTTCGCTAGTGCAACGACACCAGGAGCTCGCCTCTGCGCGGCCGGCATTTTCCACGCGCCCCCTGCCCAGAGCGGCCAGCCCAGCCCCGCGCAGACCCGGCGGCGGCGACTCAGAGCCGCTCGCCGCGGTAGGACCCGCCGGTGACGTGGACCGTCACCTCACTCAGCCTCCGTCTGCTGCCTCCGGGAACGCTCCCAGCAACCCCGGCCCCGGGCACTGAGCATCGCCGGGTCCGCGCGGCTCCCCCCCACCCACGGCCAAGCGGCTCGGCAGGCTCTCCCGGCGCGGACCGCGCAGCACCCGCCTGCCCGCTCTCGGGCAGCGGCCGCCACTCACCTGTCGGCGCCGCGGCGGCTCGGAGACTGCAGCGGGCTCACGCGCTAGCCCGGGACCCCGCAGCAGCAGCCGCAGCCGGGCTCGGGGAGCGGCACATGGCGGGGCTGGCTCCGCTCGCCAGCCCGGGGACCCGCGCGCCCCGCTCAGCTACTCCGGGAGGAAGAAGGGGCGGCGGCTCAGCCCGCCCCCCGCAACGGCCCCGACTGGCAAGAGGCGTCGCGCGCGCGCGCGCGCTTCAAGTCCCTCAGGTGCATCAGAGCGGGCGCGGCGCGAGTCACAGCCCAACTGCCTGGGGACCAGTGCGTGCGGCCCACGCGCCCCCCGGGAAAGTCCATTGTATGGGGGGGCGGAGGGGGAGGGCAGGGGTTGACGTGAGAGAAAGTGAGGCGGCGGCGGGGGGTTGGGAGAAGAGCCATTGCTGGCTTAGCCCACTGCGACCCCTCCCATCGAGCGAGCTTTTGGGTCCCCACTGCTCAGGCGACTCAACTGACGCCCTGTTCCCTTCCCATGGGGGGGGGGTGGGGTACAGATTGCCCAAGCAGCCACTGTTACTGCCTGTGTTTAATGGATGGATCTGTACCTATAAGTAATTATGTAAAAATCAGGCCTGCCGACTGCAGTTCCAGGCCCCCTAGAAAGGGATGGCAGAGGTTTGATTTGTGCAGGACGGGCTGGAGGCGGGCCCCACGGGCACGGAGCTGGACCACGTGGAGGGGCTGGGGCAACCATGCACAGCATGCAGGCACTGTCCGCCTGACACTGGGGCGGTGCTGCGCCTGCGCTGGCTGGTGCCCAGCAAGCCGCCGGCCGCGCTGATGGGCATGCTCTTCCATCAGGGCCAGGGCTTCCACAGGCCTGCCTGGCTGCCTTGGCTACCACCTGTACCACCCCATGCGCACCTAGGAGCCCTATGGCCTGCCCGGGCGATTGCCTCCTCTGTGCGTCCCGCCCCCCCGTGGCAGGCCTGGTAAAAATAGGACCTCTTCATTCTGGGTGACCAAGCTAAAAAGTGGGCTTTAGTTGCCTTAGTCTTAAAGGGCCAACACAGCAAACTGGTATCTATTCTGGCTCATGCACTAAAAATAATTAACTAAGTTTCAGTTCATGGCCAAATTCTGCGTTAGGTAGTGCCCCTGCTACAGTACAGAAGAAAATAGAGTTGGACAGAGGTCAGTGAAATTTTGGAAGTAAGAAGGGAAAGAAAGGGACTTTTTTTTCAGCTATTTCCATTTAAAATATAAGTAATGTTGAAGGGAAAGGGAGAGAATGGGGTAGAGAGAACTAACCAAGGAAATGTTCTTCCCTCTAAGTCATGTGACCTCTAGCTATAAGCATTCACTTCTTCCTAGCTCCCCTTCTTCCCCCCTTTGTAATGTATTGAGCCTTTTCAGAGTGCTTCATAAAGACATTCTTACAGCACCACTGAAATACAGCCCCCTCTCTAGTGTGGAAAGTGACAAAATTACATTTACCCTATGGTACAGTAATAGGGGAGGAGAAATTTAGGCCATTACACTAATGGCAAACCCTTACAAAAATGCTGTGGAATATCTTATGAGCACATGGAACAGACAGGGTAATCTTTAAAAAAAAAATAGCATATGCTATTAGGAAGTCTCGGTTCCAGGAACTGTGAGGCTGTACTTTCAGCCAAACCCAACCATCTTGACTATGTATTTTCCCAAGGGTTGTAAGTAAATTTTAGTTTAACACACACTGCAACATTTCAGTTCCCATAGTAAACACTTCAGTTTGTTTGATTTCCAGTGCTTTTACAATTATTTACAATTCTCTCCTGGCCTCGTCCTAGTAGCTTCATCCTCACCCAGGAAATCCAGCAGTAACACATAATTCAGATGCACCTTCTTAAGTAGCTTTTGTGATGTAAACACTCATGCCCTTGTAACTGAATTGAGATTACTAGTTACACACAGCATGGGTTATTTGAAAAACAGCCACTGATCACTCACCTGGGTTTGAACCAATGACTCAAAAGTTACTGGTTTCTGAAGCACATATCCAGCCCCAATATAAACATTATATTTTACCAGTTCCCCCATCACGGCTTGTCTCTTCTTCCCCTGCTGCTCCTGCCTTGAAGGTCACCATCTAAGGGGGTTGGTACCCACCTCCCTTGAGCACCCCCTGTGGTTGGGTATGTCCATGGTCTTTAAACCAGTCTATCCCTGGTATGGGGCCATGTCCCCAGAGCTTCCTCCCTGGAGACACTACCTTCCTGCAGCCCTCCCCAGGCTCAGTCCCCACAGCCAACCAGGAGCTACTTCATTACTTCCCCAGTCCCTGCTAGCAAACGGTCTTTGGCTCAGTCCTAGCAGCCAGCCAGGAGCCTCTTGCTCCCCCAGTCCCTGCCCCCACTTAGCTGTCAATTATGCTGCAGTTCCCTCAAAGGAGACCTGGTATATGTGAGAACCAAGAAGAACTGAATTAAAGTAGGTTGAAAAACAGTGGCTTATATAGAAAAGTATTTTCATGTTGCAGATTGTCTACACAGCAGTGTTCATACACGGTCATAGCTATACAGAAAAATCTCTCTCCCTTGGGGCGTTTACAATCTAAATTAGACAAAACAGCAAGTGATCAGATTAGTAGTAATTGGAGGGAAGGTGGTTACAAAACAGATAATGGACCGAATTCTGCCCTCATTCACATCCAGGTAACCCTATTGCTTTTAGTGTGGGATTGCCTACATATAAGAGGGGTCCTGTTGTGAATGCAATTTGGTCATTTTACTTTTTAAAGAGAGTAGGTTAAGGTACAGGAACAGCCGCAAATGGCACTAGAGAAGTGAACAATGGAATGTGAACTGAAAAATGAATTGATAGACCAAACACAAAAAACTGCTGTAGGTATTGCATAAACAGCCTTTTATCTGTATTTGTATCAAATTAATGATTTATTACCCAACACCACAGGTGGCAGTGTATACAAAGACAGTGCAACATGTGATTATTTACAGGAATTTTCAGCCTGACATGCACATATACTATCATGAGGTGTTTTAATATTTCCAAAACATGTTATCAAGCTGAATAAATATTCCCTGCCCCAAAAGTTCGTGTTTTACATAAAAATATAATATTGCACTTTTTACAAGAACAGCTATTTTGCATATCTGAGATTTATAACAAATGGAATGCTGCTTTTTAAAAAATAAGACTCCATGAGCAACATCCCATATTTAAATTGGGGAGCAAGTAAAAGCCTCCAAAACAAAAGAGTTTTAAATGAAGCATATCACTTCAACATGAACCAAAAAGCTTCTCCGTTTGTATTTGGAGTACGAAAAACATGATTAAAGCCAGCTTGTAAAATGTACCTGCAATATATGCATTTGAATGAAAAAGTTAAATTCATACGGTATGCAGCCATTTGCTTATTCTTCACTGGTCCAAAAAATCTATTTTCAGAATATGAACTCTGGGAAGATCCTTGTACTTAATCTATAAAGTTTTTTGAAAATCTAGAAGTTAAAAGATGTACACTTGGAATTTTCAGAATGCACAGATCGTGTTTATATTATGATTTGCAGGTATCTATACATATTTTGTCTTTATCAGCAGATGACAAATTATAGATCTTACAGTACAGTGTTTTGCAGAAGGATAAATACATGCAATGAGTAAAAATATAGGCATTAAAATCTATATGGTAGAAGTGGAATGTGTAAGTGATTTAAAGGAAAAAATAGGTTTTAACTACTTAATAGGTTTCTGTTGCATTTTTGGGTTGTAACTTTATTTCCCTAGTGGAGGAATATGTAATTATGCTCAGCTGATATTGGCTTTCCGAATATTTAAGTTATTGAGTGTGTCAGTCCTGTGTGGAGGATGCCATAAAAAAATTCACCTTCAAATTCAATTGATAGGTTGTGAAGTATTAACTCCTGACTTGAATGCATGTTCCTTTTTCAAAGATTAGCACCTAGGAATAAATATCATATTTGCACTCTATGTCTGTGTAAACTTTTCTGAATGATCTGACATATAAGGTGAACACTGATTAGACAAGCAGTTATGGTCTTATTCAAACATTTTACATGTATTTAACTCTCACATGGCACTAAATGGGAGCAGATGATCTCAGCGCTGTTTTCTTTGTATTTTTGAACTCTGAGATGTATGCTAAATATATTCTGCCACTTAGATTCATAATAACTAACTAGTGTTATGCATTTGTGCAATTTACAATTAGATAAAAAACCTTGTTTAACTATTGTTTCATGATGCCATGAGGTGTCTAGTTGTTACTAAAACACAAACACATTGGTTTCCGTCTGTTACAAGACGGTCTTCTCAGCTCTAGTAGGACAATTATTAGCAAAAACTATGGAATATTGGGAATAACGGAAGTTCAATTTTTAGCATTATGACACACGATAAAATGGTTGGTGCACAAAGCACCTATTGAGTTACTTGCTTCTCAAAAAAAGCAGTTTTGAATCCTCCATTTTTAAATTGTTGGGGTACTAATGCTAGAGCCAATTGGACTGTACTGACTGATCAGATACACACATTGACAATCTTCTTATAAATATTTAAGAAATTTTAATGCTATTGGTACTTTACAACACAAAGAATGAAAGGGAAAAAGTCACCACTAGTGAGTCAAGATTTGGAATACTTGTGTTCAAGAAATTATTTTTAAAAATATTACATTTTACACTGCAGCATTTCAGCTTGTTGGTTAGAGCATTTGTGCACCACAGTATATAAAACCAGAACTTCCCTGTAACCTTGATATGGTTTAAAATTTGGGGCATGCATATACACATTTTACAGTAGCTTCAGACTGATGTATGCTTTCATCAACTCACTTGTTTTAAAGTTCAATACATTTCAAAATCCAATTAAACAACAGAGGTTCTATGATCTACTCTGGATTTAAAGTGCTTCAGAGATATGGTGATTTAGCAGCATGAAGAGTCGTCAGCCAGCTGCATAGCTGCTAAGGAATGAGTAGAACATGGGTAGTTTCAAGCGCTGCTGGTCTTTGCGACACCAAGCTATAACAGTTCCTTCACTATTTGCGGTGTACAAGTGATGACCGTCACAGGAAAATGTAAGGCTGAAAACAACAAAAATCTAATTTTATATCATATTTAGCAAACTATACTATAACTGAAAATACCAGAGGAGATACTTTAAAAAAAAGACAAGTACAGTATAACTGCAGCCAACACAAAAATCAGTAGCTTGCCTTCAGTGAGGCAAGTTCCTATGAATGCATAATTCTAGTGCTGTGTGCGCACACAGGTGGGCGTGGGCAA
Source organism: Natator depressus (assembly GCF_965152275.1). Lineage (NCBI taxonomy): Eukaryota > Metazoa > Chordata > Testudines > Cheloniidae > Natator > Natator depressus. Next base: position 134,423,890 of record NC_134236.1, read on the forward strand.
TACTTACCTGTTCAAACTGTAATTCAAGGTGTCAGTTACAAACTTTACTGCCATAAATTTAACTTAATACCCAGTCAATTTGTTTTTGTCACTACAAGTACAATCTTCTGTGCTGCTCCTGCCGTCATTTCCTGGGTGGAACTGTCTCTGTCTGGCAGAAGGTGTTCACAGTACAGGGTCCATGTCCCTGAAACCTGCTCTCAGATGGATGGCCAGAACCAGAATCTGGCAAATTTCATGGGATACTTTTTTTTGTTTGTTTGTTTTTAAAGGCAGGCATTTCCTGATTTTATCACCATAGTAAGTAAATCCACCAATTCTTGCTAATTGTTTTATTTCAAGAGACTTAAAAAACCAGAAACTTGTACCAAAGTCCTTGTTTCTAATTACTGTGAGGTGCTGCTGAGGTGATGGTTGGTACATATTAAATTAAATATGATTAAGTTAACTTGCTGCTGAGATCACAAGTTAAACCTGCGATCCCATTACAAATGTGAAGAGAATTATGTTTCTGTGCAAAGCTGTCAGATGGGAATTCAACTCTAGCCATTCACACACACATTCGGAATCCCTAATTACACATTTGTACTGTAGAACCCAAGTGTTTAGTTTGCTGTACTTACTGCAATTTAAAGAATTCATTGTGGGTAGCAACACCTCTTGTACTCTATTAGAGCATGTCTACACTACCCGCCAGATTAGTGAGTAGTGATCGATCTATCGGGGATCAATTTATCGTGTCTAGTTGAAATGCGATAAATTGATCCCCGATCGCTCTGCCGTTGACTCTGGAAATCCACCACAGCGAGAGGCGGAAGCGGAGTCGACGGGAGAGCGGCGGCCGTCGATCCCGAGCCACGAGGACGCGAAGTAAGTGATTCTAAGTCAATCTAAGATACGTCGACTTCAGCTACGTTATTCTCGTAGCTGAAGTTGCGTATCTTAGATCGACGACACCCCGCGCCCCCAGTGTAGACCAGGCCTAAGTATCCTAACACAACTAATGTCAAAATAGTCATTTTTCTCTCTATTTAAAAATTTTTCTGGATTAACCAAACAGTTTCTATATAAATATAATTGATACCGTATCCCAATTTAAAAAAAGAATTTCTGCTGCTTAGAAGAGCAAGTCAGTATTTCAGAAACCACTATTACCAGGATGTGGTAACAGTGGTAAGTGTTGGCTTTAACAGTGATCATTGTAATATGTTTAAAAATGTTGCTTCAGTAATGGGCACAAATATAAATTCTTGTAATAAAATTTGTTACTATTGAATAATTATGAAACTTAGGGCATGATCCTGCAAGTCTTCATGCAAGGAAATTCCCACTGAGGGCATGCTTTAGTGGGAGTTTGGGCCCCAATTCTGCAAACCCTTTAGCATGAGTGTAGCTCTTACATAAGTGACCAATGAGACTCTTTGTGTGTGCAAAATTACACAGGTGCTTAACTGTTTGCAGGATCTAGGCTTTTTTGTGCCAGCCAGGGGGAAGGGTGAGGGGGAAAATGCACAGAAACAAAATAAAGCCAGACAAGTCATTTACTACTGAAGCTCATATTATAACCATTTCAAATCTGGAGTTAATATGTAAATCCTGGGGAAAAATATGAACTTTGTTTTAAAAGACAAAAGAGCAAGCATTGTTCAGTCCACAAGGGAATCCTTCAAGTTTCGGTCTGTGTTTATCTCATCATGGTAGCAGCTGGGAATAGTTATTACTGTCATGTTACAACGTATTTGTGCTCATTTTACTTTCATGGGGAACTAGTAGGATTGTGTGCCTGTTTTCAGATAGTTTTGTTCACCCACTTCCCCCCTTTGTCAGTGTCTTCAAAAGTGCAGATTTATTTTTAAAGGGAACTTGAATTCTTTTTATGCAGCAAAATTTTTTTACCTTACAATAGGTTTATTTGATTTAGGAAATGTAATTTCCCGCACAGGTTTCAAGTCCCAAGTACTCCACAGCCTGAAAAAGAAAAAGTAATTATTTTCTCCATATTCTACTTAAACATAAGTTTAATTTTAGAAACTGCAAACAGTTGAACAGCTAGTTCAACTTTTTGTAAAGCAGAACATTAGCATGATTTTAAAACTGCATACAGTCTCAAAACAAAAACAAACATTGATTATGTTTTTTTAAGTGTTTATCAGCAAAGTACTTTAAGAACTTGAGGAGGAGAGTGTATGCTCTTACCTTACAACCCCATTTTCTAACCCCCCTGCAATAACATTGATGGACACTCCTTCCGGCTGGTTAGAGAAAGCAACAGAGCATATGATTTCCCTGCAGTGTACATGTCCTACAAGATCACCATTTACCGTCCAAAGTCTCAGATCACTACCCCCTCCAACTGTAATACAAAGTAAAACACGAACATTACAAGATTATTTAGACTATTTGAATAGCCTATGTCATTTAGCTTTAAAGGCCACATCAGCAAGAGATCAGTTTAGTAAAGATTAAAACGGACTCAGATCAGAAAACTGTACAAATACTGTACCATAGTTATTTTCTCTTTTTACCATATTGTTTGTATAGGCAAACCCCCACAAAATTAATATGATTTATAATATAAACCATAGCACTTTAGCAGTAAGGAAGCTATATAACATTCTACTCACCAATACGACTCTTTTTGAAAACACTAGTTTTCATGTTAGCAGGTCACAGTAAACATTGTAATCTCTCTCTCAAGGTTTACCTCAATCTGCTAACGTGTTCGTTCACATTACAACTGCCTTGTCTTTACTAGGATTTTACCTCTTGTTAATTGCCCTATGTTAGCTAACACAAGGTAAGAACACACCATTTTTTCCTAGTGAAGACAAGGCCTGAGAGTGGTAGAGATAAAGGAGACAAATACCTCAGGCTATGTCTACACTGCACACCTTACAACGGTGCATCTGTCCCACTACAGCCACACCATTGTAAGGCATGCAGTGTAACCGCTCTTTATCACCGGGAGAGAGCTCTCCTGTAGACAAAATAAAACCACCCCCAACGAGGGGTAGTAGCTTCGTCGATGGGAGAGCGGCTCCCGCCAACAAAGTGCTGTCCACACCAGTGCTTTTTGTTGTTAAAACTTGTGTCATTTGGGAGGGGTGTTTTTTTCACACCCCTGAGCGACAAAAGTATTAACAACTAACGTGCAGTGTAGACAAAGCCTCAGATTCGGTCTCGGACCTGGCCCTGGAATGCTAAGATCATGTATTCTGTTTCTCTAATTGCGAGAGGTCCTAACCTTCAGTCATTCTTTAATATAATAATCTGCTTGTGCGATCTTGCAAGACTTATTTACAGCACTGATTTTGATCCACCTCACTCTTCATGGGAATACAGGAAGAAAGGAAGAATGAAAGCAGCTTCCTGAAGAGACCTTAGAAGCCTCTCCTTCGTAGTACGAGTTCGGCATTGAGAACCAAGACATTGTATGTATAAATGTTGGGACAACAAACTGCTTGTTGCCATATGGATTATAAAATTAATCTATTTATCTTGCCTACCTCCGTTGATGGGGGAGAGAATTAGATGCAGACCAAAAAAAAAAAAAAGAGAGAGAGAGAGGCCTTGTCCAAATGACAGCCTCAAATTAACATTAACTACACTACAAGATAGAAAAAGTATTAAAAAGGTAATGAGTGCTGTTCAGTGTGCCTCCTCTTACAGAAACAAATATAGTGCTGTAGTGTGTGTATGCAGTAAGCATCAAATCATCATGTACCTTAAGCTACTTCTAACTGCCCATGTGAAAATTTGACTTACTATCCAAATACATGATTGGGATGTGTGAGGAGGAAGAACAATTAAGAAAAAGTGGTTTTGTGCCATTTGGCTGCAGAGTCAGGGACTTTCTGGGAAAACTCATTTCAGGGTTCCAAACTCTCTAGGGTTGTGCATTAACAACAAATACCTACACTTTCTTCTGGAGGGTTTTTCCTTAAAACCACCAAACAAAAAACCAGACTACAGAATTTTTCTGGTTCCAATCACAGCAAGACCACATTGCTTTTCCCGTTTGCTTTGAGTCACTAGGTGATCAACTCTTTGTTAATATAGCATATATGATGCCTCAGTATAGCGCATATATCAAGGAACATCTGAACACTCCAAAAAGACTGTAGTTTTAGAAAATGTAATTTTGCTTTGTATAAGTAAAACTCCTTTGGAGGATACAGTATCTTGGAAAACAAATCACTACTATCATGAAAGTAATGAACTTAATAGAATTTGAATCTCTCAGGACTCAAAAGTTTCAAACCTTACAAAAAAATCAAAATATTACACATACAGTTCTGTCAATCACTTACACTAGCATATTTGTAACTACAAAAAAGATATACATATCGTACTATATATAGAAATAAGAAGTTATTGAGTTGATCAGTTGGCTGCTCAAATGATTCAAGTCACATGACAAACCATTGCACTGGGAAAGTTGGTTGATCTTTAAATCCGGTCTATAAATGTGGATAGGTTATTCATTCATGATACCATACATACCTGAATCACAAACTGTTGCAATATCACCTGTCATTTCACTAGCAGAGACTGCTGTCACAGGACTCTTGTGTCCAGCAAGACTTTGGACATAGCACAGCCTACAAAGAATAACAGATCTCTAAATAATCTGCAGTTTACTTTCAGAAAACCAAAACTGAATTTTGGTTTCACACAAGATTAAAATAGTTGGAAAGTAATAGTGTAAAATAATCACTTCAGATTAAGATTCTTAACGGTTAGAAAGTAAGCCTTTTTAGGCTAACCGAGGAAATTATATTTGTACCTGTTCAAATCCCAGATGATGCAGGTTCCATCCTTGCTTACACTTATCATTATACTATATGGTTTGCAGACAAATAAGCTGGTTATCTCTGCTGTGTGACCATATAGATGTACTTGAGATTCCATTTCTATCTCAGAATGCTGAAAAATAATAATATTAAAATGAGATCTGAATTAAACACAACTTATTATTTATTGTTTTGGAAGTGTGGCTTCCATTGTTTTCAATTGGATCAATATGTATAGATCTTAAGGAATGAACTGGCACTCCATGATTAAATGCTTCATATCTTCAGTTCAGATGCTATTTGTAGGACTTTTAAAGAAGCAAACACATTGCTTACATGAGTATTTGGAGTAAGACATTAGCTGTGAAAGGCCCTATATTCTCCTACTTCTCTCACACACAAGGTTTGAGAAAAAGTTGTGTGTGGCTGGTTGTTTTCCAAACATATGTTATGTCAGTAGCTCAAATACAGATGGCAGCTAGATCTCCACATTTCAGTTTGACTGGCTGGAGAGAAAATATTGGGGGTTGAGGGCCAGAAACATTTTGGAATTAGGAAAAACTAGTTCAGCAAGTGACAGTCAATGGCAATGACCAGCACTTTTAAAAAAAAAAAAACTTGGAAAAAACCTCAAGTTACTGGGAACATATTGAGCCAGTGCCAAGTCCTTAGATGGGGCTTACCTAAGTGTGAAATTTGAAGCTCTGCTCTAATATAGAAATTGTCAAAAATTAAATGCCAAAGAAGATGAAACTGCTAAGCAGAAGTACTAGTTCTTCTGTTTTAAGAATTGCAATTCTTCAGACATTTTTGAAAAACAGCCTATAAATTAAAAGAGTTGATCAGAATTATAATTGTCCAATTAAGAGAAGTCCAGCGTACAAGGAGATTGGAATAATGTTTATACAAGAAAGGTAAATGTCTCTCTGCTACAGTGAATTTTCCCATAGCTCTTCTTTACTGCCTCAGAGCACAGTAATGAACAATTTAGAAATCTGGAAGAGAAAATAGGGCATACAATAGTTCTACTAAAAGATGAAAAGAGTCAGAGAAAAGGAGAAGGAACTGGTAATAGATTTCACTCACAATATGCTAGCTATATATTTTCTATCATTATCTGAGCAACAAATAGCAACATCCATTTCTGTACTAGTTATATTGATTACCAGTCAGGACAAGATTGGCCTTCAATAATCATAACATTTAGCGATTAGTTTCATTTAACCAATCACAAGAAAACGATAAACATATCTTCCTACTGTGTACTATAATACTTGCTGATAAGAATATCCAGTTTCTACATCCCTTCGGAGTAATGTAGTATCTACTATTCATAGAAGTATGGTCTGCCATTATTTTAGAATTTTAAGAACAGAACTAAAACAAGGTTTTTAATGGTCAAAGTGTCAAGCCAAGATTAATTTTTCTGCTAAACTATTTTGTTTCCTCATCTTTCCACTTCCCCCATCTAATTTGTCTGTTTTGTCCACCTTTTGCTGACACCTACATCTCTGGGACAGGGATTCTCTATTATTTGTCTCTACGGCCCCTAGCTCAATGTGGCCTGATCCTGGATTGGAGTTTCTAGGCACTATCATAATACAAAGTACAAAATGATAGTAATGGGAAAGGATGGAACTCTAGGATCAAATAATTTATTTGTGCTAATAAGTAATGCAACTATGACTTTTCATGCCATCCTCTATGCCTGAAACATACGTGTAAGTACTGTGTGCCATGGAAGCTCTCGCCTCCTCCTTCAAATCTCTTAAGACTCATTTCTTCCATTTATCCTTCCAATGCTGATGTCCACTTCACTACACTAATATAAACACTCAACTCACAAAATATTTTTAAAGTGGCATAGATATAAAAATAAATTGATTTAAAGCTGGTCATATATTTAAAATGCGCCCTCTCTGTGTTAGACTGGATGGCTGTGGTTAAGGCACTGGAGTGAGGGATTATACAAATAATTACCACACCATTTCATCTATTCTCTCAAAAGGATATACAATAAGTTAAAATGCTTCCCTCTCTGTTAGCAAGAAAGCCCCAGATAGATTAGGAACAACTAAAGGGTGGAGCAACCCACTTGCCCAACATCCAGAACCTCTTGGCTGAGGCCTTCTAAGGGTAGTGATTTGAGTGACTTCTCATAACAGTACTTCAGTGTGTTTTGGATTACAGACATTGACAATGCCTGGGAGAAGTAACAGACAAGAGCAGTTTGTCTGAACATTTTCAAACACAGAGATATAGGTCACTAGAGAGCCCTGCTTTCAGAGTTCTAGACTCTTATGTCTGTCCATTAGCATCATACCTGTCTCCTTGCTTTAATGATTTACACATGAAGATTTTCCCTGATTGACACTTCCTGTACTGCATCTATAATAGGCTGTTCCAAAGCACTCAGCTGGGGGGCTGAATACAGAACAGATGCTAGTAAACGTGTTGGCATTCCCTATAGCCCTGTCTCAAGCAACTGACTAAACAACAGATGCTACAAAATTGGCAGCAAGGTCATGCTGCCTGAGGTATACAGAAGTGTCAGTGCTGAGGGATTCAGCAAACATGATCTCACAGAGGACACCTGAGGAGCAAAGCAAACAACTCCTATTCGCAGTTCTAAAGTTCCTTACAGCTGTCAAATACAAATTGCTAGTTTCTTCATTAGCATTTTTAAAACACAAGTATTCTGTACAAAGTTTATTTCCTACTTTAGTTACCAAAAATATAACTGATATTGCTTGGGGCTTTAAAAATTAATTGCTCACAGTGGGTGGGCTTTCCTAATGTGTGTGGGGCTTGAGCCATGAATTTCTGCAAAGTTTTAACCTTGATGCAGTGGAATCCTTCTCAATCTGCAGAGAGCACTTAAGCCTCTGTTGCTGCTCCTAGATTTATCAAGCAAAAGCAACATAAAACAATATTGTGGTCAGTTTAAGTGCTGCTATTCAGAACCCTGTGGCATAAGATGAACGGTCAAGAATTGTGTCAGCGATTTGCTGCTTCTTGGGAAAAAATTATGAACTACTGAAGAGGATGATGCTGGAGCTATTCACAGAAAAGACGACTTAAAACAGAAGGCAAAATCCTGGCTCCATTACAGTTCTATTCTATTTTATACCCTAGTATCTAAGCATCTTCCATCAATGCATGAAGCGACATGACTAACATCTGTCACACGTTAGTCAGTCTCATCACTGGGGAAAAGGTGTGCAGGGGAGTGTAAGGATTCTTTGGTAAGGATTCTTTTTTAAATTATTTAATACATGATGTTATATGTCTACCTTAGAGAAGGCAAGGTCAGAGAAGAATGTGGTAAGGTTTGTGTAACAGGGTGCTGGCCAGGAGGTCCTGACCAGGCCCCTGTTAGCCCAGCTACAATTAAGGGGCATTAATTGGGGCTAGCTGGGTATGGCTCGCCTAAGGGCTTGAGGAGAAACCCATGCAGACCTTATTAGCCAGGGGGTTATATAAAGCTGGCAGGAAGGAAGCAATGGCAGGGGGAAACATGAAAGGGAGGAGCCTGTGGCTGTAGGTTCCTGCTGGCTGTCCCCCAGGGAACTGTGTTGTACGGACTGTATATAGATGGTGGTGGGAAGTGACACTGCAAATAAAAGGGCACTGGTGCTTGCACTCTAAGCGGTCTCCGGCTGATTTGTGGCACGAGCAGCGAAGGGTTCCGTTACAGTTTGCAAGAGTCCTTAGTTCCTATGTGAGTTTGTGCCAGTCTCTTACTGGCCCCCAAGAAAGTTCTGTTTTCCGCACAAATGGGATTTAATCTTATTATAGAAAGCTCCGTTGTACCACAGGACTGAAGCTGTTGATTGTGGTCTTCATTCCAGAGCTTTAGGTGATATTTTTGATACTCTGGGCCCAGGCCATTAAACGTCATGAAGAGAAGGATCAAGGCCTTGAACCTGACTTGATGTTCCGCAGTAAGGCAGTGTAGAGAATGGAGGACAGGTATGATCGGTTTGTGGTAGCTAGTGTTCTTGAGGTGGGCGGCAGGGTTCTGTACTGGTTGGAGTTTCCAAAGCACGAAAGGCTTCATGCCCACCTATACCACAATTAGGTACTGCAGCCAAAAGATGATGAAGATGTGAATAACTGAGTCCAGGTCACCGTTCATCAGGATGGGAGGGCAACTCCTAACCAACTGGAGATGATAGAAAGCATTACATATGGATAGAGCTGGGCAAAGTTTTTGGGAAATAGTTTATTTGCTGAAAAATGCAGTTACAGTCAACGCAAAAGTTACTTGCAAATTTTTGTCCAGTTCACCAAACAGTTTAGAACAAACAGCTTAGTGATCAGGTCACTCAGATATGATATGGGACATCCAAGTTCTAGTCTCTGCTCCAAGGGCTATAATTATTTGTAAGAAGCTTCAATAGGAAAGATTCAGAAAGTGCCAAACCTGAATAGGACATACAGTAACTCCTCACTTAAAGTTGTTCGGTTAACAACATTGCTGATCAATTAGGGAACATGCTTGTTTAAAGTTGTGCAATGCTCCCTTATGAGGTCATTTGGCAGCTGCCTGCTTCGTCCACTGCTTGCAGTGAGAACATCCCGTTGCAGCTTGCTGGTGGGGGCTTGGAACCAGGGTGGACCGGCAGCCCCCCCCCCCCCCCCCATCAGCTCCCCGCTCCCCTAAGTTCCCTGTGCAGCAGCCACCCAGCAGGCTATCAATTGCTAGCAGTTCAGCTGTCCCTCCCCCCACTGCCATGTGCTGCTCCTGCCCTCTGCCTTGGAGCTGCTCTCCAGAGCCTCCTGCTTGCTGGGGGAGGGGGGCACTAATGTCAGGGTGTCTCCCTTCCCCCCTACTCCTGCACCCCGCTTACCCCATCTCCATAGAGCAGGGTGGGACACACGACAGAGCTCAGGACAGAGGGAGCTTCCTAGCAGCAGCTGCTGCGGTCTCAGCTTGCTGATTAACTTAACAAGGTAGAGTAGTTAAGAGTGGTGTCAGCATACTTAAAGTGGAAATAGAAAAGAAGTATTTGTGGCACCTTAGAGACTAACAAATTTATTTGAGCATAAGCTTTCGTGAGCTACAGCTCACTTCATCGGATGTTGACTAACACGGCTGCTACTCTGAAACCTGTCATTAAAGGGGAAATGCGCATCTCTCTCTCTCTCTCACACACACACACACACACACACACACACACAGAGGGTGTGTGTCTGTCTGCCATGCTGTCTCCCCTCCCTCCATTCTTGCTGCCTTGTAGAGTGTGAGGCTACATTAACAACGAGTTAAACTTTGAGGGCTCAGCCAATTGCTAGTTCATCATTTAGTAGTAAGGCATTCCTTGGGAAATATCCCACCCTCTGACTCCACCACCTCAACCAAGCTTTACAATCATCATCGCTGTGTACAGTATTAAATTGTTTGCTTAAAACTTATACTCTCTGTGTGTGTGTTTCGCGTAAAGTCGCATTTTTCAGGAACATAACTACAATGTTAAGTGAGGAGTTACTGTAGTTCAGTGGTTAGGGCAATCACCTGAGGGGTGGGAACTCGTGTTGAAATCCTCTCTCCACGTCAGGGAGAAGAAGAATTGAACCAGGGGTTTCCCATGTCCCAGGTGAGTTCCCTAACTACTGGCCTAAAGAGGCAGCTTCCTCCTCCACCCACCCCATTTCTAGGTGTTATGTCAAAAGTGCCCCAAATTGAAACTATTTTATCCCAACTGTTTGATTCTCTGAAAGTTTCCAAAAAAAGTGTTTTGTTTTTGCAGTTTTTTGGAATTGCCAGCAAAATGTAAAATCTATTACTTGTCCAGGTCTACTGACAGATGGTGTGTATGCAACAGCTTAGAGTCAGCAAGCTGTCAAATGCTCTCCTAAGCTACAGACTGAACTGACCAATTGTGGACGTGCACCTTCAACTGAAGGAGATCTTACTGTGGTTGCAAACTTTTCCAAGTACTTACCTCTGCTCATCAGCGTCACTTCTGTATTGCTTGGGTTCCACTTCACCCAGCTTGTTCATCACCCTTGAGCTGATCCCATCCAAGCACGGCACCATCTTGATGACAGTGATATGGTTGTATGTAGTGAAGAACAGTCTGAACTTTGTGTCATCTGCATATTACTGACACTTGAGTTCATGTTATCTGACCAATTTGTCTAGTGGGTGAATGTAGATGTTCAGCAGGCACTGGGACAAAATTGATTCTTGTTGGACTTCACAAGGGAGGGGTCTGGTGGCAGAGGTACTATTTTCCATCCCTACTCATTGGGTTGTCCCTCAAGAAAGGACTCAAGTCACTTCAGTGCATTATCGTGGACCCCTGTCACCTCTCAGGCAAGACAAGTTTAGGTAGTGCATGGCTGACAGTGTCAAATGTTGTAGAAAGGTCCAGTGGAATGAGAATGGATGTCTTCCCTTCAGCCATCAATGCCACGAAAGCTGTTTCAGTTCTACGAGGCCTGAATCCAGATTATGCCACGTCTAGAGTATTAACTTCAGTAAGGTGATCTTGTAGTTGGAGTTTGGCTAGCTTCTCTAAGTTTGCTCAGGAACAGGAAGTTGGACAAGACTCCCATTGACTTAAAGGAGACAAGGATTTACCCAGAGACTTCAGGAGAGGTAGATTAGCAATCCTCATAGCAAACAAAAGGTTCTGGAGAGAAAAAATCTCCTTCCCCCTTCCACAGCAGTTAGAGAGGGTAAGGTGGAGATTCAAATTTATCAGCCACCTACTAGTCAGGAGTGGATAGAAGAGCAATGTCCAGACATGTCCAGTATCTTCTCCAAGTACCAGAGGGGCTGGCCTTCCCCTTTGTCAGGGTGCCCTGAGTTTGCTAGTGGGACCCCCTCACTCTTATCTTTCATGTCTGCGTCTGGACAGTAGATTTATTCCTTTGGATAGTAAAGGTCTGGAGTCCTGATGTTGACGTACTAGTAACTAACTAAGTATAAAAAATGTAAAGTCCTCAAACACAACAAAAATCAGCATTTGCTTTGAAAATAAAATAGGGTAGGAAAGTCATTTATTTTTCAAGCTTCTTTAAAGGTGGATGTTGGGGAAGAGAGAAGTTGGACACCATCCAAATGGTTATTAAAATGCAGAATACAAAATTTAAATTATTTGTGAAAATGTATATGAATGGATACTTTGAAAGCCTCTTTTAGTTAAAAAACCAAAACCCCTAAATACAAGGCATTTTTAGTAACACAAGTCTAGTTTTAAGAAGTGGAGTAAACAGCAAGGATAAGAAAAGAAAAATACTGTAAATAGCTAAATTCCTAATTATAAATTCTGTCTGATATACTTACCATATTGCTAGAGAATCTGTTGATATACGCTGTGATGACACCAGATTTGCTACCTGTAAAAAGCTGGCAACTGTCTGGTACCCAAGCACAACTTGTTACCTTGGAGAGAGAAAAAAAAAAAAAAAAAAAGAGCCAGAGAAAATTAAGTACTATTTTAAATACATTCTATTTCATTACACCTAGCTATTTTATCAAATCTGTTTTTACTGGCTTTCCTAAGAAAAACCATGCAATAAATAAAATACCTGACCCAGAATGGAAGACCAAGAGCAGTTTAATAAATCTGCAGCAGGTCACATACATTTTGCATAGTTAAAGTTAAAATTATGGATGAAATTACGTGGCATAGCTAAGATGCATAGCATAGAACTCTCAGCTCAAAGGGATGGAGGTAAGTGTTAAAGTAACTTTCTGCCCTCCTGATCCTCGGCTGGCTGGAGAGGCCGCGACATACGTGGACAGTCCTAAGGGTCTGTGTAAGTTATGACAGCCTCCCAGGGCTGTGTGCTTTGTCCCCATCCCTGATGCATCCCTCTCACAGACGCCCTATATCAGGGTTTGCAAGGTGATCTTTGGAAAAATATTCTTACTGCTGTCTTTCATGGTACCTTTGCTGCAAGAATCATATCACAGCCAGATGCAGGGCTTTCAGAGCACCTTTATGCAGTTCTGAATTTTATGTGGTATAAAGAGGCCAGTGTTGGGTGAGGGTCTCACTCTGACTTTTTCCATTTTGTCTTTAATCAACATTTTTGACTTTACAGACAGTAGAACCAACAAGGAGACACTTATTCCGCAGCCCACACATACCAATATTTTAAGGCACCTATGATCTTCCCTACTCTTGTTCTCAGCCTGGAAACAAATTGTTTGGAAAGTTCTATATACTCATGATGGCATATCCAATCATGTTTTTTTCTGCCATGGTAGAGAAGCTGAATCAGAAGCAGATTTTGGGAGCAGAGAGATTCAAGAGGGAAATTTAGTGGAGAAGAAAGAAAGAGGGCTATTTGGTGGATGGAAATGGAAGAAGGAGGACCGAAAAGGTATAGGAAGGGGTTTTTGTTTTTGTTTTTTTTGTTTTTTTTTGGGGGGGGGGGGGGCAGGCATTTTGCAGAGCTTGGAGGGGCTCATCCAAAAATGGGTATGCCCCAGAAAACAAATGTGGCATTTAGAGTAATTCCAGGACAGACACAAGCGAAATACTAATCAGCAAAGCAAATGAGTGCAGCTGAGTTTAAACTTGGGATGTAAGTTTGTGTCTCCTACTCCATTACACGTTTTTTGAAGAACTGACTGAAATCCTTATGATCACATAATAAAGAATGTCATCAAGGACAAGGTGATGGTGACATTGATAACAGGCTACAGAGCCTTACATCTCTGTGACAGGTTTCAGAGTAACGCCGTGTTAGTCTGTATCCGCAAAAAGAACAGTACTTGTGGCATCATAGAGACTAACAAATTTATTTGAGCATAAGCTTTCGTGGGCTACAGCCCACTTCATCGGATGCATAGAATGGAACATATAGTAAGAAAATATACACACACACACACACACACCATGAAAAGGTGGAAGTAGCCATACCAACTGTAAGAGGCTAATTAAGATGAGCTATTATCAGCAGGAGAAAAAAAAACTTTTGTAGTGATAATCAAGATGGCCCATTTAGACAGTTGACGAAGTGTGAGGATACTTAACATGGGGAAATAGATTCAATATGTGTAATGACCCAGCCACTCCCAGTCTCTATTCAAACCCAAGTTAATGATATCTAGCTTGCATATTAATTCAAACTCAGCAGTTTCTCGTTGGAGTCTGTTTTTGAAGATTTTCTCCTGCTGATAATAGGTCATTTTAATTAATTAGCCTCTTACAGTTGGTATGGCTATTTCCATCTTTTCATGTTCTCTATTTGTGTGTGTGGATATCTATATCTATCTATATGTTCCATTCTATGCATCCGATGAAGTGGGCTGTAGCCCACAAAAGCTTATGCTCAAATAAATTTGTTAGTCTCTAAGGTGCCACAATTACTCCTGTTCTTTTTACATCTCTACGTCACTGGTTCAAGCATGAACAAGATTGCCAGCAACTAAAGACACTTATCTGATGGCATATATTAAGGGATATACAGGATCCACCTTAGTTCCCACTGGATATGTGCCCACATCACATTGAGCACCCTGCCGGTGCTTTCAGAGACTCTAAGGATTACATGGGCATGGATGCTAAACCTTGCATTGTTAGAAACTGTTCCCCAAAATAAAGGTGAGGTGCGCTGGGGTTCAGGTGATCAGGAATGGTGGAAGGCTATGAAATTTGCACTATCACTATCAAAAATAGATTTCAGTTTTCAGTGATGTCATATAGAGCACCTTTTACAAATACATTAACTTTACAGTTAGAAACACTTTAAAGAGTTTTACCTGGTGCAACTGTGAACTCTGTATAAAATTTATTGGAGGTTCACTTTGCTTGCTTTTTAGTCTTAAAATGTTATCAGCATATCCCCAACTCAGAATGGCTGACCACTGGATATCTGTACTGTGCATGCTTCTCACACCTGCAGGAAAAGCATTGTATGTTTTGTGTCAAGTATGCTGTCACAGTTTCAGGATTACTTCACCTTTGCCTCCCCCATCTCCAGTCTTCATTGAGGGTACCCACGTAAGTTTTTAAGCTTCCAGCCACAACCTCTCTTGGTGCAGAGATTCATGTCTCTCTCCGTTCAGACTGAGGGTTTAGGCGTTCAGTCCCTTTGCACTTCACTGCCATTTCCCAGCTGGAGCACCCATGGAAAAAAATTAGTGGGTGATCAGCACCCACTGGCAGCCAAGCTCCCCATCCCTCCCGCTGGCAGCGCTACTGATCAACTCCTCCTCCTCCCTCCCAGTGCCTCCTGCCCGCTGCAATCGGCCGTTTCACAGCATGCAGGAGGCACTGGGAGGGAGGGAGGAGCGGGGATGGGGCACGCTCTGAGGAGGGGGCGGAACTGGGTAGGAAGGGGCAGAGCAGGAGCAGGAAGAGGCGGAGCAGGGTATTGGGGAAGGGGCGGAGGCGCGCACCTGTGATTCCACTCTATGTGAGCGCATGCCCAGCGCACTTTTGTCAGAGATTTTTTCCCCTAAGCAATACCAACTGGGGCAGCTTGAATGCCCTCTGCTGCCATGCACCACAGGTATAAAGGGTGGAATGACTCCCGACCCACCTCAGTTTTTTCTTACTGGAAAGGCTCTGATAGAGAGGGGAAGGAAGGTGGGTAGTAGAATGAACATGTGCAACACATTTCAAAGATCAACAATTATGGAAAGGTAGGTAACAGTTTCTTCAAGTGATTACACATATCCATTCCACTGTAGGGGACTCACAAGCAGATCCATCTGGAGGTGGGCCCAAAGTCTATTTGAACAGTGACTGTAGAACAGCAAGCCCAAAATTTGGCATCATTCCTGAAATGAATGGCTATAGTATAATGAGAAGCAAATGTGCGCAGACAACCAAGTTGTTGTTTTGCAACTGTCAGGAATAGGAACTTGTGCCCAGAAAGTCACAGAAGCTTAAGAGGAAACTGGGTGTCCACCACCACAATGAACAATTGTGATCATGATACCTAAACAATTTAGTCCAGGCCAGGTAAAAATACTACAGCTCTTTTGATGTCTAAAAACAGTGGCGCTTCTCTTCATCTCTGAGAGTATGAGGTTTTGGGAAAAACGGTGGCGAACAGATTGCCCGATTAATGTGAAAGTTGGAAACAATCTTTTTCAGGAATTTTGGGCAAGGGTGAAGGTAAAACCTTGTCCTTATAGACGGCTGTATAGGGAGGCTCGAATACCAGAGTTCTCAACTTGCCCACTCCCCTCGCCGAGGTGAGGTGACTGAAATTAAAAATGCAACCTTCACAGAGAGGTGGAGTAAAGAACAAGTCATGAGAGGTTCAAAAGGCGGTCCCATTAACTTTGCTAATACCAGGTTCAGCTCTCGGGGGGTGGGAGGGCATGTTCTTGCACCTCTAGACATATTCTGTCCAGCCTCTTCAAAAAACTGGATAGCGATGGGATTGGAAAAAATGAGGTCTGTTACTCTCTCATGGATGAAAATCCGTCATAGCTGCTAGATGAACCTTGACAGAGCTACTGCTAGACCTTGATGTTTTAGGAACAGGAGATACATCCATCACCTATTGGACTGAGCTCACTTTCTGGTGGGAACAGATGGGAAAACACTTTCACTTAGCCAGGTAAGTACTCCTAGTTGAAGTCTTTCTACTATTTAAAAGTACTCCTTGCACACGTTTTGAGTAAGCCTGTTCCAACAATGTTAGCCATGAAGCATCCACACTTTTTCAGATGGAGAGCCTGCAGGTTGGGGTTGGAGGAGATGATAATGGTCCTGCGAAACTACATCTGGATCTAGAGTGGAGAGTCAGTGAAAATCTGACTGACAAGACTAGTAAAGTTGAGAACCATTGCTGTTGAGGTCCCGCTGGTGTTATAAGTTTGAGGTGAGTGTCACGCTGCCTGGAGTGGCTCATAACCATGAGTGCCTATCTCAGGGCATATACGGTTAAAAAACAGGGCAGAGACCCCACATAGTCCTGGAACCCATCCCTGACTGGGCAATTGTCCCTTATCATGTGACCCCTGCCATGACTGTGGCAGGAACCATCGGGCACAAGTCCCCAGTGAAAGATGCATGCCC
This sequence comes from Natator depressus, assembly GCF_965152275.1. Taxonomy (NCBI): domain Eukaryota; kingdom Metazoa; phylum Chordata; order Testudines; family Cheloniidae; genus Natator; species Natator depressus. Next base: position 134,440,685 of record NC_134236.1, read on the forward strand.
TGTCTAAACTGGGACACATAGAACCCAACCTCCAAGCTTGAAGAGGAGGAATAATCAGACATCCAATAATGGGGCGGGACAGAAGCTGCCTCAACTTGAGAGCGATAACGAGAGCCCATGGGTGAAGGTTCTGGAGAAATCATGGCTAGTTTTCCCCTTGGAAGTACTGATTTCCAAGGCCAAGGAAGTGTAGGAGGTATCCGTATCACAAGCTGGGGAGGAGCTGGAGCAGGGTCCTCGGGTACCAGTACCATCTGAAACACTTCCTGTGCTGCTGGGGAAACTGGCACTGGGAGGTTAAGTAGCTCTCTAGCCTCTGTATATGCCGCCAGTGTCAATGGTACTGGTAGTGCATCGTGTTCATGTAGTACTGGTGGATAGCTCGAAGAAGCTGTAGTAGGTGTTTCAGGGGTTGCTCTTGAGGGATCTTGCTCTGGTTTCGGAATCCATGACTGCTTTTTAGTTGAAGGCTGTTTTGGGGAGTGTCTTTTCAGTATTCGTCCCAGGTCTCTTGCCTTTAGAAAGCTTGAGTACTGGAGATCTTGTAGAGTTAGGTACCAAATCTCTGGCGGCCTTGTGCCTCTTCCTCGACACTGCTGACAGTGATCAAGCACTGGATTCAGTCAAAACAGAAGGAGCACTCTGGACCAAACCTAATGCGCCCGATGCCCGCTCTGAACTGGATGGCTTTGAGGGAGGATGGAGTGCCACCTTCACAAGAATACACTTCAGCTTGGCCACTCCATCCTTTTTTGAGCAACACTTAAATCCTTTTTAAATGTGATATTTGGGACTCCCCTAAGGACTTAAGGCAGCTGGGGTGTGGGTCACTCATTGACATTGGTTTGCTGCATGAATGACACGATTTGAATCCTGGAGATCGAGACATGGTTCCAGTACCGCTCCTGGTACCAAGAGCTGAACCAGTCAGCCTAAGATCTAAAATTGAAACTTATAACTATCATTACTACCGATTAAATTAACTATGAAATTATACAAAGTGAACTGAATATATTTTAATGAGGAATGAGGGAAGAACTTACAGTAGCAAAGCTATAATTGCTCCAACAACCGTCATTGTTGGTAAGAAGGAACTGAGGAAATTTGTGGACAGCTCTGCCCTTTATACCTGCACACAGTGGCATATAGCAGCAGAGGATGTTCATGTCCCGACAGGTACCACTGGGGGGGGGGGGGGGTGGAATCTCCAACAACTAGGCACTGGGCGCACACTCAGCTACAATGGACATAAACAGTCGAAGAAGAACTGTGGATTTCTAGAGTTCTGATATTTTAAAAACTCCCAGTTGAGTTATTTTAACAAAAAAATACCAAACTAACTGAAAAGAATTCTTGAAATCCAGCACCTTTATTAAAAACTGCTTAATAATTCTATTTACAATCCTTAGCAGAATAAGACTGCAAACTTGAGTACTCAGCTAGAGTATTAGAGTGGCACTATAAAAATATAGCATGATTATGACTGGGCAACTAGTTAAGTTTTTTTAGTATTTCATATGTAGAGGGTAAACATGAAACTGATTTCTGGAGCTTCCTTACCTTGCTCTTTGCTGTATATCATCAAAAGGCAGAATTTTTGGGACAAACCACAGATGGCCCTAGTTGGCAGAGCCTGCAGAGAGCCAAACCTTTCTCCATGTGGCTGGCTGAAGCAAACAACTGGATCTGGAGCACTTGGGGAACCTACATATTCCCCCCACTTTAAACCTTTTATCCAAGGCAAAGGACTCTAGAACAAAGACAAATAAAACACCAATTAAAATACTCCTGCTATTTTATATGAGGAAAAAGTGCATTATAGATAAAAGATTCCTATAAGTGATCCTAGTCTTGTGGTGCTTTATATGACAGGGTCTATACTTTACTTTGTTATAAAGAATTATGCAAAAAGGCAATTTAATGTTCTATGCCAAGACATTAATTTCAAGTGAGTTCTATCTATTCAGAGACACAAGGTAGGTGAGATCTTTTATTGTGCCAACTTATTTATTCAGTCAGTTATTTACGGGCTTGACTAGAAAACTGGTAACTTGCAGGGTTCAAGTAACACAGTAAGATGAAACATCAGTTTTCCATTTCTATAAACATGGGCCAAATTCCCGATTAGGTTTTAGAGAAAATAAGTGTCTGAAGTAAATGAGGCATTTTCCCCACAAAGAATGCTAAACAAAACAAAAATGTTGGTACACATTGTCCACCATCACATATCTCAACACTGGACCAAGAATTCACCATTCAAGGCATGTAACTAACCAGCCAGCAAACAAGTATATAAGTGCAGTGCAAGTACTGGCATCCTCTTTGCTTCAAGAAAGACTAGTGCAAATTTATTCTACTTTTTAATATATAAAATACTGCAAATTATAATATATTACAATGTAATTTTGCATTACTTCACTAATATTAGATTTCCCCCATGGTATAGCATTAACAGTGAGGTGCAATTTAGGGATTAGAATGCTCTGACGCATTCTATATTGACAAAGACCAGATAGCTGACATGGTGGACTATACTGATCTAATATAAGAATTATATTCAGTGCCTCCTGCACAACATATCTCAACGGTCCTGAATTTATTGGTCTCTCTCACATTTCAGTACTTTTATAGCTCCAAAAAAAAGTCATTCTGAGCCCTGATATTTTTAAGTTCAAAGTGATATTTTATGGGGTACTTAAAGTCACTTGTATACTAAAATCAACAGATTGGATTTTTTTTTTTAAATGGTTACTGGCAGAAACCAGAAAGTAATTCTTTTGATAACCTTGTTCAATACAGAAACAAAAACTAATTCGCAACTTTCACATGCGTATTTATACATGGAAATTAGAGTGGTTGTTTTTCCATTAGTTCTTCCTAAATTTCAAGGGTGAGAAGAATGGTAATGAGGTTGTACTGAAAAATACTGACTCAAAAAAGACAATAAAATTATCCTACTGTAACAGAAAAGCTGCTTAAGAACTTCTTTACTTCAGTTTGCTTACAGACAAATATCAGATGAAAATTTTTCAAAATGTCTTGAAGCTCATAGTCTATAGTAAAGAGATTTACTAACCACAACACTTCCTACAGAAAGACACATGGGCATACACTGAAACAGATTTGCCTCAGGCATGACAGACTATTTGGTGCTCTGTGGTGCAGAAAAATCTCCTCCTTCCACTGTGAAGAGAGTGGAAAAAAACTATTCCAGTCCAGCACCTTCCGCCCCCCACCTCCACCCGCTATACACTCTGGGAGTAGGATCGGCAAGGACAGAAATTCACTGCCAGACAGTTCCTCCAGAAGCTTGGGCATTGCAAGTCATTGTGCCAGTTCTGCTCTGATCCACATAATCATGAAATGTCTTAAATGTGCAGAGGATATACTGCTAACGCTTTTCATTAATACACTGTGGGTGCAGCTGTTTTGCTTAATTATTCAGATGTGTACCTTAGGGTGCAGTAATTACAGCCTGTGAATGCTAATTTAGCAATCTTGTGAATCAAATTACATACTGGATATACTATTTCTTTAGTGTGCTCCCTGGTTTCTCTGAAAGCAAACTGCACTAATAACCCCATGGCAGCGGGAAGTTCTCCATCTATTATGAGCCTGGAGCCGGGTCTGCTGACATGTGCTGTGTGGAACAACTGACGAGGGGTTTGTCCATATGTTTTTATCATTGTTTCCAGGGCTCTTCTTTGAACTGGATCCTCAACAGCAGAAACATCCATCCCAAAGTAGGTCTAAAATGTAAAACAGCAAACACAAAAGCTAAGTAAAGTTATCTTTGAAAAAAGTTTCCCAACTAAAACTGCACAAGCTTAGAGCCAGAGTCTTCAGCCCTTCTGTAACTGACTTCTGGATGCAACAGAACTGCAGAACTACACCCTAAAGTATTAAGGAAAACCAGCATGAATCGAAGTGACTATATGATTGACATTTAAATACTCTATTTTACCATGAGCAATTAAATTACAGTGAGAGTGAAACCCATAAGTGAGACAGCCTGGCTGGACAAAGTCAGACTGCTGCACTGCTAAAATTTAAGCCTTTCAAGGAATGCATTTTGAGACCTGAAAATGTACAATTTAGGAATTCTTTTGAAATTGACAAGTCCTTCGTCATCTTGTTCACCACGGTCCTGAGTAAATCCAGACGCTTTTGCAGTGTAATGCAGAGTCTTAACCAGTTCTGTGATCCAAAGTTAAAGCCACTGTAGGGGTTTAGCTTAAATGGGACATTAATTGGGTAGCAGGTGAGTACAGTAAGGAACACAAATTATGATTGTGGAGGAGGGAATAGTACAAATGTTGTGCTCTCTAATCAGACACTTCACTTATCTCTGCTGCAGCCTTCGTTACAATCTGTCAAAGTGAAAGGCTTCTTTTTGATGGAAGAGGAAACAAAAATACTGCATTTCTAGATATTATTGCAAACAATGACTAATTGTCCAATAGGCTTTTAAGTAGACATTCATTGTATGACCATTCCCTACCTAGCTTTAGCCCAGGAAAAATTATTTAAAATAGACATAATTGAGCTTCATGTCAGAAGCCCTGGGATTTTACCAGTTCTTCATTTAAATATTCAGTCTTTTTCCCTGTTCTTTGATAGTTAGCTATTTCAAGGGAATTTGCCTAAAGCTGGATGTTTTCCAAGCAATCGGGTTAAACCAGCTCAGAGATCAAATAATTTTATACTATGAACAGATTACTTGACAAAAAGATACTTACAGCAGGATGGAAGACATTGATAGCTTGAACCGAAGCCTTGCCCTTTTGCTTATACCCAAACACTAAATCAATCCAGTTACAGATTGTCTGGGAGACATGATCAGACTCTAAAGTCTGACGATGAATCAGGATGAAGAGACGGGGATCATTACGAGCCCATGGGGGGAGATTGACATGGTTTACTCTTTCGCCATTTTGACGCAGTCCAAAATCAAAACCTAGAAATGTAAAGAGGAGGGTTTATATGGTTTTATTATTTACCATTTATATTACTGTAGCACCTAGGAGCCCCAGTCATGGACGAGGACTCTATGGTGCTAGATGCTGTACAAACACAAAACAAAAAGACAGTCCCGGCTCTACAGACAGATGGGGCAGTACAAGAAAACTGTGAGAATATTTATCAGCAGATAAGCAGTGGTCTCACCTCACCAGCAGCCTAACAGTTCTTTTTTTAATACGCATCACTGAGAAGGAAAGTTTATGGGGAGCTCCACCCAACCAAGAGGGGCAACATGGCAGAAAACACAGTTTTAGGATTTCAATTACAGCAACAAAAAAGAGGCCTTTGCAAGAGTTCTAGGTGTCCTGACACTTACTCATTCCTACAATAGTATAATGAACCCAGCAGTGTTAAAAAACATTCAGATATAAACAAGGTAATTTGAATCAGCCAGTAACAAAAAAACAAAAAAGCTTCTGTCTGTCTCCCACAGTGCCACTATCTCCAGAAATCTTCTCCAAAAACCTCATAAAATAAGTATTTTCTGTACGATACCCAGAAAGTCCCCAAAATTTTGGTTGATCTGTATTTAAAAAGAAATCTGCACCCATTTCACGCTGAGCAGCAATTTCAAAAGCCTTGTGAATCTATAGGCCTTTTTTCTGAACTTTGCAGGGAAGTGTGCTTAAACACAGTTCTTGCTGGAAAGGTGATAACATGCTTCTGGACCCTGGTGTAGAAATGATCTAACTATATTATAGAATTGTATACAGTAAGTGGGCTAGCAATATCCATGTGGAAAGCCATGTGATAAATTGAATCATGTACCTTAGTCTCACATGAACTCTGTACACTATATCCACTGGGGCTACTAGCATTCCAATTCTCTTAGCAGCTTCAAACAGATGGTACTTTTTCAGGTGGGGGCGAGGAGGAGGAGGAGGAGGAGGGAGGAGTACAAACCTCACAAATGTGTGACATCCCCACTGTGCAACAGCCCTACCTGAGGTCCAGAATGGGTAATATTCAGCACTAACATTGCTTCTTGCTATAGTCACTGAAGGTCTGATCTCTCTACTTGAAGTCTTCTACTGATTCAGTAAAACACTTCCTTCACCATCCTGCATCACTGATCCTTTCCATTCCATTCTCGATGGTCAGTCGCTCTTTCCACATTCACCCCCGTCACTACTACCTAACTCCACCAGTTAAACTTAAATTGTAACAAGAAAACATGAACAATAAAAAAGGCTCAATCTTACAAAGTGCTGAATACTACTGTGAAATGTTGAATGCCCTCAACTCCCAAAGGTTTATTGGGCATTGTTGGCACCCAGTACCTTATTGGATCTAGCCACAAGTCCCTTGAGGACAGCAAACTCTCTCAAAACAACTGACAGATTGTCAGAGCCTCCTGAGGAAACCCTAAAATGTAACTAGCTGAAAAAAAGTACACAGATTTATCAGAAGCATGACACCCTCAATGGAAAGGAGCAGATGCTCTTTCAGTTATAAGAAACAGATTTTAAATTTCTACATTTATCAAACATCCTTGTCTGGATTAACTTTTATGGTTTTCTTGAAATCAAATAAGATTATGGCAGTACACCTCATGAGCATGAAGTCTGGGCTTGCAGAACTAACAAAAGTGGCAACAGTAGAGTCAATCCTAAGCCTCCGTGGCTAAATATTCAAGATCCCGACCTGCCAGGTTTCCCCTTGACAATCAATTTAAAAACATGGGGGAAAAAAAACAGATCATAACACAGAATTATCAGTTTCATCCCAGAGACCCAATCCTTGTGCCTTTTTAGAGATCATTTTGGCATTGTCTCGTATACCTTCTCTGTTAACTAAAAACTCTGGAAGATAGAAAAATTCTGGGATAAGCTCCTTCACATCAGTCATAGATTCGTAAGAGGAGAGGCGCCAAGTTGTGTGGGTAGAATGAAAGGTTCTGTCTGGGATGTCAAAACTTTGATCTGCAAAGAAAAACGGAAACTGTGTTTATTACCTTGACAAGAGGAAAACATACAATACCAATTGCACATTGGTGACCTCAAAAAGTTCAAGTTCACCAACTTTGCTTGGCTGAGGCCTGAACATTTAGATCCCAATTGCTACATATGAGCTCTAGAGCCATATAGAGACCAGATTTTTTGGAATAGATCACAGAAGATGTACAGACATTTTTAGAAGATGTAGAGTTTTGTGAGATGCACAAAGAGTTCATATACTACATGTTCTCTTTATGAAAGCCTCAAAAGGGTCCACTGTCAAGGTAGGTCAGATTTCTAAGTTTACCACACTTGATAATTTCACTTTAATTTTCATTTGTCATATTTAACAAAATTAATCTTACCTTGATAAGCTAAGAACATTTTAGTGAAAGGAGGCATTCTAACTAGAAAGTGAAGTACGGTTCCACTGTTGGAGTAATGAGATCCATAGTGATAAGGCTGCACAGGAGGCATTGGGTCATCCTCTCTAGCTCCTTTGCGGTACTCCTCTTCCAAATACTAGAACAGAAACAGGTAAAGCATGGGTGTCATATCTTACCCAACATGCTATTTAAAAGCTATATTGCTAGGATACTACACTAAGATATATGTCCTTCCAGCACTTCACTAGTGCCTTCTGTCCCAGACAATTTCTGAAGAATTTAAGCTCTCATTTAGAGGAAAGAGCTTCACCTGGTGGGGTTTCCCCCCCCCCCCCAGTTGTAAAAATAGCTTTTGTCTGAAGTAATTAGTTATTCATTTTTACCACACAATATTTTTCTGGAAGAGACCATTCCAATAACTGTTTCCAATGCTTCAGGTTACACCTTTCAAAACATTAACCGTGGTTTTTGGAAATTGTACTAACCATGGTTTGTCCTGTTCTACACCTGCAGTTAACTCCATTCAACACTAATTCAGCTGCACCTGTTCCTTTAATCTTTTTTCAGAAATAGAAAAAAGTCTATAGTGTGGACCAGGTGCCATTTCACCTTTAGAAAAAAGTATAACTTGCAGGAAAGAGACAGAATCCTGACTCTTCCATCCAAAAACTTATCCTTAGGGGTGGCAAATTTAAAGGGATAGTAAATATGAGTTTTTGTAACAAAATCTGCAGAAAAATCCATCAAAGAAATTTTCAGAAGTGCTAAAGTGACTTAGGAGCCAACATCTTGCATTCAAAAGAGGACTTAGGGCTAGATTTACAAAAAGATATCTAGGCAGAGATGCAGATACGCATCTTTGAAAATCTCAGTAGGTGCCTAAGTGAGGTTTTCCTAAATCTGTTTGAAACTGCCACTGAAAATATGGATGTCAGGTTCACTACACTAGAAAGCCCATCACTCACATGCTTGAGCCCATACAGCAACCTAGTAATAAAGAACTGACATCACCGTGGCAATGTACTGACTGACAATCTGTTAGATCATTTTATATAAATATTGAATGAAGAGGAAACAGTGCCATACATCGATGGTTTCTGACAAAATTTCATTTTAAAAACATCAATTCAACCACAAATGACAGTGCATATGCACACTTAAGCTTTTAAGCAACAGACCACCTGACTTTCACAATATATTGCTCTAGTTGTAAATACTGTTCTTGCTGTCCAGGAACACTGTTGTGTCATAATGTGGGTTTTTCACACTAAACTTAAAATCAAAACAAGTTCATACACACACTTTTGTCAAAGCACACTCCAGATCTTGATGCAAATCTAAATGAAAGGCCCATGTGTAAATGCTTTCCAGCCCCATCAAGTCACTCTCTATGGACTTTAATGGGGGGCCAGGAACAAGATACATTTGTGGACATGGTCACTGTGACTGCACCCCATATTCGCCATAGTAATATTATAATATGGTTATGGCATAATTATGATGCATTTTGTGCCAGATAAGTCATGTGAGGAGTCATTGAAAAAATTATGATTTGCTGAATATGATTATTCTATTTGTCTGCATGTATCATTTTTGTATCTGAACACTATGTATCTGTACTTCAAATTTAGTTATGCATGGGAAACGCCCACCTGGCAAGATGCTTTCAGTCTAGAGAGCTGGCTGGGAAGGGCCTATTCAGGGCAATCAGCCTTTAGGGAAAACAACAGGCCTTAGGAGAAGCTCATCTCCACCTCGCGAGCCTTCCTGAGAATGCTCCAGACAGCTTGTAAGTAATGGCTGCTATGACTCTACAAGGACATGTGACCAGGCCACATGATTCTAGACTCCATCGTGGGATGTTAGTATTTTTCCACAGACCAGTCTGGGAACCAAGTTTTGAAACAAAGGGCTCAGGTCATATGCTAAAGTTATGTAAGACAGGGAGTGACATCATCTGTAGTTCTTCACTCCCCACATAGGAAGACACCTGGAAACACCTGAGGAACAAAGACTGAACTGGAGGAAGTGCTGGACCAAGGCTAAATGGATTTCTAGCCTGTGTATGAAAGACCTGGGGTTTCCAAGCTGTAAAGCCAGTGCAGCTTGTCCCATAAGAATCTGCAGCCCACCTGTTTCGTCAGCCAGGATGAGAATTTGCTAGTTCATATCCTATCTTTCTAGTATCTTAGTCTTAGTTTGCGTTTTGTTTATTTACTATGTAATCTGCTTTGATCTGTTTGCTATCATTTAAAATCTAACTTATTTTATATTTTAATCCAAACCAGTGAGCTTTGATTGGAGTGCTTGTGGAAAATCTCTGCTTGGTTACCACAAGTATACATTGTTCTCTTCACATTGTGGGAAGAGGCGGACCGGGTATTAAACCCATAGACTGGCCAGATTTGACCAGGGCAGGTCAGTACTGCTCTGGGGTCTTAGGCTGGGAAGCTGGTGGTTAGAGATCCTGTGTGTAACTGCAGGTGGGTGTGTTTTTATCTATGTGAATGCTGGTGAAAGTGCAGGCTGGAGGGCTTTGCAGCTTGTCACAGCAGCACAGTGTGAAAGGGAGCCCAGGCTGGTGGGTCAGAGGGCTCAGTGGTACCCCAGTTCCAGGTGGCACCCCGGGGGGGGAACCGGTCACAGTCACCATAACAAACGCTCAGTAGCAACAGCAGGCAGCACTAATGGAATACTAGTTCTACTCTATATGATCAGATCTATTTTCAAACTAGATTGATGTTAGGAGATTAGGAAATACTTTTAAAGATTTTGTGCAGTTAGTTTAATTGATAAATGACCCAGAATGTTTGAAGGCAAACATAACTGTTCTGTTGCATACTAGAAAAAACCCAGATGTACAATATAATTTTTTAGACCACAAAATGCAAGGCAATTTACAGAGATATATTTCTTTAGCTTCTTTGGTTAACTTCATATGTATTTATCTGGTTGGTCATGAATTTAGACCCCCAACATACATCAAATATAAAAGCATCAAAAGATGCACTGCAGTTTCTAGGATTAAGTTTTTTCTTGATTTCTTATGTTCTTGGTTACAAAGAGACAGACATAAGACAGAAGGGAATCCAGTTCCTGCTAACTGTTTTCACAATAGACTATAACATGTTGAAATATGAAGTCCCACAGAAATACATTAAAAAAAACCGCCACATTGTTTTGGTTTTAGATACCAGAAGAACACACATTGTAGAAATGAGAGTTTAAGATACCTTGTAAGTATCCACATATCGATCTTCCTTTTCTTTAGACTGTACAGCTATGGGTTTGGCTAGATTTCTGTAATAGGAGAAATGTTGACATCTTATTTTCATAATGAAATTAAAAAATTCAGTTAAATGTACATTAACATATACAAAGACTGATCTTTTTAACTAAATCAGATTAAGAAGAGTTAAAATATAGAAGGACAAATACAAAGGCAAATCCTAAGAACAAAACTCTACATATGAGTTTAGGAAAATAAAATGACTATAAAGATACATTCGTAATTTAAAATTGGCCATTTGATGTTAGTGCTAGAGGAATGAAAGTTATTTGTCCATAGAACAGCTACAGTATAGGCAACAGGTCACATACTCCCCATACTGCCCCCACCAACATGTGTCAATCTTGACTTGTAGCATCCCTTTAAGAGTAATGCCTTGTCTACCGTGGCAAGGCACCACCTCTGTGTTGCCAGAATTAGCACTTCCCCACAAATCAGCCCACTCTGGCCAGTGTGCGTCTTCCCCCTCTGTATTTTCTTATCAGTATTTTCAAGGTAGGCCTCAGTTCAGGCCCAAGGAGTATGGTTGCCAACTCTCCAGGATTAGCCTGGTGTCTCCTGGAATTGGTATCAATCTCCCAGTGACTATTGAAAGCAATCCGGGAGATTCCCCCCCCCAACATGTCATGTCATTTTCTTAAAATATCCTATTAAAATCTCCCGGAATAGCTTCAGTCAGAGTTGGCAACCCTATCAAGGAGGGTTCCTCCAGCTAACAAAATGAAATCAATTTACAAACACAAACAAAGGGGAGTAACTTTCCCTGCTTCCTTGCTGTGGAGGGTGTTGTCCTGTTGTTGGCCCCAGATGTGTCAGTTCTTCCCCTAAACACGCACTCAGCTTTGGTTATTTCCCCTGTAGGGAGGAGAGCAGCCTGTCACCCTGGAGAAGCCTATCTCCCTGCTGCCACTAGCCCTGCAGCAGCTCGTCTCTCCTCCCCGTCTCTCATCAAAAGGAGGGGTTTTTAAAAGGTGTCAGGAAGCCCTTAATTGGACTCAGGTATCCCTAACTGACCTGAAGTAACTCTCTCTCAGTTTATAGGAAAAAGGGCCTCTCTCATTCTAAGGCTAACATACCTGCCTTCCATCACTCCTCTTGCACTGGGTCCTGCACGAGGGCGCACCCCGCCCACCCTCCACCCCAGGCCTGCCGGACCTTTTCATCGGGCCCCTACCCCGTGGACCCAACCGACCCCCTCACTGTGAGCCGGCTGCACGAGCTGCAGCCGGTCTGCTTCCAGACCGCGCCAAGGAAACATCTATACACGCTCGTGCTCCATACCCTTCACGCCCTCACCCTCGTGTCCCACCCCGATACAAAATGGCGGGACCTCTTGCCACCTTTGGAGGGTGAGGAGCCCCAGTGGGCCAGCCTATATTCCACCTTGGTTCTGAGGCCTGCCGGGGATATCAGTTGGCGGCTCCTTCACGGAGCCGTGAGCACGGGCATGTACTTGGCGCAGTTCATCCCTATGCCAGACACCTGCCCCTTTTGCAGCGTGAGGAAAACTCTGGCACACACATATTTGGAGTGTGCCAGGCTGCCGCCCCTATTCCGGCTCCTCACGAATATTTTATTATGCTTTTGGTTGCACTTTTCCCCTCACCTTCTTATGTATACACTCCCTATCTGCAGCTCCACAAAGTCACAGGATCTCCTGGTCAACCTCCTCCTGGCCCTAGCTAAAATGGCCATCTATAAAACCAGAGTGAGGAGGTTGGCCGATGGAGTCTCCTGTGACTGTGGGGCCTATTTCCTATCCTCTGTCCATTCACGTATCTGGGCAGAGTTCCTCTGGGTGGTGTCCACTGACTCCCTGGACGCCTTTGAGGAGCAGTGGGTGCTGTCCGGGGTTCCCTGCTCAGTGTCCCCGTCCGGTTCCCTTCATTTGACCCTTTGACCACACTCCTGTTCCTGTTATTTCATTAGTTGTCCCCCGTATTTATTTGGTGTCCAGGTCCTGTGGATCTCCCTCTTAGGCGGGGGCGGAGGATCCTTTAGCAGTGGGAGGGCTTTGCCCGCCCACTTCCTGGATCCCAATAGGATCACTCCTCTTTCTCGATACAAGTGGTGGGACCTATATTTCTATCTGCTGAGGGTGACAAACCCCATTGGCCAGTCTGTATTCTGCCTTGGTCCCACAGGCCACCAGGAATATTAGTTGGTAGCTCCTTCATGGAGCTGTGAGCATGGGAATGTACCTGGTGCAGTTCACCCTTATCACAGATGTCTGTCCCTTTTGCAGCATAAGGGAGACCCAGTTGCTGCCAAGTTGCTGCCCCTTTTCCAGCTCCTCCTGGACTTACTTTTGTGGTTCTAGCTACACTTCTGCTCCCAGCTTCTAATTTATGCACACCCCATTTGTGGCCCCTCCTTGTCAACCTCCTCCTAGCGATGGCCAAAGTGGCCACCTATAACACCAGGGAGAGGATGCTAGCTGAGGGAGCGCTCTGCAACTGTGGGGCCTATTTCCGTTCCTCTCTCCATTCACATATCTGGGCAGAGTTCCTTTGGGCTGCATCCGCTGGCTCCCTTGACACCTTTGAGGAGCAGTGGGAGCTGTCCAGGGCTCTCTGGTCGGTGTCCCCTTCAGGTTCCTTGATTCTGACCCTTTGACAGTCACATCTGTCTTTGTTTTCGGTTTTGTTGTCCCCCATACTTATTTCAGTCCCAAGCTCAGTAGTTCTTGCCTTTAGGCTGGTTGAAGAATCTTTGGCTGGTGGGCGGGCTTGCGACTGCCCACCTCCCAGAACCCAACAGGACTACTCCTCTTGTAGTTGCCTAGCCTGACTTTTTCACACTAGACACAAGAGCTGCACCAACTTCACTAAAATCCATTTTAAAAATCAATGTAGTTAAGATTGTGCCTGTGTGGACCCTCCTTAGTCTGTTTACAACTAGCTGATATAGATTTACCTTTGGTAACTGGCAAGTTGCTCATATAGCATAATTCTGGTTTTGGTTATGTTTTGCTAAATTGTCAACTCTTTGGTTACAGGCTGTTTTTTGTTTTTTCAAGGCAAAGGAATGTATATCAGGAAGTGCAAGACAGCAGGTATTGAGTGAGACCTGCCAACTACTGTGAATATAAATGCTGGTAACAGGTATACTATTCAAATTGACTAGATGAGCCAATGTTACATTCAAATACCATTAGACCAGATGTGTTTCCTAGCAATCTTCCTAATTAAGTCTTGGTTTATCAGGGTGATCACAAGTGGATTTTACTGAAATAACCAGTTTAATGAGTTATTTGGAAAGGAGTAATTTCAAAGATTTCTTGTTACCTATAAACAGATGGATCATTTAGGTCCAGTGTTTCGCTGGTGTAGTCAGAAAGTATAAAGGGAAATACTGGATACTGCATGAGATCATTGAAGGAACGGCCAGCATGTTTGTTTAAATGAGTCAGGTATTCAAAGTTGGTAATCTGTGCTGTGTACCATAGGTGGGTCAAAGCAGTAATGTTCCCATACTCCAAAAGATTAGGCAGGTTGTTCGTTAAGATGTTGTGGTACACATCATCACGGACCTAAAAAAATTATTGTAGTTTTAATCAAGCAACACATTTAAACTGTCATAAACTACGTCTCCTCCTACAGTATGTAAGATTCTCTCATTTACAAGGTTCTAGAGATCTGCTAAGATCAGAACAATGTGATAAAAAGTCACAACATTACGATATTGAATTGGTTTAGTTCTGTAAGGAGAGTGATCACTTTACATAAGCTATTACCAACAGGAGAGTGGGTTTGTGGGGAAGGTGGGGAGAAAACCTGGATTTGTGCTGGAAATGGCCCAACTTGATCATCATACACATTGTAAGGAGAGTGATCACTTTAGATAAGCTATTACCAGCAGGAGAGTGGGGTGGGGGGAGAGAAAACCTTTTGTAGTGGTAAACACCCATTTTTTCATGGTTTGTGTGTATAAAAAGATCTTCTGTACTTTCCACAGTATGCATCCGATGAAGTGAGCTGTAGCTCACGAAAGCTTATGCTCAAATAAATTGGTTAGTCTCTAAGGTGCCACAAGTACTCCTTTTCTTTTTGCGAATACAGACTAACACAGCTGTTACTCTGAAACCAGAACATACCTGTGACACACATCCTGTCTATCAAAAAGCCTGGCTGAGCCCTTAACTCATATCAGCTTCCAGAAGTATCGAAGAATTCAAAGAAGCCTACCCATCATTTTTCTTAATGTATTCCATGAAAATACACATTTCTTCAATACATAATTATAAAAAATACCTTTATATACATATTCTATATTACCATGCATTAATGCCACACTTACCTTTGTGTTGTCAAAAGCTAAGAGTAAAGTTCTGCCATTTGTTAAAAATATTTCCACAGCATTGTCTCTTAATTGCCACCATCTCTTATGAACTTCCTTGATTTCTTCATATGTCCAAGAAAATGATGCTGGTTCAGTTTCCCTGTGAAAACTCTGAAGAACATACAGTAGATTGATACAGAAAATGTTTTGCTCACTAGCCTTCAAAACTAGTCAGTTTCCATTTATTTATACTGCATACTGTAAACTAATGCTCTGTGTGTAGTAATTTACTTTCAACTTTGGCTTGTACTTTTGAAAATCTTAAATTAAGCTACATTTCTCTAATAGACAAAGAATTAAGTTGTTTATCAAAAACTTTATATAATGAAAACTATCTAACAGATCATTTGTTTTTAATCTGTTTCACCCCTATGTCAATACAAGACACTGTTAGGGATCACAACAATTAGCTCGATCAAATGTCACTTTAGGGTAATAAAAACAGTTTTTTTGTTTTTTTTTTTAATTTTATTTAAACACAAGTTTCACCTTTTAATAGATAAGTATATTATGATTCCTAATTCTGGGGTTCTGGTCCATGACTAAGGCTCTTAGGCACTACTGTAATATATAATAAAATCTGGTATTTATATATAACAATATATAACATATTAAAAGACTGGTAGAATTGGGAATAATATTCTCTTTATTCTATAATGATAGTTATCAACCTTACTCAGGGAATTTGTATGTTATTGCTGAAATGTTGGCAGATAAGCATTTTAAAATTCTCAAATAATTACACACAAATAGAGTAACAGTGTACGAATTCAAACTCCCAGATATCTTAATATACAAATTAAAATTATTATGGTGATTTTAAATGATAAAGCACCAAAGTTATTCTCAGTTCTAATATAGAAAAATGTGTGATCTGTGAAAAACTTGAGCTCATACTCACAGAACTTTCTATTGTGTCGGAAGCATTGTCTTCAACGAAATACATTCCATATTTGCCTGCAGAGAGGAAATTTATACAAAAGGTGACCGTTACTATACTAATTTGTCTTTACTTTTAACATCCATAAAAATGATTAGACATGATGTCTAAAGCACTAACAATGCTGTTCATAATAGTAAGTAAAAAGGACAGCACTTGGTGGAAATGAAGTTAAGTAATTAAATATTTGTCAAAGGATAGTATTTAACAAAGTAACAATAAATCCAATGAGCACACTGTGAAAACTGTAGGAAAGGAAGGCCAAACTGACTAGTTGGGTAAGCAGGTGCAACTCCAGTAGTCATACAGAGTTAAGGCCAGAGGGGACCACCATATTATCTAGTCTGTCCTCCGGTATATCACAAACCATTACCACAATAAATGCAGTTACAATCACCTAAACCAATTATTAATTTAGCCTGGAATGTCTGTTTTTAATAAAATTCATATAGAGGCTGTAGATATGTAAATAAACTGAGACTGAAGAAAAACATTAAGTGCTCATCTTAGAAATTCATTATATAAATAAGTGCACAATAGACATGCGACTCAAAGCAACAACACACAAATAAAATATTCTGTATGTGGAGTAATCTATGACTATTCATCATCCCCTGTGGTACAATATGAGGAAAGTGAAGCAACATTTCGGCTATTCCAAAATACATATGAACCATATGTCTGGACAAAAATCAGTTGTGTGTTAACATATGGATTAAATTTTCTAAAGTTAACTGTGACACTGGCAGACCAGGCGCCAGCTCTTGCCAAGACTGCAGGCATTAGCTAAGAACTAACAAACTCATAGCTGGAGACTAGACTAGTTCACCTGTACCTCAGTTTTGCTCAAAATAGGTATTAGTCTTATAAGAATGTATTTAATTTTTAGACTCTGTGAAATGCTTGAAAGTTGCTGCATGCATTAATCTCACTTGTAATGTCAATATTCTATGCTCTAAGAAAATATGTAAATTTTGTCTTATAACTTCATAAATGTTTGCTCTGAACTTGCGAACCCAGGTACAGGAATTGTCATGCCACTTCTCCGCACTTCTCCGCCCCTCCCCACCGCCTATTCAGGAGGACCATCAAAATTTAAGTGGGGCCATTGTAAGACAAAGCTTTGTTAATTGTCCCATCCACCCATGGTTAAGTAGGTGCAGAAGGCCTGTAGCTTTGAATGCTGGAAGAGGTAAATGAAAAACCTTCACATCAACTCTTTTTCCCATCTCTTTGCCAAACTCTCACAGGGCTAGAGAAACCAAACTGAAGCCAGAGACCCTGGGTCTACCCAGAAAGACACTGAATTGACCAGCTGTTGTGACCTGCACTGGATGTGCCATGTTTGTCTTTCTTCCACAGGACAGAAGCGACTTTGTCTGTACAAAGTGCAAGCTGGTCTCCATATTGGAAGAGAAGGTTCAAGGTCTGGAGCAACAGGTATCGACCCTGCGTTGCATAAGAGAAACTAAAGATTTCCTGGACAGACGTCAGGATATGCTTCTATGGACACAACGTTCTGAAGATTCAGAGCAGGCTGCACTGCGGGGACAGGAGGACGGTGAAGAAATTTGGCAGCATGTGACCTCCAGAAGAAGAAAGGGGAGCGTCCTTGTACCAGCAATGCAGAGACAGCTAAGTAACTGTTTTCATGTTCTCTCCACAGGTACTAATGCGGAGAGTGGACTAGATGATATATTTGAGGGAAGGGAACAGAAGAAGACTCCGCCGATTGGAAGGCATGAGATGCACTGTCCTAGGGTTGGGGGTTCCACGACCACCGCTCCCAAGAGAAGGAGGCGAGTGGTGGCGGTCGGGGACTCTCTCCTCAGGGGGACTGAGTCATCTATCCGCCGCCCCGACCAGGAAAACCGAGAAGTCTGCTGCTTGCCAGGAGCTAGGATTCACGATGTGACGGAGAGACTGCTGAGACTCATCAAGCCCTCGGATCGCTACCCCTTCCTGCTTCTCCACGTGGGCACCAGTGATACTGCCAAGAATGACCTTGAGCGGATTACTGCAGACTACGTGGCTCTGGGAAGAAGAAGGATAAAGGCGTTTGAGGTGCAAGTGGTGTTCTCGTCCATCCTCCCCGTGGAAGGAAAAGGCCTGGGTAGAGACCGTCGAATCATGGAAGTCAACGAATGGCTATGCAGGTGGTGTCGGAGAGAAGGCTTTGGATTCTTTGACCATGGGATGGTGTTCCAAGAAGGAGGAGTGCTAAGCAGAAACAGGCTCCACCTAACGAAGAGAGGGAAGAGCATCTTCGCAAGCAGGCTAGCTAACCTAGTGAGGAGGGCTTTAAACTAGGTTCACTGGGGGAAGGAGACCAAAGCCCTGAGGTAAGTGGGGAAGTGGGATACCGGGAGGAAGCACAAGCAGGAGCGCACGAGAGGGCAGGGCTCCTGCCTCATACTGAGAAAGAGGGATGATCAGCGAGTTCTCAAGTGCCTATACACAAATGCAAGAAGCCTAGGAAACAAGCAGGGAGAACTGGAAGTCCTGGCACAGTCAAGGAATTATGATGTGATTGGAACAACAGAGACTTGGTGGGATAACTCACATGACTGGAGTACTGTCATGGATGGATATAAACTGTTCAGGAAGGACAGGCAGGGAAGAAAAGGTGGGGGGGGGGGGGAGTTGCATTGTATGTAAGGGAGCAGTATGACTGCTCAGAGCTCAAGTATGAAACTGCAGAAAAACTTAAGAGTCTCTGGATTAAGTTTAGAAGTGTGAGCAACAAGGGTGATGTCATGGTGGGAGTCTGCTATAGACCACTGGACCAGGGGGATGAGGTGGACGAGGCTTTCTTCCGGCAACTCATGGAAGTTACTAGATTGCAGGCCCTGGTTCTCATGGGAGACTTTAATCACCCTGATATCTGCTGGGAGAGCAATACAGCGGTGCACAGACAATCCAGGAAGTTTTTGGAAAATGTAGGAGACAATTTCCTGGTGCAAGTGCTGAAGGAACCAACTAGGGGCAGAGCTCTTCTTGACCTGCTGCTCACAAACCGGGAAGAATTAGTAGGGAAAGCAAAAGTGGATGGTCGAGTTCAGGATCCTGACACAGGGAAGAAAGGAGAGCAGCAGAATACAGACCCTGGACTCCAGAAAAGCAGACTCTGACTCCCTCAGGGAACTGATGGGCAGGATCCCCTGGGAGAACAACATGAGGGGGAAAGGAGTCCAGGGGAGCTGGCTGTATTTCAAAGAATCCTTATTGAGGTTACAGGGACAAACCATCCTGATGTGTAGAAAGAATAATAAATATGGCAGGCGACCAGCTTGGCTTAACAGTGAAATCCTTGCTGATCTTAAACACAAAAAAGAAGCTTACAAGAAGTGGAAGATTGGACAAATGACCAGGGAAGAGTATAAAAATATTGCTCAGGCATGCAGGAGTGAAATCAGGAAGGCCAAATCACACCTGGAGTTGCAGCTAGCAAGTGATGTTAAGAGTAACAAGAAGGGTTTCTTCAGGTATGTTAGCAACAAGAAGAAAGTCAGGGAAAGTGTGGGCCCCTTACTGAATGAGGGAGACAACCTAGTGACAGAGGATGTGGAAAAAGCTGATGTACTCAATGCTTTCCTTGCCTGTGTCTTCATGAACAAGGTCAGCTCCCAGACTACTGCACTGGGCAGCACAGCATGGGGAGGAGGTGACCAGCCCTCTGTGGAGAAAGAAGTGGTTCGGGACTATTTAGAAAAGCTGGACGAGCAAAAATCCATGGGGCCGGATGCGATGCATCCGAGAGTGCTAAAGGAGTTGGCAGATGTGATTGCGGAGCCATTGGCCATTATCTTTGAAAACTCATGGCGATCGGAGGAAGTCCCGGATTACTGGAAAAAGGCTAATGTAGTGCCCGTCTTTAAAAAAGGGAAGGAGGAGGATCCTGGGAACTACAGGCCAGTCAGCCTCACCTCAGTCCCTGGAAAAATCATGGAGCAGGTCCTCAAGGAATCAATTCTGAAGCACTTAGAGGAGAGGAAAGTGATCAGGAACAGTCAGCATGGATTCACCAAGGGCAAGTCATGCCTGACTAATCTAATTGCCTTCTATGACAAGATAACTGGCTCTGTGGATGAGGGGAAAGCAGTGGACATGTTGTTCCTTGACTTTAGCAAAGCTTTTGACACTGTCTCTCATAGTATTCTTGCCAGCAAGTTAAAGAACTATGGGCTGGATGAATGGACTATAAGGTAGATAGAAAGTTGGCTAGATTGTCAGGCTCAACGGGTAGTGATCAATGGCTCCATGTCTAGTTGGCAGCCGGTATCAAGTGGAGTGCCCCAAGGGTCAGTCCTCGGGCCAATTTTGTTCAATATCTTCATAAATGATCTGGAGGATGGTGTGGATTGCACCCTCAGCAAGTTTGCAGATGACACTAAACTGGGAGGAGAGGTAGATACGCTGGAGGGTAGGGACAGGATGCAGAGGGACCTAGACAAATTAGAGGATTGGACCAAAAGAAATCTGATGAGGTTCAACAAGGACAAGTGCAGAGTCCTGCACTTAGGACAGAAGAATCCCATGCACTGCTACAGACTAGGGACCAAGCAGCTAGGCAGCAGTTCCACAGAAAAGGACCTAGGGGTTACAGTGGACGAGAAGCTGGATATGAGTCAACAGTGTGCCCTTGTTGCCAAGAAGGCCAATGGCATTTTGGGATGTATAAGTAGGGGCATTGCCAGCAGACTGAGGGACGTGATCATTCCCCTCTATTCGACATTGGTGAGGCCTCATCTGGAATACTGTGTCCAGTTTTGGGCCCCACACTACAAGGAGGATGTGGAAAAATTGGAAAACGTCCAGCGGAGGGCAACAAAAATGATTAGGGGACTGGAACACATGAATTATGAGGAGAAGCTGAGGGAACTGGGATTGTTTAGTCTACGGAAAAGAAGAATGAGGGGGGATTTGATAGCTGCTTTTAACTACCTGAAAGGGGGTTCCAAAGAGCATGGCTCTAGACTGTTCTCAGTGGTAGCAGATGACTGAACAAGGAGTAGTGGTCTCAAGTTGCAGTGGGGGAGGTTTAGGTTGGATATTAGGAAAAACTTTTTCACTAGGAGGGTGGTGAAACACTGGAATGTGTTACTTAGGGAGGTGGTGGAATCTCCTTCCTTAGAAGTTTTTAAGGTCAGGCTTGACAAAGTCCTGGCTGGGATGATTTAGTTGGGGATTGGTCCTGCTTTGAGTAGGGGGTTGGACTAGATGACATCCTGAGGTCCCTTCCAACCCTGATATTTTATGACTCACAGATCTCTACAACTCTGTCACTCTTCGGATTTAGATCGTAACTCATTTGTTTATATATATTTGCTTGCTTTAACCTGTAAATAATTCTCGTATTTGTTTTTCCTAATTAATAAACCTTTAAATAGTATCAATTGATCTGGGGTAAGCGACTGGTCTCTTGGGACTGGGAGCAACCTGAATATGATGTTATTTTTGATGTAAGTGGCCATTTATCACTAAATCCAGTCTACGTGGATGGCAAAAAATAGACTGGAAAGTCTAAGGGGATTGTCCATGACTCCATGGTGAGACTGTTATAGTAGTCCAGGAGTTCACATTTGTTACTGTGTTGGTAAAATCTAATTATAGAACATACCACAAGTTTGGGGTATCTGCCCTGTTTTTTTGACAGTCTGCCCTGAGGTAGGCACTAACAGTCGTTAGCCACTCCAGACACTTCTTTTTTTTTTTAAACACAAGAACATTTAGTCATTGAAACTTTTACACTTACCTAACAACAATTCCCCAGCTGTCTCTCTAGAAGGTGCTACATTGATGCATCTTCGATTCATTCTGCATACATACAAATAGAAACACTTACTACAAGTCATAAAATTCAGTAGATATCTAAAATTAACAGCCTCAAATACTATACACTATAACCAAGTAGACTTTTCCTTTCTGTGACCCCAAGTGTTCAAATCCCAAAGGAATGTGTAAAACTAGCTCTCACCTCTTTAAGACTTGTGAGCAGCTGAATAAAACAGTGACAACGTTCAAACTTTGAGAGAAATACCAAGCTCAAATTTTATAATATATATTCACTTGTATAAATTTAGGATTTGGTGCTTTCCACATGCCCCAGCTCTTTTTTACGTTAAGCTAATTTGGTGCTTGTGAAAGGTGCTGGATTGACAGCACTGCAAAGTTAAAACCTAGTTATCCATTGAATATGTATAGTATAGGCAGTGAAAGTGCAGATTTACTCTGTCAACAAAGGGATGAGAATATAATTCAGTCTCCACAACCATTCACTTCTGGGCCTCTGCTGAAAGCACCAACAAGTTTCAATTGCAATGCTGACATTTGGAAATGAACCACAGCAAAGTCATTGATCATAGGCCCAATACCTGCCAGATGGTAATGACTTTCTACTGATTGTTAGGCTTTAAAATCAGCAGCCTAGAAGTGAAAAGCTCTGTAAACCCACTACAATCTCTCAAGTCTCTCACTCTACTATATTTGCTGTTTTTAATTTATGACAAGCAAGTGAAGCAGGTGCAAGTTAAGTCTTCTTAAATAAGAATATTTCCTTGTTGGAAAACATTGTATGATCTTATCCCTATTGTTCATCTCATGGTTGCCCCTCATGAACAAAGGCAAAAACTAAAGTTTCCTTTGAGTAAGATTTTTTTCCTAATTCAAAGCTTACCTTATATTCTCACTTGCTGCTTTGTCTTTTACAGTGGAAGAGTGAGAGGAATGTGTTTTGTCTTCAAATAGGTAAGACAAAGGGTGTTTGATCACTTCTATTGAAAAGAAAAATGTAAAAGAAAAATTGATTAAAATATTAACACTCTAGCTTTTGTGAAAGTTTAGTTATAATCTTAAAAGTATTACCTTCCTGTTTCTGCCTATCTCTGAGCAGGTACTTATTTGGTATAGTTAAATAGCACCTCTGCAAACGGCGCCTCTCTCGGTTTGGGCCTTCTGTTGGATCTAGTTGCCAAGATGTTGGGTAGTAGACAGGATCATACCAGAGTGCTCTGAAAATGAAAATATTTTAGCATTTTAGAACAACATGACAACATATATATCTCATTTATTCTAATTAATTTTTTAAAAATTGGTAAACACATAACCATTACAAACAGGCATGAATTTCACAGTGAAACACTGTCCAAGTCATGTTGCTATAAAATAGAGGACTGGATCCTGCAGTCCCTTAGTCTCATGAGCTGTTCCATGGATTTTAATAGAACTACTCATGAGTAAGTACTGCTGGATTGGTCAGCAAACTGCTTGAAAGTTATCAAGGGAATAAGTAACAGTACTGTTGCATAAGTAACAGTACTGGTGCTTAGTAAATTAAATTGCTACACTCAGACCTAATGTAGCCTGTCCAAAAGTAGAAGTACCATCATAATGGACACACTGAAGTTTGAGACCACACATTGTCTGGGGGGGGAGGAATAGCTCAGTGGTTTGAGCTTTGGCCTGCTAAACCCAGGGTTGAGAGTTCAATCCTTGGGGGGGCCCCATTTAGGGATCTGCAGCAAAAATTGGGGATTGGTCCTGCTTTGAGCAGAGGGTTGGACTAGATGACCTGCAGAGGTCCCTTCCAACCCAGATATTCTATGACCCTTTCCATTTTAAATGGTCTTGTATGCTTTTGTTTCTGCAGTAACAAGATACAGCATTTTTGTTGCCAGTCAAGATTTCTTGATTTGGCTTAATGCATTTGCAACAACACTGGCTGGAAGATACAGTTTATGCAAAACACTCAAACCAGATCTTTGTATTAGTCCTTCACTTTTGCTACTGCACCTTTCTAACGTAGTATAATTTTATGTTGTTCCTTGCCCTTCGCCCACTAGGTACACTGATTATACTTGATAAAGGGCCAATCTATAGATATTTCAAGATCTAAAAATGCTTTCGATTGTCCACTTACATACAGGAAAATATACTTAGTAGGGCTGTCGATTAATCGCAGTTAACTCATGCGACTAACAAAAAAATTAATCACGATTAAAAAAATTAATCATGATTAATCACTGTTTTAATCGCACTGTTAAACAATAGAATACTAATTGAAATTTAGCAAATATTTTGGATTTTTTTCTACATTTTCAAATATATTGATTTCAACACCACCACAAAATACAAGTGTACAGTACTCACTTCATATTATTTTTATTACAAATATTTGCACTGTAAAAATGGCAAACAAAAGAAATCGTATTTTTCAATTCACCTCAGACAAGTACCGTAGTGCAATCTCTTTATCGTGAAAGCACAACTTACAAATGTAGGATTTTTTTTGTTACATAACTGCACTCAAAAACAAAACAATGTAAAACTTTAGAACCTGCAAGTCCACTCAGTCCTACTTCTTCAGCCTATCGCTAAGAGAAACAAGTTTGTTTACATTTATAGCAGATAATGCCGCCCGCTTCTTATTTACGTTACCTGAACGTGAGAACAGGTGTTTGCATGGCACTGTTGTAACCAGCATTGCGAGGTATTTACATGCCAGATATGCTAAACACGCGTATGCCCCTTCATGCTTTGGCCACCATTCCAGAGGACATCTTCCATGCTGACGACGCTCATTAAAAAAAACTGCATTAATTAAATTTGTGACTGAACTCCTTGGGGGAGAATAGTTGGTCTCCTGCTCCATGGTTTTACTCACATACTGCCATATATTTCATGTTATAGCAGTCTCAGATGATGACCAAGGACATGTTCGTTTTAAGAACACTTTCACAGCAGATTTGACAAATTGCAAAGATGGTACCAATGTGAGATTTCTAAAGATAGCTACAGCACTCGACCCAAGATTTAAGAATCTGAAGTGCCTTCCAAAATCTGATTGGGACGGGGTCTGGAGCATGCTTTCAGAAGTCTTAAAAGAGCAACACTCCAATGCGGAAACTACAGAACCCGAACCACCAAAAAAGAAAATCAACCTTCTGCTGGTGGCATCGGACTCAGATGATGAAAATGAACATGCGTTGCTCTGCACTGCTTTGGATCGTTATCGAGCAGAACCCATCATCAGCACGGAAACATGTCCTCTGGAATGGTGGCTGAAGCATGAAGGGATACATGAATCTTTAGTGCATCTGGCACGTAAATATCTTGCAACGCTGGCTACAACAGTGCCATACGAACACCTATTTTCACTTTCAAGTGACAATGTAAATAAGAAGCGGACAGCATTATCTACTGCAAATGTAAACAAACTTATTTCTCTGAGCGATTGGCTGAACAAGAAGTAGGACTGAATGGACTTGTAGGCTCTAAAGTTTTACATTGTTTTGTTTTTGAGTGCAGTTATTTTTTGTACATAATTCAACTTTCATGATAAACAGAATGCACTACAGTACTTGTATTAAGTGAATTGAAAAATACTCTTATTTTTACAGTGCAAATATTTATAATAAAAACATAAAATGAGCACTGTACACTTTGTATCCAGTGTTGTAATTGAAAATCAATAGATTTGAAAAAGTGGAAAACATCCAAAAATATTTATATAAATAGTATTCTATTACTGTTTAACAGTGTGATTAACGGCAATTAATTTTTTAGTGGCTTGACAGTCCTAACATTTAGCATTTCACAAGAGCTTAGAAGCTGCAGCATTAGCAAGTCACATTCATCTAATTTTGTTTTAAAATCACACATACATTTCAATTGCTTATAATATTAAAATCACAAGTGTACAGAATGGCCACATTTAAGTCCAGTAATACAGATCTAAAATGGCTACCACTTACCTATCATGTGTAAGTTGCTGAACAAGTTCCTGCCAATGCCTGCTAGCACTTAAATCTGTTTTATACATTCCTCTAATGTGCTGAATCACCTTCTTTCTTTCCATTCCCTGCGAAAAAGAGACTGCCTGGGTGATGTCTGCAGCAATTTTGGAAATATCTTTTGACTTTGCATCCAGACGCTGAGAGAGACTGAGAAAAAAGTAATATGAACCAGATTACAAAATGCCTAATGAATATTTAGTACTGAGTAAAGACAGTGTACTGAATGCCTTAGAAGAGGGGTTCTCAAACTTCATTGCACTGTGACCCACTTCTAACAACAGGGCGGGGGGGGGGGGGGTAGGGGAAAGAGGAGGCAGAGAGGGAAACCAAGCCCGAGCGCACCCACGCCCCGCTGCCTCTGGTGGGGGGGCCAAAGCCAAAGGCTTCAGGTTTGGCCCCAGCAAGTCTAATGTCAGCCCTGGCAACCCCATTAAAACAGGTCCCAACCCACAGTTTGAGAACCGCTGCCTTAGAATCATAGGACCGGAAGGGACCTCAAGAGGTCATCTAGTCCAGTCCCCTACACTATGGCAGGATTAAGTATTATCTAGGCCATCCCTGACAGGCCTTTGTCTAATATGCTCTTAAAAATGTTCAGTGATGGAGATTCCACAACCTTCCTAGACAATTTATTCCAGTGCTTAACCACCATGACAGCTAGGAAGTTTTTCCTAACGTCCAACCGAAACCTCCCTTGCTGCAATTTAAGCCCATTGAACAGTTTAATCAGTTAGCTAGTTACTGTCCACAGACCCTTGATGTGGTAGGCTCACTGACAGTTTGATACATAATTTGCATTCTGGAGGGCATAAATATAAGTCGTGTACCCCTCTGATTTCTTAGCAACGACTAAATATTACCATCAAAACTCAAGCCAGCAATAAGCAAAAACAATTCTTGTGGAATGTATATTAACTAAATTATATGATGAAGTTTATATTAATATTCTGTACAGCAATGAACTTGAGTGAAAGTTTAAGTCTCTCAAAGTCAACATGAGTGGCAAAATCTTAAGTTATTTTCTCAGAGTGAGACTTAACCCTGCTCTGGCTTCTTTATGCTGCGCAAAGAGAACAGACTGTGACAAAATGGGCCCTAAAATGCTTGGATCTGGCCAGGGAAGAATTCCCCCAGTGCAGGAAACTGGACCCTCTTGCAAGTCCTGGTGTAGGGGGCGTGCCAGGTATCTGGCTGCAGCAAAGCAACAGCATGTACTGTTGTGGGGATTATGGACATTGCAGCTGCCCATAGGCAGGGACAGGTTGCCATAACTTTGTAACAGGGCTGTCTAAGTTAACTTCTTACTTGAAAGAGGACAAACAATGAAGTTACTCAGAAAAAAAAAAATCATAATGATCAGGAGCTACCACCATTAGGGAGTAATTACTGCTAATCACCTGAGAGGTAAGCAAAGTTGCCTAAATACCACCTCCTAGGGGACACTACAGATAGTTGTTTTGACCAGGTTCAATAGGACCAGAAACCTGAAAACTGTATAAAGAATTAGCCTGATCTGACTCAGAAAGAGACTCATTCTGGAACAAAGACCTGAAATTTGCATACAGACCTACCAGGATACCATGCAGATGATTGGTAATACCTGGTAAATTTGGCATACATGTAGACTGTATATTGTTTTAGGATATGTTATCTCGAATGCTTTCATCCTAAATAAACGTACTGTGCTTTGTGAAAGTTGGCAGGTTACTGGTAAACCTGTTATAGCCACTGGGAGATAACAGGACCATAAGCCTAAAGTAACCTCAGACTTGCTAAGGTGATCCCAATGAATTGCAAGGGGATAGCAGCCCTGAAAATCTAGTCTGGAGGGAGAGAAGAGGAGAGGACAGAGGGAGATGGCTAGAGGCCTGAGACTCAAGAGGGTGCCCCTGAGGATGTCACAAAAGGAGCAGAGGTGCAATTAATCCTGGAACTATGACAAGAAGGTCGTCTTCTTTTCCAGAAGCACCAGAGTATTCAGAGGCAGTGCTGAGAAAGATGTCCCTTCATCATCATACGCTAACCCTTCTTCCCAACAATACCTCAAAAAGTGAAAAGGAGCTAGGTAATGAGAGCTAGAAAGGTTTTGAGCAGATTGAAGTCTGAACAAAACTTAGTGACAACCTACATGGGGCATACATTTTTGATGATTACTGGGCAGTTTCCACAGCTTCTACAGTTTGTATGTGTTCTGAACCTTTAGGTTTATTACGTCAGATTAAATCTGTATGGTATCATTAGCCTCAAGAAATTTGAAACAGGATTTGAACAAAAGCAAGGCATAAGAGGCAGGGGGAGTGTAAACAACCTTTATATGCTTCACATTTAACTTAGCAAGTAGAGCAACATTCAGCTTGGGGTTTGATTTGAAACACAGTGGTGTTTTAGACATCTTTGAGTCTTTCAATGGATTATCTCAACCCCCACGAAAAATGTTTACTTCAAAAGAATGGCTTGAAGCATCATTCAGTGACAGATCGTTGGAATCCTTTCACAGAGGATTTAAAAGAGTCTAGCTCTTAAGTACATGATCACTTACCCCTGAAGGCTTTCATGAGCTTACATGGAAGTTTATGAATACTGTAGACTCAGGGGTGTCTAAGAAAGATGCTAATCCCACAACATGATTTCAAAGTTCAAGGCAACATCCTCATGAAGATTCCACACTCAGTATGGGTAGATTGAGCTCCAAGAAAAAAATCAAAAGGGTGACCAAAAGCACTTGGAGTGGCAAACTGCAGGATCATGAACTGAGACCCATCTTAAGTATTTATCTCTGGAGAAACAGCTATATACAGTATTTTGAAAATTACTCTGCACTTTATACCTTCCTTGTTATATATGTCACTCGGCTATTCTATTTCTTGCCTATATTCTACATGCTAGGTGATTTTTGTATGAAAAGACACTTTTATAAATGTAAAGTCTCTAAATTGTAAGTGATCTGAAGTCTAAAAAAGGAGTTTTTAAATGGATGTTATATTTACCTATTACATTACATAAACTAATATTAAACATGCCTCCATTACCAGGGAATAGAAAAAAAGGGCTCAATATGTTTATTCCATGTATCATTTCTTCAGTTTTATGATTTTGTTCCACTGTGTTATTAGTGCATATTTTCCCTTTCCATCCAGGACCCCACAAAGTTATTTAACATACTGTTTCAGAGACAAGGCTGATTATTATTATTATTATTACTATTATACGTAAGTCAGCTAACGAAGTGTCTGGGCTGTCTCTCTAACGTATACCACATTTTAGAGTAGCAGCCATGTTAGTCTGTATCCGCAAAAAGAAAAGGAGGACTTGTGGCACCTTAGAAACTAAGCTTGTACTCAAATAAATTTGTTAGTCTCTAAGGTGCCACAAGTCCTCCTTTTCTTTTTGCGTATACCACATTGATATACTTTATTCTGGATGATGTAGTCTATAAAGAGATAAAGCTCTTCGGTTTGGCCAAACACCAGTGTGGAGATCCACATGTGTATTTTCAAAGGGAAAGAAAAGGTGAAAGAGATAGCAACTAAACTACATTATGAAGAATAGTGGAAAGATCTGAATAATCCATCACAAACTATTTAAGATTAAATTGCATCAAGAAACAAGAGTCTGCAAAGCTCAAAAATGCAAATGCTAAGGCAAATATATGGAGGTTACTTACTGTAGCTAGAGGTTCTTCAAGAGGTGTGATCCCTATCTATATTCCACACATTTGGCACGCATGCGTACCATGCGCCTGAGTCTGGAGATTTTAACAAGCAGTGGCCATTGGCCTACACATGCGTAGCAGATCTCCTCATGCTCCCAAGTGAGAGAGATAAGAAGAAGTGCAAGTTGACATCCTCTCAGTTCCTCCTCTTATTGCAAATCTAATCAGATCCACAGCAGAGGGGATGGAGGTTGGGCAGTGGAATATACGTAGGGACCACACCATCTCAAAGAACCTCCAATTACAGTAAGTAACCTCCACTTCAAGTGTTGGTTCCTATGTATATTCCACAAATGGGAGATTGACAAACAAGTATCAGAGTGGTGCTGGGTGTGAGGAAGTTGGCCAACGAAGATGCCTGTAGCACTGCAGATCTACTGCTACATCTGCAGCAGAGGCTTGGACTAGTGCATAAATATCTAGCAAACGTGTATGGAGCTCAAGGTAGCTGCTTCTGCATATGTCCTTCATTGGGACCTCCTGTGGTGGCCTGAGCTCTCATGGAGTGGGTCGTTATACTGCCCGGAGGTGGAACACAAGCTAGTCTGTAGCATTCGATCACGCAGCCAGAAACCCTCTGAAAAATCTGAGAAGATATAGCCTGACTATGGGATCTCCATGTTATCACGACGAAGAGTCTTGGAGACTTTCTGATAAACTCTGTTCTTTGCAGGTAAGTGGCCAGTGCATTCCTTATGTCGAGGAACTGAAGTCTCTTCTCTTCAGGAGAAGCATGGGGTTTTGGAAAAAGGATAGGTTAAGTGAATATACTGCTTATGGTGGAATTTGGAGACTATCTTGGGTAAAACTTTAGGGTGAAGGCAGAGGAAATACCTTGTGAAATACCGTAAGAGGGGGTCATGTCCACCATGAGGGCTGCTAGTGTGCTAATCCTCCTGGCTGAAGCAATAGCCACTAGAAACATCCCCTTTATGGATAGCGACAGGTTCCACATCCCACCTAAGGGTTCATATGGAGGTCTAGTAAGCTCTGACAGCACA
Source organism: Natator depressus (assembly GCF_965152275.1). Classification (NCBI taxonomy): domain Eukaryota; kingdom Metazoa; phylum Chordata; order Testudines; family Cheloniidae; genus Natator; species Natator depressus. The sequence continues at coordinate 134,471,107 of NC_134236.1, forward strand.
AGGTTCAGATCCTACAGTAATGTTGGTTTAGTGACTGGAGGAAAGGCCTTGATGAGGCCTTCATGAACCATGTCAGAGGTGGGAGGGTAAAGAGAGCGCCCATCTACTGGGTGGAGAAAAGCACTAATGGCTGGCAGGTGAACTTGTAATGAGCTGATTGCCAGAGCAGACATCTAGGTAAAACCAGGTAATCTAGAATGATCGGGATGCCATTTTCATCATCAACTTGCCCTCCTCTAGAAAAGAGAGGAACTGGGCTCTATCCTCAGAGGAAAGTTTGTTCTGAAAGGCCACCAGCCTAGAGTAGTTACTAAAGCTAGCATACTTAGCTAGCAGGACCTGGTAATTGGCAATGCAATTGCAGACTCACAGATGAGAAGACCTTTCTCCCCAAGAGGTCCAATCTGATGGGGTGGTCCTTAGGTACTGAGACCTATTATGTTCCATCACAGCCTGTACGACCAGGGAGTTGGGAGCAGAGTGGGAAAACAGGAATTTAGCTCTCTTTACAGAACTAAATAGCACTTCTCAGCCCTTTTAGGTGTCCCTTACTCTCATGGGAAGCCCTAGAGGAAGAATCTTTGGACTTAGACACCAAGGGCTCCTAAGCATGCGCTCGGAGGGGCACTACTCATTTGGTGAGCCTTATATATGGAGTGGGCGGTCTTTCTGTCCCAGATTGGAGAGGGGCTTCATAGTCTTGTCCATTAAGTGTTTTGTACGGTTAAGCTCACGAGCTTGGGGAATTCTCTGTGGAAACAAGCAAAAAATGCTGTACCTCACCAAAATGTGTGTGACACTCACACAGCAGGCAGTGTCAGCATTTGTTGCTGACTGAGAAGTATCTGGGGCAGGAGACACAGTTTTTCAAGCCCAGGAGCCTGGGCATAGTCACAGATTATGGGGAGGGAGTCCCTGGTTTGGGGAACTGAATAAGCTAAAGAATAACTATTTACAATCTTAGTTACAGGGTTTTCTGAAAGGCTGAAGCAAAAGAGGACACTGAATTCTGATTCAGACCATACGGCAGTAAGAAGGAACTGAGAGGGTGTTGACTCGCAGTGCTTCTTATAGCCTTGCTTGGGAGCACAAGGAGATGTGCAGGCCAATGGACACTACTACTTAAAATCTCCGGACTCAGGTGCATGCATACCCCACATGTGGAATTTACACAGGAACCAGCATTTGAAGAAGAAGTGGAGTTTTGTGTTCTAACCAGCTGGTTGCAATGATATGTGCCACACATTTAATTGCATGGTTCACATGCAACGGGAGAAACATCCTGATGGATACAATAGTTAGCCTTTCATTGAAAAGAATTATTTTTTTAAAAAAAGATATATGGCAAATAAAAGATTAAATGTTCTGAAATTTAAATAATGTTGGTTATTAGTGAAGGCAATCAGAGAACGTCACTTACAGCATAGTAAATGTTGAAACAGGCACGGATATTGATTTTAAAAGATTTTTTTATATAAAAGTACGTGGCATTTTGCAATGGGATTGCTAAATATTCTTCCATAGACCTTTTACTTACTTTTGCTGATTATTAATCATAGTCTTCTGCCAAGCAGCTTTGTTCATACATTCCTCTGCCTCATACTTCTTTTGATCATGAAATTTAAAAAAAAAAAAAAAAAAGAGTCATTCCACTTTAACTAAGCAAGTTAAAATTTGCGCTTTGTTTTTCATCTGCAAGTTCCACATCAGGAACTAGTTATAAAGTTACAACTGAGACACAAATCAATGCTCCCAAAGACATCAACAGAATCCAAGTCTGCTCACTCAGTGAAGTCATCTCTTCTCACTTAAAGGATCTTATAGCATCAGACAGTATCATTTCAACAAGGAAAGGAGTTTACTGTCAAAAACATAAATGACTTGCAAAGATTTGTATCAACTGGTTCCATTCTTCTAAGCAGCAGAAGTTGTTTTTAATTCACATATGGCCTATTCCCAACTCAGATCATCATATTGTCTAAGTAATATATTAGGACATATAGTGTACATTCATAGCAACTATTCAAAAGCTTGTGTGTTAGAGACAGGAGGGACCTAATGTACTCCAGTCATTATGTAAACGTACTCAAGAGGAACCTGACCCATCCTGAAGTCAATAGCGAAATTAACAATGACTCCAGTGAGAATAGGATTTGTCTCTCTTTTTTTTTTTTAAAAACAATATAAAGAGTAATATATCCAAATGTTCTACTTTGCCACAACGCAGCTGGGGCTAGATTCACAAAGAAACATAAGTGTGGCAACACAAAGTCCCCATGCCTTACTTTTAAATGCCTAGAAAAATCAATGAAATTCACGAAGCCTGAGTTTGGTGCCTAGGCTCCCTACACAATGAATTGAGGGAAATGGTGTCTCAGAATGGGAATCACAGAAGAACCAGCATACGAGGCAGCTCCCCTAAGCTAGCCAATGTGCGCTAAGCCTCAGCCCCATCAGGGCGTTTGACATTTAAGGCCTGGCTGGAAAGGTGGTGCCTCTCTGTGCTTGGGATTCTCAGATACAAATCCTCTCTTGGGGTTAGGCACCTATACCATTTTTACAAGAAGCTGGGGGGCGGGGGGGAGGAGCAGGGGGGGAATGTGGTGGGATGGGGAAGGACTGCCCTCATACCTTTTAGCCCAGTGGTTAGAGTACTTACCTGGGATATGGGAGAACCCTGGTTCAATTCTTCCCTTCTGCTTCGGGGGAGACGGTATTTGAACAGGGACTGCCACCTCAGGTCAATGCCCTAACCACTGAGCTATGGGATATTCTGATGTGGGGCTCCCTCCATCTCTCCTGTTGAAGCTGTTCCACTGTGGATAAATATTTTTAAAACATCTTTGAGCTAGAGAGAGCGAGGAAGCATGAGACTAACTCTGTAGTTGGGCGTTAGAGCACACACCAGGAAGATGGGTCACCCAGGATCCAGTCCCCCTGCTCCAGTGATTTTTAAAAAATTATTTTGGGATTTAAAGTGGCAGTTAGGCACCTAAGTCCTCTTGTGAATCGAGCCACTTGTCCTTAATGATATTTCTGAAAAGAAAGCTATTACAATAGAGCTAACAATCATTTGTTCAAACTGAAAAGGATAGTTAATTTTGTTTAAACATGTTTATATTAAAGAGAAATGTAGTTATGAATAGTCTTTTCTAAAAAGGAAAAGGAACATGCTGATTTGTTCACTACATTTTCATTTTAGTTATCATAGTTTGTTGATTTTTCAGAAAAATGTAAGATAGCCTCTGGTATAATCAATCACTTGGATGGCTGGAAACCCAGTTCAGTGTCTCTAGGTTCCATATTTAATCATTTTTTGTTACTTGATTTTTCATGATCTTTCTTATTTGACTAGAAAGGATGGTAATTGATTATTTTTGAACTAGTTTATGGTCTAAGATTTAGACTTGGACATTTATGCCTAATTACAAAAAAACCCAGTTACTTAACTGAGTTATTAACTCAAAATTGCAAAGCACAATTAAGTTCTGAAAAATGAAAGAATAATTATAATTTTTTTAGCAATGTTAGGTGAACATCTAAATGTGACATTATTCAAGCCTGAACAGTTACAAAAAGAAAAAAGGAAACTCATCTTCTCTCTCTGTGGAGGAGGAGGTTTAAACACTGAACCCTCCTCTCTCCCCCACACTCCCTTTGATTTAGTTTCTGTATGTTTGTCTAGTGAGTTTAGATTGTAAACTATTTGAGGCAAGGATCGTGTCTTAACTTGTTTAATATGCTTTGAAAGCTGAGCATCTTGATTGACTGGAACCTTCTAGTATATGTATGTGTATACCAGGCCATCAGTATAAATGATGATTTACAATTATCTTACCTTTTCCCCAACAGGTTACATTAGCATGTAGTAAAGTGAGTGATCAAGGTATCCGAATAAGCTTGCTAACAGATGGCACCATGATGCAGTCAAAAAGATAAGCTTGCCAAGCCTAATAGAAACTGTGACCATCTTTGTGAAGTAGTTACTGTACACTACACATTGAAGTAGTATAGCATTAATTGCAAATAATGATGTCAAATAATGAATTCTGGTTCACTAGGAAATGTTTATTAATATTCACACACCTCTTTCATAGCTTTAAGGAAGTCTGGTTCTGGTAGAGCACTGGGAGAAATGCATTTATAGCCACAAAATTTTAATGCATTCATAAATACTCCTGATGATACTTGTTCTTCTTCAGTCAATTCATCCTTGTGATCATGCATTAACTCATACAGATAGAGGGCTAATTTAGGTCCATGCTAGAAGATGAATAAAAAAAGTATAGTAATTCTCATTTTTTCAGTAGAACACAAAGAACTTGCAATATAAATGTATATATTTTTATCTGTTACACTAGGGCAAGTTCTCTCTACTAATGCTCATGATTCTTGAACTATTTTGGATTTTTCCTCTTCTGATACACAAAATCCCAAATTAGATGAGGGAAAAGCTTCTCTTTGAAAGAGCAGACACATTCATATAGACTCCAGGACAGAAAAACCTGTACCTCAGCCCTCTAACTTCAACCAAAGTAATTATTGAGAGAAAGCTCGGAAGTTAAAAGTAGTGGTTGAAAGCAGGAAATATACTCAACATAGTGCCCCAACAAAAGAACACTGCTGCTGAATTTGCTCTCTTCCCACTGCTTCTTTACACCTTACAGGGATTTTATATCCCAGTGAGAAATCCACATATGATCTGAAATACATGTGACTTAGGGGCATTAACTATTTACTTTGTTTTCTTCTCTGCTGTATGATAGTAATAAGAAATCTGCGGTTCAGGGTCTAGAACACAGACACTATAGTCCAGACTTTTACTACAAAGCACCCTTTGAGTTTCCATGAGGCCTCAAATAGGGCTTCGCTCACATAAATTTCAAGCTTGTAACTCTGAGATATACACTTGTTGCTTCACAGAATGTATAAACAGTGACAGTACAGCTGAAGGAATGTGTCACTTTTGAGGAACACTGAAATGCAGTGCTCTCTAATATTACCAAAAAAAAAAAAATCTGTTCAGCCATTTTTGAGTTATAAGGAGCATAAAACACAGATTACGCAATCCCACTTAAAATTTTCAGAAATTCTCAGACAAGAATTTAAGCTTACAGTACAAGTTGACACTAAAAAAAATTACAATATACTTTAATCTAATGAGTAAAGACTGAATGCTAAAATCCAGGACATCTGCAACTAAAGTTCCATCACCAGCCTAACTTTGCATCACTACCTGCAGAGTTCAAAGGCTGAAGACCTCCTTACCGATTCCAATCCACTTTCTCAGTATGGGCTACTAGCCACCAATCTCTCATACACACACACACACACACACACACACACACACACACACAATCTATTGACTTTAGTAAACCCACCTACCTGTAGCACCCTTGCCTGCTACATTACACATTCAAATGTGCCTCTGCAGAAAACAAAATATAAATGTTCCTCTCTCACTATCTATAAGGCAAACATGCCTGAAATGATTCCATCTTGCCTCCTACAGAGAGAAGGACACATGCAAGTGCACATGCCCACCTTATATGTGAAACTAGAAAGGCATATGCTAAGTAAGTTCACCACATAGTTACAAGTGCATCACCTGCCCACTAATTCATCTAACCAGGATTTATTTTAATGTTATAAATCTCCCAGCACTTTCAGACATCTGCCATTAAACACAACAAAGATCAACCTCGCAGGAAAAAGGTTTCCTTGTCTTCCCCCCCACCAAATGTGAAATTTTCCACCCTGATTATGCCAAAGGCTCAGGAAGGACAATGTTCGTCTCGGGCCAGTAACAGCTTGTACATGTGAAAATGCTAGTACTATGTTCTGCTACAGTGAATTCCAGCAGGCCTAGAAGCGAGACTTGACAACCTCTGAAACTAATTTTTTCTGTGCATCCACTGGAAAAAACACTCCTGCAAATATTTTTTTAAATTTAAACCAGGATGTTTACGTGCAAGGGCTTCAAAAGTTTTTATGCTTAAAAATATAGCAGTGCTTACTTGCAGAGCTGAGTTGAGACAATCTCGCATAATCTCCCGGTGGTTTGTTTCACATACTATCTCCAAAGCTTTCTTTCTTTCTTGCAATGGTTGTGCTGGAGACAAAATATGCACTAGGAGTTTTCCAAGCTGCATACGGAATGTATCCTTACAGGACCAGAGGATTCTCTTCCACTGTTGCCTAGGCGAGCTGATTCTGCTTGTACCCTAAAGCAAAAAGAGGTTTGTTTTCCCCCCCTCTCAGTAAACAGGGTTTCTCTGATCAGAACTTTGCATAGAGCAGTGGTCCCCAGCCTTTCTGTGGGAATAGCATATTTCAATTCCCAGAAGACTGGCAGGCGCCTGACACCCCACTGCCGAAATGCTGCCAAAACATGGCAGCGGCAAGAAGCGCTGCCGCTGAGAAACAGCAACATCTCCGGGCGGCATTTCGGCGGGCGGTTCTCAGGGGGCCATGCTCGGCAGCGGCATTTCAGCGGCATGGTGTCCTGCGGGCGCACGCAACTGCCCCGGTGGGTGCCACTGCACCCGTGGGCACCGCGTTGGGGACCCCTGGGATAGAGCATACAACATAAGCTTGAAAAGAAAACTGGAACAGAAAAGGATAGAATAAATCTGGTAGAAAAATCTTATTGAGGAAACACATTAACAAATAATTTACTGGGACAGAGGTTTAAAGATGACCTTACAAAGGGGAAAAAGGGTTTTGATATATAAAGGTGACTTGAAGATATTTTTTATTTTTCTGTTTTTTCTGACATTAGAAATTCAGCTCTGGTTTAGGCTGGAAGACTACGATGTTGAACTAACAAGACAATGGTGTCACAACAGCCAAGAGAGTGAAAGTTGACCAACTCTGAGGGACAGGATTTTTTAATCAAATTGTTTTAAAAAAACCTTCATTTTTGTTAACTTTAAATCACTAATTATAAACAAACACTAGTTGCAATTTTTCATGAAGGAAGCCTTTGCTAGAGATTAACACCTTAATTGACAGTTTGGTATCTAGAGCTCACAGTAAACATTCCTGAGACCTCTGAACGATACTCAAGCAAAAAAGTCTAAGACCAGATGTGGCATTCCTGATAGTTCCAAGGGTAAAAAGAGTTAATCCCTTTCAGGTCTTCCTTAAGTCACAAAGGAAAAGAAAATGACAAGTCAAATTTTTATTAAATCCATTGCAAGCTCACCTTGGGAACACAGGAATACAGGGAGCCAACAGCAATATTCAGGGAAACAGTTTTTGGACACGTGCTTTTCCCCCCCCCCTCCTCAAATATATACAATTTCTTCTTTCTAGATCTAAAACTAACTGCTTCAAGTTTTCCACGTGGACAAAAGCTACTCTCAGCCCAAATCCAATGACTATTATCTCCATATCTTGGAATTCCCCTTACTACACATCTTCTATGGCCTTGCTGAAATCTGAAGGATGGGAGCTCAGCTATGACGAGTCTCATAAGAACTGACAGAGAAAGGTTCACTTCCTCCAGACCCCACACACCAAACCGATTTTAATTCCCCCCCCATCTGTTTTCGTTTTTTTTTTTTTTTTTTTTTTAAATGAGCACCAATTTATGCAAAGGTCAAAACTTATCCAATATCAGGATACTTTCTTATGCAATGGCCAAGTGACAAATTGCATTTGTATTATAATACCTGAGATGCAACAAAAATTGAACATTTATGAATATGAACAGTCCTACAGAGACACAGCATTTGCCACAATGGGTGCTCCTTAAGCAACAGGATGTAATACAGACATACTGTCTAGTTACTTACAATAGATACTTTGATTCCTTCAACCATCATTTTGAACATTTCTTTCAGAAAATAATTTGTATTGCTAGGCAGTTCTTGTTGGTCCTCCTCTTCAGAGGCTTCCAGCTGGGATGCTGAAAGTCTGCATTGAATTGTGGTCTCTGGTGTACCCAATACATCAAGGCAATCTTCAGTAGGTTCTTAAATTTTAAGAAGCACAAACAGATCAATAAAATCAAAGGAATCCTTGTGGCACCTTAGAGACTAACAAATTTATTTGGGCATAAGCTTTTGTGGGATGTAAACCACTTCATCAGATGCATGGAATGGAAAGTACAATAGGCAGGTATAAAAATACAGCATATGAAAAGATGCGAGTTGCCTTACCAAGTGGGAGATCAGTGCTAACAAGATCAATTCAATCAGGGTGGAAGTGGCCTATCCCCAATAGTAGACAAGAAGGGGTGAGTATCAACAGAGGGAAAAATGATTTTTGTAGTGACCCAGCCATTCCCAATCTTTATTCAGGCCTAATTTGGTGGTGTCAAGTTTGCAAATTAATTCCAGTTCTGCAGTTTCTCACTGGAGTCTGTTTTTGAAGGTGTTTTTTGGGAAGAATGGCCACTTTTAAGTCTGTTATTGAGTGTCCAGGGAGACTGAAGTGCTCTCCTACTGGTTTTTGAACGTTACAATTCTTATGTCTGATTGGTGTCCATTTATACTTTTGCATAGAGACTGTCCGGTTTGGCCAATGTACATGGCAGAGGGGCACTGCTGGCACATGATGGCATATATCACATTGGTAGATGTGCAGGTGAATGAGCCCCTGATGGTGTGGCTTATGTGTTATGATGGGATCTCTTTAATAGGTATGCGGACAGAGTTGACAGATCAATGGCATCTCAGACCATGTTAACTTAATCCTAGTGTACTGTAAGTAGTAATAGTCAAATATTCACTGTACTACACTGTGAATATATAAACAGTTAATCTAGACACTGGTTAAACCAAATTAAAAATTAGAGTTAATCATTTAAAGACTCCATTCTGCAATTATTCCACATGCAGAACTCCCATACATTTCAAGTCCCACAAACAGCGAAAGTGGCCCCTAAAAAACACGATTCCCATTAAAAATTTAACCAATTCACGGAAATGGGGCAAACATAAAGGTGATTGACTAACTTTAGTAAATGGAAAGGTTCTGACAAGCCATATGGACACTGAAGCCACATATACTAGATTTCTATTGCATATAAGTTTCCTTAAATATGCTTCATCCTACTATTTTTGCGTGCAATTTTATGCACCGAAGAACACAGTACAGCCCAATCTACTAATGGGCCAGGTCCTGGCAGGTAAGAACAAGGCTGTGTCACTTCCCCTGAAAATCCCAGTACTCTGTGGATTGGGGGCTAGGTGGTCCTGTGTCCCAAGAACCTCTGGATGCCAAGGTTTGTAGTTAAAAAGAGGTCACTCAAAGACAGTATGTCTTGAGACCAACTCCTCCAGACAAGGGATGGGGGGGACACTTATCTTGGGCTGTGGGGGGGGGGGGGGCACTTGGTGTATTGTATGTCCAATAGGGAAATGGGGAAGGACAGTCATACAGAATTTCCACAGATCCATAGTCTACAGGGAAAACCTCAGAGTTGGCAGGTCTGGTGCATGTGGAATGGATGGATGTGGCGTTGGGAAGATAGGTGTGGAGAATGAGTAGCTATATGTATGCAAAGGGAGTGTACATGCCTACAGATCTAGAATTGGAAAAGGAGTAGGTGTGGAGTGAAAGTCTGTATGTAAAGACTACAAATTGAGTGAAAGTGGTGGTGGAACGAATGCATCAAGTGGAGTGGGTGAGAGATATGTGCAATAGGTCTGTGCAAATTCATAAAAATTAGGTAAGTTATTTTTAAAAACTAAGTATTGTCAGGTATTCATTATTATAGAAGAGTTCTAAACTGACCTACATTTCTGTACCTAATAATCTCAAAGGTGAGAAGCAAACTAGGAAAGCTCCCCCTTGCCTTAGACTTAATCAGAATTAGATATTTGTCACATGAACTGGTCCAGTTCAGTGAAATAAAAATTAGATCCAATCTGTCAAGTATTTAATACAACAAGCAGAGACTAAGCTCCAGCGGTGAGGATGAATTTTAAAATGAAAAAACATTAATCCAAATTCTGAGAGTCATAACCCCAAATAAACTCTGCTCCCTTCATACCCACAACATATTAAGAACATTAATACATTTTTAATGTAACAAAACACTGGCATTGTAAGGCAACAATAAATATAAAACAATCCTTTGTCCGGCTATGCTGGAAGGAGGACAGGAGATACTGGATGTAGTTTAATTAGGCAACAGCTTTGGTCTTATATGCTTGGGAGGACCTGGCAGATAAAAGTGCACAGTGCAGGTAAGTTGCTTAAATCTTTTCAATATATACCTGGGGGTGGGAGGAAAAGGGCCAGGGCCTTCCATCTGCCTTCCCGCTTAACCATCCTGGTCCCCAGCCAACGCACTGCTGGGACCTCAACATTCTCACCTCCCTCAAATGAGGGTTAAGAGGGGGCTATAAAGGAGAGGGAGATTGGCCTCATGCCATACCAGACATAGGAGCCCCAAATCCCCCTTCCTACATTTCCACTCCTTTAAAGGATACCTCCTTTAAATCCTTTACCAATTCATTTTATCTGATTACTGCATCCCCTCCCTATGGAGTACCTACACTGGACAGCCACTCCATGTTACATAATAAGTTGCGACATCATAGCCTAACTCCCATTTCATGTTCATCCCAACTAAGCTCCCCTCCCCCCCCGCAAACCCACCGTGGGGAAGGCAAAAAAAACCCCCACTTTGCCTTGGTCAATCTAGCGGGGGAGGGAAAATTCCTTCCCAGCCCCCCCCCCCCCCCAAGAAAGTAGCAACTAGCGCAGCAGATCCTGACAAAACCCAGTATTTCACCACTTCCATGGGTGGAGGATGGGTACTGCTTCACCTGGTCCAGATGAAAGAGGGCTTTTCCTGCACCAGCATGGACCTATATAGTCCCTGCTGTCTCGGTCACCTGGGGGAGGGAAGAGTCAGCATTCCCACACTGACATGGTCTGCAGTGCAGCAGAAAGTGTCTCCCTTACTTTCTAGCCCTTAAAGGGGCACACACCTTTTCCAACAAGCCAGACAGCAGTCCCCACCACTTAATGGGTGGTGTGATCATTATAAGCATAGTTACCGTATATTTTTTTCCCCTGTTCCTACCTTGATAAATGAACCTGTTAACTGCTAGAACAGTGAGTCTCTGTAACCTCTGTATAAACTCAGTCTCAGTGGCTCGAATAGGATTCTCTTGGCTCATTCGCCGCTGCATCATCATGTTAAGTTCATCACTTGCTACTAAACGCATTTTCATCACTAGTGTGTCAGACTGAGCAAGAGAAAATTTCCTGGAACCTTTAAGTATAGAGAAATATATCAATAGCATCCCCATGAATAGATTAAATATCACATTCGTAACTTAATTGCATGCACCAATAGCTCTCATCTAGGAAAGAAAATTGGTTGTGGTTATAAGGGAAAATGTTTGAAATATATTTCTTTAAAAAGGAACAAGGAATGTCCACGTTCTTCTTTAAATTTGGAAAAGTGTGACAGTTTTTCCACTTGAAAATGAAATGTATAACATTCATGTAACAGGATTGAAGTTTAGAGATTTGAGGAAAAACTCATCTTAAAACTATAGCACATTACCTGTTCAACTGTTGAATTTTCTTTAGCGTTTCCAAAATATAATTTCTCAGAAATATTCACTGTACAAAACAGCTTCTGAACAGTCACTCTTTCACTTCCCTACTTCTATAATGTTACCACATTACTGCTGTTATTGAAAAGTTAATTGTTCTTATACTAACATGCTTATAGAAAGTAGGTTTTAAGCAATATGAACTAAGACCAGTGAAGTTAACAGCTCTGAAAGGTAAACACATTTTCAAATTGATCTATCAAAAGTTACTTTGATAGATGCATCTACTTCATATCTAATCCTGCAAAACATTTCCTGAGAAATGTTTTTGCAGAATGAATTGGTAGGCATGACCACCACTACTGCACCTGCTTCTGTAGGGAACTATATGAAGTGGATCCAGTAAGGTACTGGAGGGGCAGCTCCTGGTTTAACAGACTGAAGGAGGGGGGCATCAGAAGTTGACTGCAGGAATAGAAGTGTTGTTTTGGTAGACGAGGAATAATGGAATCTTTCATTGCAATTGAACCTTTGTTTTAAACAATTAACAGAACACATATTTTTTTATGTAATAGTCTTCAGTGAAATCTTAAATGCAGCTAAATATAATGACCTAGATACACAGAGCACCTTTCAGCCAAAGAATCCAAAAGCACTTCACAATAATGACTCACAAACTATTATAGTCTGAACTGGTAGTGCTACCTAGAGTTAAGGTTGCATAACACTTTCCATTACAGCATTTACTTGCTTATAAAAACTAAATGGTTCAAACTGAAATTATGCATGCCAGGTATCTACCTCAAGCAGATTTTTGTTGTTGTTGACAGTTTCAGTTAAAGCAGTTCAGTTGTTTTTAAGAATGAGATAAAAAAAAAGTTTTCTTTAAACATGAGAAAAACCTAAAGGATACTCTTTCAGAAGCTCTAGTACCTACATGCTTTGGAGCAGGATCTTGAAACTTAAAAGTTTGCCCTAATTTATCATCCCCCTCTCGTAGTTGGTCCACATAGAGGAGGAGAACTCACTCCTACTATCAGTTACTCTGTTAGCTTAAGTTGTAGACTGGATTTAAAGACCAGAACCCTGTTCACGACCCAAGTTGGGGGGTCCATCTGATACTATATGACAATTGTTTTTCAGGGTGTGTCTGTCTGACGATTAGGAAATTTTATACAAATACTGTACGAAAAAGAATGTAAGGTTGCAAAGGCACATGCTCAAGTTAAGAAATGCCAGAATGAAAGTTGCCTTTGTGCATATGCTTTATGATGCAGTCTTTAATTATATGATCACATAACCCTGCGGAAAAAAGCAGTATGCGATCATGTAATTAAAGACTATCAAAATGCAAGGACGACAAATTATATAGGAAACCTTAATTCTGGCATTTCCTAAGTTCACTGTGTGACTTTGTAATCTTAATGTTATTTTAACATAAGGTGTGTATGTGTGGGGAGGGGCTATATATGTATGTTTGTTAACTCATTTCAAATCCAAGATGATTTTGGCTTCTGGAGTCTTCAGGGATGATACAGCGTTAGGTGAAGGAGAAATTGCTGCTACACTCCCTTCTTCCAACATATAAGCAACACTTATTCTGCACACCTACTGAATGCAAAAGTTACACTACTGTTCACCTTACATACAAACACAGAAAACTTAGATCATCATTTTTTCCACAGGTGGATTTGCACTAGACTTCCACAGGAGATTCACTCACTTCTGCTGGGGTGTATTTTGCTAAATTTAAATGATGCATATTTAATATCCTACATTTCCTAAACATAGCAGTACATTGATTGAGGAAATGGTCGTGTAGTACCAAAAGTAAAGTTGCAGGGAACTCATCAACACAAGTCCACACATACACACTTTTACAACCTCTGTCTCATTAAATGCCAGAGTAGAAAAATATGACTGGCTCCATCACATAAAGAGGGCAGAAGAAGCGATAAAATTCTCTTAATACAACATACTATAAAATTTATCACTCACCAGCAATGCTTTTACGTTTTTGAAACATTGCGTGATGATGGGTAGCAGGTAAACGTAAAGAGTTAGCCAGATCCTGTGAGTCTTGGTTTGCTGTAGCTTTTATTAATTCAATAGCTGCCTGAAGAACTCTGAATTGCAGAGCAATTGCCATGTCTACAAATGAGAGGCAACAAAGAACATAGGACATTTTCCTCAAGGTAGTTTACATAAATAAGTATCCAAAATGTTAGCATGTTTCTTATTTTCATTTTATCCTTTACATATATTTCTGTAACACCAAAATAATAGAATTTCACACATTACAAAACTTTTGAAAATGCATTTCAACACTGGTTTCTAAAAGAGGTGACAAGCCTTTTTTTGAGATGTTGATGGAAATTAAAAAGGGCCAGATATATTTAAGTTTCAAAACTACACACTTCCAAGAAAGTCACTGCAAAACCACCCCAATATTAGATGCACGTCACAGTATCAGTTACAAAGCAAAGACTCCCCCCACCCCCCACGGCTTGGGAAAAAACAGCCACCAAGTTTTAATGTCTTCATGTTTTTATTTATTAAAAGTTATAAATGGAAATAACTATTATATGGAATCTCTGAATATTGTCACTATTTTCATAATACTCCAAATATTCCATTCTAGGCCTTTTACCTCAGATGCCCAGGCAGAACTCCAGTTACTGGTACATATTTATAATCCACAGACTAGGACTGTAATTAAGCCACTATTGTACAAGGGTCACTTACAGGAAAATAAGGTACACAACCAGGTACCCCCTCAACTCTAAAAATTAGCTTTTTGTCATAGGAATATCCTCTGTGAAATCTATGAGAAAGTTAGCAGTTCCATGGGATTTGAAAATGTAAGTGAAAGCTTATGACTTACTTTGCGTCTTCTCATTTTTATTATTTTGAAGATGTCCCAGTAGTATAATGAGGTCCTCAATAACACGAAAATACTGAGAACCTGAGGAACTGCAGGCATGAATTGTGACTGCTACTAGTAATTGTTGTATATCACACACAAGTAGCTTGTAGTCATTCAAAGGAATGCTGTAAACAAAGTCAGTTATAATTACTACAAATAGTTTTTTGTATTCATATGAAACAATCAGAATTAAAATGGCACTAACACAGTACTTGGTATGGTTAGTAGAAGGAAAAGTAATTTACAGATAATGTTACAAAATCCAAACACTGCCACACTAAATCTGATACTGCTGAAGACAGGAAACAAACTGTGTTAACACAAAGACAACATTAGCTATGTTTTCATTCAGAAAAAGTGGACACCCAAAAATCTTTGGAAGAGATTCTAGTGTTAAGAACGAAGTTCCATATAATGGTCTTGAAAGCAAATGACTTTTACATTAAGTGAAGAACAGATCTGAATTATAAATTTTTCAAATTACTGAACTTTAAAAAACTACCATTCTCTCCAGTTTTGCAACCACAAATTAGTTTTACTGATCAAAATCGAGTATTTGTTCTGCACCCTACTAACTGAACACATGAGCAAACAGTTTTACTTTCTCCTCACTTTAGATTTCAAAAAGAAAAGTGTGTAAAATATTTTTAAACATCAGTTTTTTTTGAGTAAACTTAGTGCATTATAAGATCGTGAACAGTGCAGCTATTCTTTGGATGGGAGACTATTCTTATGTAAACTGCATCTCTTCCCCAGTCTAGTTGCTCCTGCAGGTCAGCCACTGGTCACATTTTTAGTAGAATGCGATTGCTTCTTGTGCATGATTGATATTTAGTTGTTTGCACAGTACAGTGTGGCTTACATCTGGGTTTCCCAACCTGGGAATCATGGCCTGAGACAAGGAAAATAACTGACTTTCAGTTCTTTAGTCCCATCTCTGTCTTTCACTGAAGGACATTGCTCATTTAAGTCTCAAAAAGTTTCCTATGTTCTACACAAATTTAATGACCCCCTTAGTTTAATTGCTGAACATCATTTACATCAAAAGTAAAGAACTATGACTATAAGTCCTTTATACTAAAGAAATTAATCAATTTTTTATTTCCTACATTAATAATTTTGTTTTGTGTCCCTTATTTTTGGTCTTTGTTACAAACTGCATCCCACATTTGAGCCTTGGTAAGTTGAAAGGTATGCTTTTAGCAGCAGCCTCCTTGCCAACATTGGTCACTACCTCCCAGCAGTTATGACTCTTCTCCTCTGTAAAACTCAGCTGGCTCCCTGCCTATGTCATGCCCTCAGCATGCACAGCATAGCAGGCATAACAGCCAGCTGGGCAGGGAATGGGATGAGCCGCTGAGCAGCCAGTCAAACCAAATTCCTTCTCCACTCTACAATAAGTCAGATCCAATATGGAGAAAATGAGAGGGGCCAGGAGGATTCTTGAACATTTTTCCTCCTTCCAGTTTTGCATTCAAACTGTCCAATTTTTAAATGTTCAAACATTGGTTCATTTCAAAATAGAAAATTTTCAAATACAAAGACTCCCAAAAACTCTCAGACACTACCACAACTTGTACATTTGTTTTACTGGAAGATATATAAAATCATGAGTGGTGTGGAGAAAGTGAAGAAGGAAAAGTTATTGACTTGTTCCCATAATATAAGAACTAGGGGCCTCCAAGTGAAATTAATGGGCAGCAGGTTTAAAACAAAGAAAAGGAAGTTCTTCTTCACACAGCACACAGCCAACCTGTGGAACTCCTCGCCTGAGGAGGTTGTGAAGGCTAGGACTATAACAGGGTTTAAAAGAGAACTAGATAAATTCATGAAGGTTAAGTCCATTAATGGCTATTAGCCAGGATGGGTAAGGAATGGTGTCCCTAGCCTCTGTTTGTCAAAGGGTGGAGATGGATGGCAGGAGAGAGATTACTTGATTATTACCTGTTAGGTTCACTCCTTCTGGGGCACCTGGCATTGACCACTGTTGGCAGACAGGATACTGGGCTGGATGGACCTTTAGTCTGACCCAGTATGGCCATTCTTATGTTTTTAGATTAGCTATTTAACTAATTTAATCTAACAAATTTGTTAGCTACAATTTACAGATGAATTGCACAATGGAAATGTTAGACAAAAATACACAGTGAAAGTTAACGAGGTTTTAAGTACCACCATGATGAATGAGACAGATTTTAAGACTAAATTTACTTTAAGACTAAAGTAGCATTATCCATTGAGCCAAATGTACAACTATTGCTCACCAGGAGACAACTGCTGTGGGTACAAATTAAAGTACAATATCTAATTTCTTCAACTGAATTTAAGACTGCAAAATGTCTATTACCAAAATGTATGACTACGTTATCTGAAAAAACAAAAGTGATTTAGAGCTGTAATAATAGATACTTTGTACTAGATTTCTGTACAAAAAGTCAATTATCTACTATTAATTATATCTAAATTAATGTCATAAAAGATTCCATAAAATCTGTAAGTTATGGTCTGATAAAGCAATTATGCATATGCTTAAATTTAAACCATGTGAATAATGCCACCCCTATTCAACAAGGAACTTAGGCACATGCCTAAATCCCACTCAGTCAATGGAATTTAAACACTTGCTCACTCCCCTCAAATAAATAAAAGAGTCACTGCCATGGTAACTGGACAAAACACTTTTTGCTAGGTAAGTTTTCAAAAGAAGTGCTTGAAAGATGTGGTAACTAATGAAAAACCGACATTTCTTGCTTTAACAAGTTCTCAAAAGGACCAATGAGATTTTACAAGAGTTTCCAAAATTAGACCCACACACACAAAAGTATGAGACATTTCTTCTCAAAAAGAAGGAAAAAAAAATGATGAGCACACACAGAGCTATCAAAAAGAAGTGCCTCTTAAGCATAAGTAAAGCGAGGCATTAAATACACTGGGCCTGATTCTCATTTTCATTTCAGAATCATACCCAATTTGTTGTGTTGTTTAAACTGGACATTAAAAAAATAATTAGAAGCATACATATGCTTAAAATAATCTAGTGTAAACTTGTAAACTGTTTTTAGAGTGAATCTGAAATATTCAGGTAATGCAACACTTACTTTGTTTCTATACCATTAAGGGCTGCTAAAGTATTACACAGCACATATAGCAAACCATTATCAAGCAGCATGTCTGCCATTTTAGAGCAGGAATTTATGATTTGTAGCAGAAGGCAGAAGGAATTATGCAGCAGTACGTTGTCATAGAGAGAATTCTCTATAAGTCCCAGAACAGGAATGACACACCATTTTTGAAAAAGTCCAGCATTTTTTACATCTTCCATGTCAAATCTATTAAAATAGAAACAAATAGGAATTCATCATCTGTCCGTAAAATAATCATCACAGTATGCGCAACTGAATTTTCTAGATTATGAATACTAAGGAGAGTCTATGCTAACTGTTACGTACTGGCTAGGGGATGGGAGTGATTTCCATGGCATCTCATTTCATGTCAGTGGCAATGGTTATCTAATCTGTTAATGGTAATAAGAATTACAGAAAATGCTTGCAAGGCTTACAGGGAAATGAGACCCCTAAAAGAGATATTAATGTAGTTTTCGTAAACTACAAATAGTCAGATTTTTCTGTTTATGAAATGTGTAGTGTAAACCTATCAGCTTTTACTAAAAGCCAGTGGCACAAAAGTTCTCTCGTGACTCATTCTATTTCTCGTAATAAAATATTGCAACTGGCAGTGCCACTGTCATGAAATGAGGTATGGGTTTGCTGCAATAAAATAATCTACTGTTCAAGAGGAGGCTTTGATATACTGTATTCATTACTGCTGAAACTAATTAAAATCAAGGATGAATACCTTTTGTTCATTTCAACTCCAGAAGCCATAAACAGAACTACAGTCCTTGCATTAGGACTTTCTATCACATAATGGAAAAGGAATTAAAAATATATCGTTGTACCACTCCATTACTAATATATTCTGAAGTAAGCATCATAACAGATTCCTAAAAGGCTAAGTCTCATCCCCATCCACCTCAGTCCTTTCTGAGGAGATGTCTGCTTTTCTTCGTGGGGCTGGTAGGACATCTGGCAGGTTCAAAGCTTCCTATTAGCACGAGTAGTTACCTTCTGGTATATGTAGGAAATAATCTGTGGGTACTGATCTTGCACTATAGTAGGCAACTGAAGCAAGAGCTTTTTCCTGATTGGGCAGACTCTGGGCCTTTGGCTATACCTGGATGTTGACTCTCCATTCTGTATTGTTAGATCTCTGCAGTGTCAAACAGAAGGAAGGGTCTGACTAGCCATATATTCAGAAAAAAATTACTTCCCACCGCTTTGGCAGAATAGGCTGCTTAAAGTGAGATTTTCTCTTTCCTAAATCCTTCTATGGGATTCCTCCTCTTTGTGGTACAAAGATGTAGTACAAATTATGGAGATGACACTAAAGGAAACCTAGAGATTTTGATTTAGTTGCAGATTATGGTAGCAGTTGGCACAGAATTTTTTTTCTAGCTAGTTGTCTCAATTTTGTAGGTGGGGTCTACGGTGGTGATTGAGTTATTAATATTGCCCAGTGTCTCATATGGGCTCTGACTGGAGAATGGCAAGGGCAAAACAGACTATGATGAGTTCAAAGGATGTAGAGAGGCCTCAATATTGAACAAAGATATGGGACTCCCTCTCTTCATGAAAGGTCAAGTGAAAGTGCACCATGTTCTGGTTGTTCAGTGGGCGTGGATGTGCCATTTAGATGCAGTGACATAGTTTGCATGAGGATTGCAGAGTAATGTAATTAAGGGAAAACAGAGAAACTGAGTTTTTAGAGTTCCAATAAACTTGCAATCAGAAACATTTTTGGTGAGGAACTGTTTATAAGGCTGTCTGCTGTTGAAAACATGGTGGGACTTAAATGCAATTATATCCTTGCCATCAGCAGACAACTCAATATCGTTACTTAAACTAAAACATCTTCTGAATGCTGAAGAAAAGCAATACTTACTCTTCATCAAGACCAACAGATCGACCAATGAGCATTTCCAAAAAGCACTCCAAAAGTTCCTGAGTTCCTTGGTGAAGATACAACTGGTTGGCTAACAAGGAGAAGCCACGATTCTTTAAGAACTTCTCCTTTTGTTCCCTGGTTGCTCTGTTGAAATATGCATCCAACAACTAGAAAGAAATATAAAAATATTTAATCTTGAATCAAAATTGTGTGTATCATTTCCTTGGAAGTTTAAATATTCTTGTTTGCAACATGTTCCATTCAGAAAGGAAGAGTTAAAATGCTTTAAAATTTTTCAGATTCCAAATTAAGTGACAAATTCTTTCCTTCGATTTTGTTTGAAATTTCCATTGACCTCAACCCATCCAAGAGAAGAAGATTATATATAAAAATCACATCTAGAATTATAGAATCATAGGACTGGAAGGGACCTTGAGAGGTCATCTAGTCTAGTCCCCTGCACTCATGGCAGGACTAAGTATTATCTAGACCATCCCTGACAGGTGTTTGTCTAACCTGCTCTTAAAAATCTCCAGTGATGGAGATTCCACAACCTTCCTAGACAATTTATTCCAGTGCTTAACCACCCTGACAGTTAGGAAGTTTTTCCTAATGTCCAGCCTAAACCTCCTTTGCTCCAATTTAAGCCCATGGCTTCTTGTCCTATCCTCAGAGGTTAAGAAGAACAATTCTTCCTCCTCCTCGTAACAACCTTTTATGTACTTGAAACTGTTATGTCCCCTCTCATTCTTCTCTTTTCCAGACTAAACAAACCCAATTGTTTCAGTCTTCCCTCACAGGTTATATTTTATTTTTTTATATATTACACCTAGAATAAGAATTATATTTATTTATATGAAAAATTGAACAAAAAAGTTTATTAAAAATCTATTTTACGTTTTATCTAAATTGTTACTGATTGGTGAGTTAAGTGGTTTTATTTTTTTATCTATCCATCTATCTTTTTAACTAAACTTTTGAAGTTCTTCTTCAAACTACAAGCCAAAGCTACTCCATAGTCCCTGCCTCAAGAGCAAAATTCTCCATTGCAAACTGTTTTCCTCTTCATAAAAAGGACAAAACCACTCTGACAAAATCAAGATAAAACCCATAGTCAGTTTAAGTTAATACCCAGGCAAGAGTCACACTGACTGCAATGGGAACTCTGCCTCGAGGAAGGATTTCAGGACTAAGCAAACACTAGAGGAAATAATTTTTGTATGATGCACTACCCCTACTGAAGGATGGTCATTTATTTTCTTATCATGTCACTCCAATTTTTAAGCGTTATTTGCTCCCATCATAGGATTTGATTTCTTTTATCTCTAACTTAAACTGTAGAATTTATATAACTATCAATTGAAAAGATACTTTTTATGAAGAAATTCTCAAACAGCTAGATATAATCAACTCAGTTTTAAAAAGGCTTTGTGGGGATAAGACTAGGCGAATATAATAAAGAAGTCAATCTTATTTTTGCTAACAATCTGCATATAAACAACATTTTAGACGAACTGTGAATATATTCAAGTGAGTTAGTTTATATCTTTATCTGAGTTGCAAACATTTAGACTGTATATACTCCTACTTTAATGACTCCTTGTTGTATGAGAGGAGATGGATGGTTCACAAGAACGATAAGAGTGTCAGGCTGAATAAGTTTGTCTATCACATCTTCTAGCATGATATCTGGCAGGATTAAAAGAACTCCACGTAAGAGGTCATACAATCCACAGCATATAAGCACAAGGCAATCTTCTGTGGATCTGAAAACAAAGAGGAAAATATGCTATTACTATATTGAATTTCCTATAAACCACAGGAGTGTATAAATACCATTAGAGGCTACCTGCAGGGGGAAAATGCCCACACTGCACCTTTAAGCGCACAGGGGGGAAGGGGTGTTGTCCAGCTTACTGAGGGAGAAGGAACAGTGCTTTACAGGGGGGTGGGAGAGGCTCAAAAGCTGCTTCAAAAGGGGGAGTGGGTCAGCATGGTGATGCTGATTTATCCCCTGGGACTGGAAGGACTGAGCGGTTGAAAAGGGACAAACCTGGGCATGAGAGGCCTCTTTTTCCAAGAGCAGATGAAGCTGCTCCTTTTTAGGGGGCTGGGAAGGAATGTTTTCCTCACCACCAGATTGGCTTAGGTGGAGTGGAGGGGTTTTCGGCTTCCCCAGAGCTTTCACCACAGTGGGTTTGGGGGTGGGGGCTTTGTTATGCTGAGTGAATGTCGGAAATCATTATGTAAGTGTGGGGCAGATGTTCAGCGCAGGTACTCCATAGGGAGGATGTATAGTGACTGGATAAATGGCTTGGTAAAGGACTTAAAAGGGAAGTGTTGGTTAAAGGAGCGGAATGGGGAGGCTTGGGGCTCCTATGACTGGTCTCGCAGGGAGCCAACCTCCTTTTGTTTTAGCCCACCTTAGCCCTCCTTTGAGGTCCCAGCAATGGGTTGGCTGGGGAACCTGGATGGAAAAAAGAGGGGGGCTGGCAGAGCAGCCCTGGGTAGATATTGAAAGAACATGAGGATACCTGCACTGTACATGTTTATCTGCTGGGTAGTCCCAGACATCTAATAATAAAGTTGTGGCATGATTAAAACCACAGCAAGCGTCTCCAGTCGTCCTTTCAGTATAGCTAGACAAAGGTCAGACTAATGACAGCGTGACAAAGGTATTTGCCCAAACTCTTCCCAATGCTCTCCTCCTCTTCTTTTTTTAGGGCTTAATTCTTGACTGCAGTCAGTAGAGGGCAACATGAGCAGAGTTATCTGTATTACAGTAGTGTCCAAAGGTTTCACTCAAGTTCAGGGCCCCCCTGTGCTAGGCATCATACAAAACAGTTAACTCTTCAAGGCAGGGATTAGCTAAATAATGTGGAATTTGAAACAAAAGCAATTTTCTAGCACACTAATAGTTTAATGAATATATTTGCAAGCTTTCACTACAGATGCAACACTAAATTTCAGACTTATTAGCTTTTTTTTTTTTTTTTTAAAACACAAAATATGTTGTCCAGAGCAAGAACCACAAAATATTTGTCAAGTCAATGAGAAATTATTCTATATGCTGTGGCAGAAGTTATTGTACTATTAGAATTATTTCTGGAATGTTGAGGTATTGTAATGTTTCTTTAAAAAAAACAGTGTGCATACCTATAATCAGGTCTTTCAGATCTTTTAAAGGTCTGTTCACTAACTGAAGAGAAGGTAAGACTTTCCCATTCTTCAGGAAGTGCACTCCTATCAGCGAGGGTTGGCCAGCAAGCAACGGAGGATGATCCACTCTGAGCAGAAAACGCTAGACCCAAGCCTGCAAAATTATTTTGACTTTTCTGAAATGAAGGCAGCCCCTTCAGATTGTCAGGACGGCGAAACAATGATTCAACTGCAGCACCATCCTCATTACTTTTCAGTTCTGCATTTAGCTCTTTGTTCTCAGGTAATTCTAGTTCTTCTTTTGAAACGTCAACCAATGCTTCAGCAGATGTTAACTCCGAGTCACAAACTGTTTTTGCAGACTCACAGCTGCTGACACAGAGTTCCTCCTGTACCCTTTTTAATGTTTCAGAGTTTTCCACAAAAAGATTTTTTTCCTGTGGATCAACAGAGTCACTCTCCCCAACTTCCTGCAAGTCATCAATGCTTCTACCCAAGCTCCCAGGTAGGTTTTTTGGATGCACTTGTGGTGAGGAGGTAGGAGATGCTGGTAGGCTTTTGCAACGCCGTTCAGGTGCCTGAGTGTGTGTTATCTGTGGTACACTAATCTTGGAAATAATGTTTCCTGGGGAAGAGAACACAAAATACTCTTAGCATCTATTTTGTATTAGAAATGTTAATGTTCTGTTTCACCACCAACTAATATATCCACAAAATGCACCAAGTAATGTGCCTTGTGGCTTCTTATACTGACAATCACAGTTTTCTCCCTGCCCCAAACATTAAATCAACTATGAACAGATACCACATTCATTTGGCATAGCAAGCCATAAAGTTTGCTCAACTATTGAGACATTTGATTTCAAAGACAAAATATTCAGTTTACATGAGTTACAGCATATGGCAATAAAATAATATATATACACAAGTTAATTCTCACAAAGCAGAATGGTATTTTTTGGCCCTCCTGATTTTGTTTTGATTTAAAGATTTCACTACTTAAATAGCAGATTCTAGAAGGTATGTTCTGTTATGTCTCATCCCTTCAGTTAAGTCAGTTGGCAATAAAACCCTGAACATATACATGACTAAAGCTCTATATAATAAATATAATAAAGCCCTAAAAGATTAAGTGTTTGAATATGGCCAAACGTTGAATAAGTAAAGTTGTGTATATAGATCACTAATGTTTAAAGGCGCAGCTCTGATCTCAGAGGCACAAACATGCAACATCTAAAACTGGATTAGCCAGTCTACTTTTACTGAATGATAAATGTAAACTAAAGATAAATATTGCATCTTCAACTACTTCTGTATACTAACTCTCAGTTCATCTAAATTTGTCTTATTGCGGATATTTTATTCTGTCTCCTCTTTGGAGCGTGTGAGCCTTCTTTCCACTCTGTATTCACAGAAAAAACAATTTTTAAAAACAGAACTTAAGCATTTGAAGGACTATCAGCAACTATTGCACAAAAATATGGTTGTGCTAGGACACTACAGTCTTCATGAAAGGATGTTAGATCTGACTATCTAATGCAATATTTCTAAAATCAAAAGTGATGCAATTTGACCAAAAAGGTTTTAGACTGATAGCTAATACTTCTGTCCGAAGTCAGTATATCAGGAATGCATTCCTAAGCACTGTCTGACACTTGCTGAAATAATAGAAACATATGAACCCCCTCCAGTAGTCAGTACAGAGCTGGTTGCTTGGGTGGTTTTACACATCTTGCAGCTAAGTCAAAGATGCAAATGTAAGTGTGCAGCTCTCAGGAGCATCACATATTTTTGCAACAATCTGAGGAAGACCTGGCTCTAACATTCATCTGTGATAGATGAATGGATAAACATTCTTTATTTAAAAAGAAATAATTTGTACTGAACTATAATTTATAATTGGTTTAGGACCTCATGTAAGAGAACGTATAATGACTAGTATTCATGCAAAAAAAAAAAAACCTTATGAGGAGATTGCAACATTTCATGGCATGGCTCTAAGTGAAGTGAAAGGCATATCACACTTTTTTTTTTTTGGGGGGGGGGGGGGGAGAGGGGAGAATCAAGCCTCAATCTAGCAGGTACATAACATTTGAAGAGCTAACTTGTAATATGCTTTTCACAAGGCAAGAACTGCTTCAACATTAACTGCAAAACGTATTATATTGGTCAGGTATGTGGTACTGTTGGGTTTTATATAATTGAAATTGCAACAGTCGCAAACAGGAAGTGAGAAATGGAAGCAAATCAAATCTATCCTGTAGATGTTGGCTAAATGGAAGCAAATCACATCTATTTTGTAGATGTTTGAATCCTGCAGTTTTAGCCAACAATTATACCTCACTGTGGATGTACATTAACTTCATAGTTAAGGCTGCACTGATAGTTCCATTGCAAGACTTTTTTTTGACCCAGCTTAAAATTTTGATCCAGGGATGATATTTGTTTGAAAATGTGTGTAATATACATTGAAAGGCTACTTTTTAAAATTCCAGAAGTCTAAAGCACTTTTCCCATACTGGTTAATAAAAGTGGACACTTAATTTTTTGCTGGAATGACTTATGATTTGTTGGAAAGTGTGAAAATTACTAATTTGTACTTTATGCTAAAATGTTGCCTTGAAATCACAACAGTAGTAGAAGATATTTTGGGACATGGGGGGGGGGGGGAGGAAGAGGGGGGTGTTAATTTGCCCCATGCAATCTCCTTTGCATAACTATAGTATGTTTAGCACTCATACATGGAGAATGAAATCTCACTGACTACAAACTTTTTACATTTTAAAGCTCAGCTGGAATATAGTGTACTGTAATAAAAACCCCCGACAATTCTCTCTCAGGCAAGTAACTTGCTGGTCATCTAAGTCACACAATTTGGGATATACCTGGAATAAGTTGCTCCTTATAGGTTTTCCTACTTTATCTTTATCCTACTTTCTATAAAGTGTATTATTGTACTCACTGCATAATCAAACGCTATTTTCTATTTTATACTAAACTAAAAATGGCCAAAATCATCATTTCTCATCATGCTCAAGTTATAAAATACTGATACAATCTTCGTTATTTTGCACCAATGGACTGAATTTAAGCAGACTTTGCCACCACTCACCTAAGTTCCACCTCTGTAAACTGTTCTAACCTTTTCCCTTGCTTCATTGCCAAACCCAGAAATTGAGCATATGCTTTCCTAGCAGCAGGTATGTAATATAAATATTTTACCTCCCAGTGGTGAAGCAGTAAATCCAGCTGGACTTGTAGTTAAATGTGTAGGACTGTCAATTGATTTTCCACCAATGCTAGAATTTCTCAGGTACTTGATCGATTGGACCTTTTCCTGGAAAATTTTGCCATCTAGAAAAAAAAGGGGGTGGGAGGAACAATGACTTAACTTTATGCAAGTTTTTTTCTTGGTGAATTAAAAAAAACAAAAAACAAAAAAAAAAACCCATAGAAAACAAGTCAAAGTTAAGATTCAAAACATATCACTGCAAGGTTTAATGAGCCAAGCACTTTCCTTCCACATTTAAGAAACACACTAGAGAATGAAAGAATTCTACTTTTGTTCAGTATAGTGGTGTTATACTTTGCACTACGAGAATTTTTGAACCATTCCTCTCAGTGATTATATTCTGAAATGGTTCTCAAAATTATACATTTAAAAATAGCATTTCCAAGCTAACTGCTAGTAGCCATCTTGCTGAAAATTTTGTGACATCAAATAATGACACCCCTCCCTAGTCCTCTTCCCCCACAAAAAAAATTAGTTCCTGTATCAGATGAGCCAAGCCTCAGACAATCAGAAGTGGGCTCTAATTCTGTGCTAATAAAGTTGTACATGGAGTCATATTGGAGTGCAAATGCCAACAACTGCACACCATTCAAGTAGAGAGCCAATTACCCAAACTGGACATGCAAAGCAAATGCAACTGCAAAAGTAGAGTATGGTCTGAAAATTTGGCTCAACACATTTAATATTTCCACCACAAAGGGTTTCACTATTTTCAGAACTACCTATCTACAATGTCAACAAGATAGATACTGGCAAAAAGCTTGGGAATGCCAACTTTAATTAGAAATAAAATCTATAAAATGTATTTTGCACTAAATAGATGTAAAAAAATGCTTCTTTACAGAAAGAGATTTTAGAAACCTGTACCCATTTTGTTCAGTAATGATTTACTACCACAGACTACAGGCCTGTCCTGGATTACAAATTTCCTAACTTCACCTACTTTCAAACACTTGTGTTCATTTTCTCTAACTGAGTGCTGCCAGGAGATCACTGTATGTCTTCCACTGGTAGCTCAGAAGGATACTTGACAATAGTAATCTTGAGCAAAAGGAACCTTATGTGGTTAGTTGCAATTTGAAGGATCTCCCTCTTTCCTCCCTCCTGCCTCATCTCTGAGGGATCCTCTGACTGGATCCCTTCCAGCCTTAGCTGTCCACTCTGTCTTCCCTAACTATGAATTTTACATCACTGTCAACCAATCTCATTAAAAATTATTGAAGCTCAAAATAATGTATTTAAAATGGATTAAAATTCTAATATAGTTTGTTTTTAAGTACAATAGAATCCTCTTAATTTGCAAATCTTGTTGGAAATAATGAACGAGTTAAACAATTGTCCAAATTATCCAAATTAGCATGATGTACAGAACATTGCACATGAATGATTTATAATAGTTTTCATTGGCTGCTTTAAAATGAAGTATTGTAAAGTTACGTAACATGCCTAAGAACTACAAATACTGTAAAATTGATGTATAAGGAGACATAAAACCAAACTGCCTGAAGTTAAGGCCCATACTTTGGGACTGCTAGCAAAACCGCAAGTCATATCTGGAAAAGTTACTAATTACAGAAGACAGTTTGCATGGAGCTACACAATCAAGAATTGTGCCCCTTGGGGCACCTTTCTAAGTATCAATGTATTTGGGAGGGTGCATGCACAACCCACTGGAGGCACTGAACACTGATGCCTGAGGATGGAGGAGTGACCTCTACCCTAACTGCTTATTAGTTCATTTGATTCATTTAAGAATTCTTTAAAAAAAAAAAAAAGACTAAGATAGGGAAGGGGCTTGGAGCTATACAAGTGTTCTTCTGAAGGAGCTACAATTAGTGACAAGAAACACTTTTCCTCTGAGAATTGCCTATATAAATTCACAATACTGGGAGTCTAACAATCATCCAAGGAGAAGAGCCCAAGGAGAACTAGTTAGAGATGGCAGGAATGCTCTCCCAAATTGGCATTTAGATCTAGCTGCATAGTCAAGCAAGTATTGCTGTATGAATTTATTGACACCTCAAAATAGCAGTTTTGAAATACTTTTAACATGTTCACAAAGCCATATTATGAAAGCCATTTTTGATCTCATAGAATGTGCTCTAAAGCCCTCAGGTACTTAGACGTGCAATATCATAACAAGTTTGTCTAAGAGTTACTTAGAAACTAGAGGATTTCCCCCTTGAATTGGTCTCCATAAACTGCAGTTGCATTTAGGGCAGTGGTTCTCAACCTGGGGTCTGTAGACTATGTCTAAGGGGTCCGCAGAAGATTGTCACTAGCATAGAACACTGGTTTTCAGCCTGTGATCTGTGAACCCCTGGGGGTCCGCAGATTATGTCTAAGATTTCAAAAGGGGTCCATACCTCCAAAAATTTTTAAGAATCTGCAAATGAAAAAGGTTGAAAACCACTGATTTAGGGTATTCACGGATAGATTTTCACATTGGATCTATGTAACCTAGCCTCCCCTTATAAGCTAATTTGGGGAACTGGTAAACAGAGTAGGTCTAACCTTGGACCTGGAGGTGTAATCTGCGGCTTGAAGAGGCACCTTATGCTAACCTGAATAAAGCTTGCACACTAAAAATAGAAATGCAGCTGCTGCAGCATAAGAACTGGGAGGGGCTGGCTGCCCCAAGTACATACCTGTCCAAGACACTACGAACATGCTAGGGTAGCAAGCCCCTATCACCACTTGCACTGCCAGAGCTACATTTCTGCTTTTAGAGTGCTAGTTCAATCAGAGCTGGAAAGTACACCTTCAGATTGAAATGAAGACATACCATAAAATTAGTTTAGGTGGAACTTCAAAAGACCTTTCAGCTAGAGGTAAAACCACCATATCTATATAGAACACTGAAGAGAAGGTACAAGCTAGCCCTTTCAAAAAACTCTTAACAGTAGGATAATTGAATATGAAGAACCCTGTAGGGTAAACTAACGAGGTTGCCTGAAAATCCTGTCGGAAATTAGTGTCCCTAAAGCAGATCTACTTCAGTCAAAACCATGACTGACCCATGACATAAGACTTGAGGGAACAACAATTAATTCAAACTATAATTTGTTTTTACTGAACAGAAATGGTCTCTGATAGGAGAAAGGGTACTGAAAATAATAAAGAGGCCACTGAAGAATACGAAATGCATTTGGGACTGGATGTTTCATATCCTTGAACCTGAACATTTGATGCTGTGAAAGGATGTACATGTGGCTCCCAATGGACAGTGCCATCTAGAAGGTTACAAGCTTGCATACAATCCAATGTGGTGGATCTGTACAGGCGGTTCTCAAAGGAGATGTACTGTTAACATGTTGCAGACAACCCCATGTTGTGTTAATTTAAAGGAA
Organism: Natator depressus; assembly: GCF_965152275.1. Taxonomy (NCBI): domain Eukaryota; kingdom Metazoa; phylum Chordata; order Testudines; family Cheloniidae; genus Natator; species Natator depressus. The sequence continues at coordinate 134,500,363 of NC_134236.1, forward strand.
CAAGGTCAGTTTTCCATTATTTCCAGCCAAAATGCACGGAACTCAACTGTTCTCTGCAAACTATTTATGAAGTATTACTTAACATGATTTTAGTTATGTGAAAATGGCTGGCCAAGCTCTTTTTTGCTTTATTACTTACTGTTGCATAAACTGTAATTTTCAGTAAATTGGTACTGCGGTGCATTCACATATTCAGTATGTGTGATCCACAGAGAACCCTAATCTAGTCTTCCAAGTACAACTTCAGAGGTCAGGAACTGGAAGATTCTATAAGTGGTAGACTATTTGGCTTTGGCAAGCCATTTACAAGTTAGTTTCCTCATCTGTAAGCCTGAGATAGTTTACCGACCTCAGAAGTGTTTACTTTTTAGAATTATTAATAGCTGTCAAACACTTCAAAGATGAAAAAGTATAAAATACAGCTACTAATTATTTATATATATGGTCTTTGGGGGGGGGTTATAATGAATAACCCAACCAGGTATCACGCAAAATATGAGGTCCAACTAAAGAATCTTTTTTGATAGAAATCAAAGTAGTTATAATGTATCAGAAGAAATTTTGGTTGTAAGACTCAATTCAGTAGCTTTTGTAGAAATTACATGGTAGTGTACAGTACAGTCATTCACAGAACCGCTATTTATAAAATTAGCTTAGTTTTATTTTTAATCAATCAAATAGGTTGGCATTTCATCTTATAGTCTATTTCTGGTTAAACAAAATATTGTATCTACCTATGTGCAGGGAAAAGTAGAAGTTGGTGGGATTGTGACAAACATATGTATTAGTGGGAGGGTGAACTGCTAAGAGGAAATTGAAGATCAGTGTCAGTAATTCCAGGTCTGGGGGAGATCCAAGCACTTCTTCAATTATTTTCACAAATGATCTACAAACCTCCCGAGGCAGGGATGTAAGATGCCCTTCCTTTTGCTCCTGAAAGAGAAATGCACAGGTAAAACTTCCTGAATGCTCAGTTTGTCAATTTATTTCATCACTATACTCTTCCATATAATAGATACAGGAAAAAGTTTTAGTACACTTTACCGAACTTGGAAGAAGTTACTGGGTCCATTCAATATAACCTGCAACTAGCACACCTGAAACACAACTGTAATACTAATAAATTACACAGGTACACTTTTTTAAAAAAATGGAAGTTTGTTCCATGGAAGCACTTATACATAATCTGAAGTTACAATGTTAATGACATCTATAGATCTAATAAAAATTAATAGATTTTGAAATATTAACTACAATTGTACAACTATTTAATTGAATAAAAAGACCTAAGGTTAGATTTACAAAAATCCCACTAGATGGAGTTAGGAGGCTAAAACTATTTAGACACTTTTCTAAGTCTTAGTAGGCATCTAACTGCCTCTTCTTTGGGCACCTAATTTTGTAAATTTGGCCCCTAATCTGCACTATGGACTAACTGCTTAGTAATGTTACTGGTATTACAACACAGAAGTGCTTGAAATTAGCAATTGCTATTTTTTCTCTGAACTCCTCTAGGAGTTAAGTTTAAAAGGCAAATCCATTTACAGTAATTTATTAGAGTCATAACACAAACAAAGGTGAGACTATTATTGCATAGGGCATTGGTTAGATCAAATTGTTAAGTGCTAACAATGTGTTCAGTGCTGTACAAGACAGACTAAGATGGTTCTGTACTGGGAAGCACAGCCTATGAGAGTCAGATGTAAAACAAAATTCATTAGAAGCAGATGGGGTGAAAAAATGTCATTTTCTTCCCAGTCGCTTTAAGGATTAAGAGAGTTTGAGGTAATTCTCTCTAACAGGGGAGGAAGTGATGTGAATCAAAGATATTGAAAAGTATGTAAAGAAGAGCGAGCAGTGCCTTACATAAATCGGCTTCAACTCGCGAACATGATCTAAGAAAAAAAAAAGATAAACTAGGAGGTTATGCACAGCTGCAACAGAAGTGACAACAGACACATGTTTCAGAGTAGCAGCCATGTTAGTCTGTATCCGCAAAAAGAACAGGAGGATTTGTGGCACCTTAGAGACTAACAAATTTATTTGAGCATAAGCTTTCGTGAGCTACAGCTCACTTCATCGGATGCATGCAGTGGATCCGATGAAGTGAGAGGTAGCTCACAAAAGCTTAGGCTCAAATAAATTTGCTAGTCTCTAAGGTGCCACAAGTACTCCTTTTCTTTTAACAGACACATGAAATCACTAGGAAAAAGTGACTAAAGAAAGCAATATAAAGAAGTATAAGGTAAATATTGGGCATGTGTTTTTGGAGAAGGTAATTAAGAAGAGTATGGTAAAGGAAAAATGGGATTAGATAAAATAGAATGTCTGTAAGGAATAAGTCATCTAGCTTCATGTCATGTTCTAATTAATGCTCTTAAGAGGCATGCAACTATAGTTAAAAGAACGGTACTCCTGTTTTGCGGCAATATTTGGACTTCAGATTATGAAAACAAGTCAACCCATTTAAAAAAATCCATATTTCTTTATTCAAATGGAATGAGAATCATAGAGGTATATTTTAAAGCGGTATATTATAGTCATACCCCTTCAAGGATATGCTATAATAATTTGTATCATTGTGTTTTCTTAAAAAGAAAAGGAGTACTTGTGGCACCTTAGAGACTAACCAATTTATTTGAGCATAAGCTTTCATGAGCTACAGCTCAGTAGCTCACGAAAGCTTATGCTCAAATAAATTGGTTAGTCTCTAAGGTGCCACAAGTACTCCTTTTGTTTTTGCGAATACAGACTAACACGGCTGCTACTCTGAAACCTGTTTTCTCTTAGGAAATCATAAAAGTGACAGATGGTTATGCATTAAATAAAGTTTAAACCACATTTTGAAAACTTATAAGGGCTGATTACAAAAACACTAGCACTACCTGTGCTTTTCATTAACAGTGATTTGAGAGTAAAGCTAGACAGATATTCAGTATGGAAGATCTAATACATATTTGACATTACATAGAACAGTGTTTTTCAAACCATGGGTTGTGACCCACTACTGGGTCATGGCATGTAAGGCACTGGGTCGCATTGCTCTGGTCAGCACCACCAACCGGGACGTTAAAAGTCCCATCGGCAGTGCTGCCCAGCTAAGACAGGGTAGTGGCTACTTTTTCCGACACTGCACTGCACCCTAGAAGCGGCCAGCAGTGGGTCCGGTTCCTAGGTCGGGGGGGGGCGGGGGGTCCCCCCCTCTGGGCTCTGCGCCCTGCTCCTGCCCTGAGCACTGGCTCCGCACTCCCATTGGCTGGAAACCAGCCAATGGGAACTGGGGGCGCGGTGCCTGCAGGCGAGAGTTGTGCACCTCCGCCTAGAAGCCAGACCTGCTGGTGGCCACTTCCAGGGTGCTGCATGGTCCATGGTGCCAGGACAGGTGGGAAGCCTGCTGCTGCACCACTGACTGGGAGCTACCAGAGGCAAGTCCGCACCCCAACCCTGTGCCCCAATCCCCTGCCCCAGCCCTGAGCCCCCCCAAACCTGGAACCCTTCCTGCACCCCAACCCCCTCATCCCCGGCTCCATCCCAGAACCTGCACCCCCAGCCAAGAGCTCTGACCCCCTCCCCACATCCCAACCCTCTGCTCTAGCCCAGAGCCCCCTCCCACACCCTGAACCCCTCATTCCCAGTGCCACCCCGCAGCCCTCACCCCAACCCTCTGCCCCAGCCCTGAGCCCCTCCCACAGCCCAAACCCCTCATCCCCAGCTCTTTTGGGTTGCGGGCATCAACAATTTTCTTCAACTGGATCCCCAGGAAAAAAAGTTTGAAAGCCACTGACATAGAAGGACCATCTTAGCATTCCAGTGGCAATGTTCTGGGGTATAGGAATAGGAGTCCACATCCCTTGCTCCTGAGGTTGGCAGGAATGGTGGCATTACACTCAGCCATTGGGGGTACTAGAGGATCTTGCATCAACCACCGATGACCTCTACAACTAATGTGTTCTGGTGAAAATACCACTACTTTATAATGCCTGCTAGAGGGTAAGAAGGGGGAAGAACTAATCTTTATGGGGACACTTAGAAAAGTAAAACTAAAAACATTGAAGAATGAGGTGCACTTTGTTTTTAGTTTAAACTGAATTATTTTCCAAGCACAAAATAATAGATAAGATTAAAAGTACCTGCAGAACCTGACATGTTAGCAGGAAGTGATGCACCACTTGAGCTTTCAACAGTTGTTTGATGTTAAACATCTGTTCGTGATGGTTAGCTCTGATAAGGATTTCCAGAGCTGCTAAAAGAGTTTCCCAAACACCTTGCTGAAAAAAACCAAAAACAAATAGTATAAAACAAGCAGCAGCAAATATAGTAACAGTTCTATCTCCCCATCTCTCTATTTTATAGGCTATGCTATCCTACTTTCAACAGATTAAAACGATAATATGAAGCGTTAACTGAATCAAGATGCTTTTTACCAGAGTTTTCATGCACAGAAGGAAGAAAATTAAAATTTTCTTCCAAACTCTGACCTAGAAGAAGCATGTTAAGGGGCATAATTTAGTTTTTAATCCTTAAAATTTGAGATTCCTTTAACATCTATACCAAGTTCTGCAAAGTTAATGAAAAACATCAAAAAATCATCATTGTATGCAGTATTGTTGTAGCCATATTAGTCCCAGAGTATTGGAGAGACAGGGTAGGTGAGGTTCTCTCTTTCAGGTCACCTGAAGAGCTCTGTGTAAGCTTGAAAGCTTGTCTCTCTTGCCAGTAGAAGCTGGTCGAATAAAAGATAACCTCACCACCCTTCTCTCTAAAAATGTATAACAAAATTGAAGGATTTGCTATTATACCCTTGCTATAACACTGAAAGCAATCATGAAGATCTGTGCTATATTTAGGTTTATTCTGGGTACAGACTATTTTGGTAGCTGTTCAAATCGCCAAACTAGTATGTAGAGAGCCATTTCAAACTAAGTAAGGATGATGACAAAGAGGAAGTACTGTACTTTTCTTAGATAGGAATCCATTTTATTTATCTGTATAAAGAAGGTAAATACCTGTGCTTTAGACCATATCTTCCAATCAAGCAGCAACTCTTCTAGCAATTTAATATCTTGTATTACTGCAATGGAATCTGCATCAAGCATGAATTGTCTGCTCTCATTTATATTAAGAATCTCATCACTGCAGCATCCTTCAAGAAGTGTCTTAAAACAGAAAAACAAAAAGGACTTGAGGTTTTGATTGGAGTACTGAAGACCACAATTACATCCATCCATATTTTAAGAGGAGTTGTTTCCAGGCCATCCTTATCTGCATCTTTTCTAGAATTATGATGCAACATATAGGCAGCAGGTTTAAAAAACAAACAAAAGGAGGTATTTCTTCACACAGTGCACAGTCAACCTGTGGAACTCTTTGCCAGAGGATGCTGTGCAGGCCAAGACTATAACAGTGTTCTAAAAACAACTAGATAAATTTATGGAGGATAGATCCATCCATGGGCATTAGCCAACAAAAGCAGGGATGGTGTCCATAGCCTCTGTTTGCCAGATGCTGGGAGTAGGTGACGGGATGGATCACTTGATGATTACCTGTTCTGTTCATTCCCTCTGGGGCACCTGGCATTGGCCACTGTTGGAAGACAGGACACTGGACTAGATGAACCATTGGTCTGACCCAGTATGGCCGTTCTTATAGGTATACTTAATCCTGTGTCAGCACTGAATTAGAGGTGGACTAGACCTCCCAGTCTTACATTTCTAGGATTCTATGAAATTTATAGAAACCCCTCATCTTTTTTTCCCCCCTCTTAAAAAGACATTTTAGTAATCAGAAAGCCCAGAGAGCTTTTTATGGCTTACCAGGCCTACTTTCCAGAAGTGATTAGTGAGTTTAGGTGCCCAATTTGATACACTTTAGGAGGGGCCTGATCCTCAGAAGATTGGTGTACAGCACCTTCTGAAAAATCAGGTCTCTCTTAGGGGTCTCAAATTGGCCATCCAAAGACTAATCACTTTTAAAAGCCTTAGCTATAGACCAACTTCAGAAAACATGTCTACAGAATTTAAGGATTGTAGTCTACCTTCTCAATAGGACAATGCACACATACATTATATGCCCATTTCAAATAAACATTCTCAAGCAAAAATGAAGCTCTGAAAGATTCAAAGGCAGTCATGGGGATGGTCTCCGCCAAAGGACACCTATTCCTGTGGTTCCCGGAGAACCCTGCAGTTTTCTTCCCAGGTATAACACAGAATTTTTAAGTAATGTTCGTATGTCTTATATCCATCAAATACTCTTGTCAGGAATTCCTATGCCTACAAAGTAGATCAAAAACATTTCCATCCTAGAGCAGGTGTTCCAAAAGAAATGCTACCAGGATTACTGGATTTATTAAATCTACATGTAAGGGATTACATAGATAACAGTTTTTGCTTTCAAGATTTATTCAAACTCTTCCTCACCTCTTCCCAAAACATCCTACAGCATCTACTGTGATAGCATAAAGTGAACAGTGTCAGTTCAGTCCCCTCTGAAATACTTTTAGCTTCCACTTCCGATTTAAGATTTCACCTGTAGGTTTCTAAAGTTGATCTTCTGTTTAGCTTGTCATCTTAAAATAACTTTGCCAAGTGGGGGACAATTATAAAAAATTATATTTGCAGTTGTTTCTTTCCCCTCAAACCCAAGTGGTTTCTGTAACATTCTCTCATTTCACCCATCCTCTCAGTTTCTGGATTGAGAGCAATTGTTCCTGCATTGGACAGGCTCCAAACCAAAAATCTGCATCCCAAGTAGGGCTTCAAATCTAGGACTAAGAGCATAGAGGATCTTCCAAACAACAATATAGTCCAAATTAAACTATACAAACATTTTTAACAGCACTATACCTTCAAAATGTGAAATCCAACAATACACTTGGGTTTGATCAACACCTGATGGATCATGGAATATCCATTACAGTTTTCCATCTCTTGTATTCTCTGTTGATTGTATTTTGTTAATGAGAGTATAACTTGTAGCGCTAAAGCTTGAGTCTCTTCACAGTTGCTGATATCAATAACCTAAAAATAAGCCAGTTTTAATAATTCAAGTGATAAACATCTTTGATAGAGCTAGTGTAATGAACAGATTTATAGATATTCTATAGAAGGTATTAATTACATGACTCCAGGCTACAATTTGTCTTAAGGCTCAGTTAGGGTCTCATATCTATACAGAAATAATACTCCATTATTCTATCTAAAAACACAGGATCCCTAATGGAGTTAATGAAGATCTTCCAACAAGTCCGAGACCCATGACAAAGATCACTGGAGTGAAAAAAAGATGCTCCAAAAAATAAAACTAGAGCAGAAAAGTGTAAACAGCTCCTTATTATTCTGGGAAATCACATGTGCAGCAACTGCTCAGTGAGGGTGAGTATTTTATATAAACAGGAAGAGATGCTTCCTAAATGCTATAAAAGCACCTTCATTTATGGCTCCTGGAGATCTAGAACACAGCGGACTGCCTGTAACAATAGCAGTCTGCTCCAGTGTTAAAACTCTATTACACATAGCACAGAGGTAGAGGCAGCTGTGCTGCTGGATAAAGCTAGTAAACAGACAGTACAAGTATTGAAGCAGTAAACAATGGGAATGCAGTCCTGAACCCTACGACAGACAACATTTGAATTAAGTCAGAGATGTATGAGAAGGAAGGCTCAACTGACTTTGTACACATTCAGATCCTACTCTGCTGTTGTGTACATGTAACAATGCTGCATTTACAACACCTGTGCTGTTTGACAGCTCTAAAATCATGCTTCAGTGGTGTGAACATTATGTATGGTAGAATGTGTAGTTATGTAAAACTTAAGTAACACAGTAAAAATTAATAGGAATAATTTCCATTGCAGACTTTCCCTGAACACCAGAGAGCCTCATTCCCATACAAATTGATATGACTTATCAGTAAGATAATAATTTGATGGACTGTGCAAATGAGTCTTGGAATCACATTAATAAACTTTGGGAAATCAGACATTCCAAGTACAAGGACTCCACTTTAGCCCTTGTATCTGCTATGATCCAATATGTGGACAGACAAAAGATGCCAAAAAAAAAAACAAAAAAAAAAAAAAAAAAAAAAAAAAAAACCACCAACCTGCCTTGATTTGTTTCATTTAAAAAAAAAAAAAAAAGATTAAGATTATCATTCTGAGTAAGGGATTTAGTTTTGATGAGACCTTTTTGTTAAACTATTTTTAATTTATTTAGAGCTTACCCCAAAAGTAAGCAAGCTCTATAAACTGCTTGTGCCCCTCCCCACACCCAGGATAGCATCCTTTAAGGTTTAAACACATTTAGATTCATTAAATCTAATTTGCACCATTTTGTTAGATGTGCAGAGTGCACAAAATAGGTGGATTTGGTCCCATACTTATTACATGCACTATAAACACACAAAGTCTTTGTGCTAAAAAAAATAGAACTCCTATGAATAGGTCCACTGTATTTCAAAACAATTTTTTTTTGGAACAGCAGTTTGTAACCAACACATGAATTCAAATATTTAAATGTGAATAAGGATGGCTTTTGAAGAAACATAATGGCACAGGTTAATGAAAAGATTAAACAAAAGTTACGTTTTCATTATATAAACTCCAAAATATTTTAAATGCAAGCCATATCTTGATATTTTAGAGGCTAATACCTCCATAAAGTCAGATGCAATGTACAATAACACAAATTAAACTCAAAAATATTGTAAGTATAATTTGCACAGGGACTTGCAGGATATAATCACGGGCGGTTACAACAGCTTCCTGTTTCTTTTAAGATGCACAATAACCACATTGCATTGGTTGGTTATGTTACAAGCTACATTTTCCATAATGTCAAAGGCATAATTTTTAAAAAATAAGTGAATACTGCATTTCAAAATTCTAACAGGAGAGCTGAGTCTTAAAACCACAACAGATGTGCTAGACTGAGGGGGAAAATTTTAACAACATTTAAAACTCTTACCCTAGCAAAGAGAAAGACAAATGCACCTGTTCCTCCAATCTCATGCAGTATGCCCTGAAGAGTTTTATATTCAACAGGCTGAAGCATTTTCAGGTGATGAGGATCCAATAAATTGCTCTGAACTTCTTTTGAACTGAAAGGTCTCTGAGAGGCCATAGTTTTCACTTGACTTTTCAGTCTAATAACTGGTTCATAGATGGTGTACTGAGCAGGGCAGCAAGTGGTATAGACAACAGCAAGACTTTCCTGAAACATACATTTAAGAAAGTTCCAGTTTCTACTCAGTTCTTACTTTGCCTTAAAGAATACAGAATAAGCTTATGGCCTAGGAAATACAAAACAATAGCTTCAATAAACTTGTTTCTACTCCTCTCTCAAAATATCTTTCTAAATATACATTTGAGAGGCTGAGACACAATGTGGTTCCCAGGCTTTAGTCAGGATATTTGAAAGCTAGATTTCTGAAAACAGTCAGGTTTCAGAGTAGCAGCCGTGTTAGTCTGTATCCGCAAAAACAAAAGGAGTACTTGTGGCACCTCAGAGACTAACAAATTTATTTGAGCATCAGCTTTCATGAGCTACAGGTGAGCTGTAGCTCATGAAAGCTGATGCTCAAATAAATTTGTTAGTCTCTGAGGCGCCACAAGTACTCCTTTTCTGAAAGCAGTCACTATCTGAGATTTCCCCTCCACCTTTCCCCCAAAACTTTTAGAAGTATTGTACATTTAAAAAAAAATAAAAAAAGGTTATTTACTGGTGGAAGGGATAAACAAGCTTCACTTTTTTTTTTCAAATGGAAAAGGAAAATTTTAGCAGTGCCTCATAGTGAAGAATACAGGTGCTCCTTTCAAGTAAAAAGGTTTGCTATAACACAATTTTCACCTTCAACTCTTTGTTCTCCGGTCTTCTAATCTGCTCACATACCAACATTCTTAAGGATGATGCCTAATACACAGGAGACTACTTCAGAAGCCTCATTAGATGAGGTGAAAAGGTAATGAAATTAGAGCAAAATTCACCTTCTATCATAAAAGAAATAATTCACCCCTCAACTCTAGACAGGGCTAAAGAGTACAGAAGCAGCTTGCACGGGGTTAAAAAAAACAGGCTATGGTTTCATTTGAAAAATTACTAATTTTTTCCCTCTGCAAGTCTTAAAAATCAACTCACTCATGAACAGACAACTATATTTCTCTGAACATTTTCCTATTTAAATGTTTAGGTCTTCCTTAACTGTGAAGCAAAATAAGATGATAAAAGTTGTGTCACTCTGGTTCATTAAAAGAAAAAGGAGTACTTGTGGCACCTTAGAGACTAACCAATTTATTTGAGCATAAGCTTTCGTGAGCTACAGCTCACTTCATCGGATGCGTACTGTGGAAACTGCAGAATAATATATAATGTCTTCTGCAGTTTCCACAGTACGCATCCGATGAAGTGAGCTGTAGCTCACGAAAGCTTATGCTCAAATAAATTGGTTAGTCTCTAAGGTGCCACAAGTACTCCTTTTCTTTTTGCGAATACAGACTAACACGGCTGTTACTCTGAAATCTGGTTCATTAGGCATTCCACCTACACCACTGTTCCATCTCCTCTCCCCTCCAGCCCATTCATAAGTCTCTCTAATACCTGTAAGCAGGGATGCGTGCAGGAATTTAAATTTGACTGTTTTTGGAGAGGCATGTTAAAAACACACACAAACAAAAGGTTCGCGTGAACACCCCCCCCACCCATGCCTGGCACTCTGGCAGATTTCTTGGGACGCCTCTGGCGGGGACACCCAGCAGTGAGGAGATAGCGACACTCTGTGTCCCTACAGCCCGGGGACAGAAGAAGCAGCAGGGCTGCTGGCTGCCAACTGTGCTCCTCCTCCTCCCCACCCCTACAGTTGCTACTTCTCCTTCCCTGATGCTGGAGTCCCAGCCCTGCTGCCTCCTTTGCAGATCGCCCGCTGAGGTGAATCACGGGGTGGAGGCAGAGGCAACAAATGGGACTCCAGCAGCAGGGAAGGAGAAGCAGTAGCTGTAGGGCTGAGCAGAGGAGGAGCTCAGCCAGCAGCCCTGCTGCTTCCTCCCTCCCCAGGCTGCAGGGACACATGGAGGTTTTTATGGAAGCACAACGGGAGGACAAGCAGGGGCATGGGCATGCCTCTACCTGTAAGCTTCATTTTAACAATTAACAGAACAGCAAGTGAAGACAAAATAATCTTGATGAATGATGGAGGGGGCAAAAGTCATCTGCTACTTGCTAACAAGGTGCCCAACTCAACGTCCATTGAAATCAATGGGAATCCTTTCCACTGAGTTCTCACTGAAGTCAATCAGGCCTCAGGGAAACTCCCATTTTTGGAGAGGAGAGGGCCTCAAATGAAAGAACACAAAACAAACAGAACTACAAATAAAATCTCTTGTACAGTCCAGCATTTCTGTGCCAATGTAATTTAAGGCCCCGATTTGTTAATGCACTGCTAAGAGTTTAAGACTCAGGCTTTAACTTGGACCAAAAACTTACAGTTAAAGGTCCAGTGTCCACTTCTTTCTTTTTCATAAAGAGTTCCTTAATTTGTTCACACTGTAGAATGTCTTTACTTATATATTTGGAGTAGTCAGTCATTGCTTTGCCATATTTACAAGGCATTATAGAGGTAAAGTCTGGCCCACAGGCGTATAAGTAGAATGCTTCCTCTGGACCAATCTTTGCACCTAAACAGAAAAATAAAAATCTAATTATCTATCTTCACACTGTTTACAACCATTCATATGCAAGCAACACTGAATTCAGGGATCTCTTTAGTATTTAGTAGAGCCTTTATTTTTTATTGCAATAAATTTGCATGTTAAAAAGTTTGTTTAGCTCATATTTACACGATCTTTACATGCAAAATATGCAAGTTAAATGGAAAGTTATATGTATCTATTTAAAAGCAAAAAATATAAGTACCATTAAAGAGAAGCAGATTTCCCAGATCCCATTTCCCAGCCAATTGTAGCAGTTCTTCTTGGGATGATGTGCAATGACCAACCATACAAAATGTTTTATTGCTGTCAGATAAACTTGTTTTTCTTGGTAGAGTGTAATCTAAACTGATCTCACGTTTCCTAAAATATAAATAAAAAAAGCAGAGTTTAAATATTGCAAAGTTCTTGAAAAACCTATCAAAATATTCAAAGTCCAGTAAATTTGATTAACTTTCCAGGATTGTGTTCGTTTTTAATATTAAAAGATACACTGTCAAGATATAAAATTAAACATATTAGCCTCTTAGATTGCTACAAAAGCTTTAAGAATATATTTATAATGCATTTAACCATTTATACTACTTACTGTTTGCATTTCACTCAGTTTAGATAGTGAACCTAGAGACTATTAGTTTCACTTCCTTGTCAATTATTAGCAAACTGCTGTTATGGCTTGAGGGACACAACAGAATTATGAGGTGCATAGAATTAACTCCGCACCCTTGCCAAAAAAACCTCTCACTAAAGCAAACAGCAGTTGTACACAGACAACTAACTAGTTAATCTGAAATTGGATTTGTAATTCTAAATAATACTGTGCAACTGGTGGAACAATTTTAATATTTTAACGCCGGAACGAAGATTTCCCAAGTCACTTGCCTGCTGAACAGATTCTAAAAGAAATTTATTTTTTTTTAAGGAAGGAAGGAATTCACAATTCTTTGCAGTATATCATATTTTAGAAGGCAGCATACCGACCACATATTAATACTTCAAACACAGAATCTACACATCCTCCAGGATCTACACATTAAGAGCAGAAGATAATTCTCTGACATTCAACGCTTTCCTTCTGCTCCTCCCTCTCCAGCTCATTCTCAAAAAAATGAGTGCCCTGTCCTCCCAACCCTCCCATAAACATGCCTTCCTTCTCAGCAAGGCACCAAAAACACAAACAAACAAGTCCTCTTTCCCTTCCACAGATCAACTGCCTTCTTTATGCTGGTTGCCAGCTTGCGCCTTGGAAATGATACCGGCTACTAGCTCTACACAAGTACCCTTTCTGACCCCAGTCTGAATTCCTGTAGTGTCCTGCCTATTCTGCTGGTTCCTGACCTGGGGGAGGAGAACCAGTACAAAAATCACAGTGAGGGTAATTGGTCAGGTATGGGGCATGGGCCTGAGGCTGAATATGGACTCTGAAAGCAGATGAAAACTCACTATGCAAAATGACCCTCTTTTCCCACCCCAAGAATTGAGTCTCAACACTGTCCCCTCTATGAACCTTAGCTCAGTGACCTCTCTCTCTTCACCAGGAAAACCTTAAGGAATTAGTCTGTTTCCACTAGCTGGCTCCTCAAAGATTTAGTTACAGCTTCAATTTTCTGAAGTGTACTTTACCTCTGACCAGAGACCCATAGTGACAGTTCTCCGTGGATATTCTTCTTGCCTTCTGGCTGTTGCAAGTATGTTATTGCCAAATGCTGCCACTTGCCTATAAGGAAAGTGTTCTCTGGTGATTCAGCCTGTGCTAGCAGGCCAGCTTTCATTTCATCATTTGGATCCATACACATACTATGAAAATAGCAAAGAAAGAAACAGGTAAAGAGAGTTATGGATATCAACTTTTATTTATATTTCTAAACCTGCATTTCTAACTGGGTCTAAGATCAGTTTTATTCTAAAATACTATAACTTTCATTTAAAGAGAGAGTCCAGCAGAGGGCAATGAAAATGATTAAGGGGCTGGGGCACATGACTTACGAGGAGAGGCTGAGGGAACTGGGGTTATTTAGTCTGCAGAAGAGAAGAGTGAGGGGGGGATTTGATAGCAACCTTCAACTACCTGAAGGGGGGCTCCGAAGAGGATGGAGCTAGGCTGTTCTCAGTTTGGCAGATGACCAAACAAGCAGCAATGGTCTCAAGTTGCAGTGGGGGAGGTCTAGGTTGGATATTAGGAAACACTATTTCACTAGAAGGGTGGTGAAGCACTGGAATGGGTTACCTAGGGAGGTGGTAGAATCTCCATCCTTAGAGGTTTTTAAGGCCCGGCTTGACAAAGCCCTGGCTGGGATGATTTAGTTGGTGTTGGTCCTGCTTTGAACAGGGGATTGGACTAGATGACCTCCTGAGGTCTCTTCCAACCTTAATATTATATGATTCTATTAAATTATAGACATTCTAAATATAGAGAGCTGTGATCTTGTGGGCTGAGCACCTAAGTATGAGTCAGGAACTCCTGACCTTGTAGCCTGGGGAAAGTCACTTACCTCCTCTCTGCCTGAATTTCCCTAGATATAAATTAAGAATAATACTCCCTTACTTCACTGGGGTGTTGTAAGGATTAATAAATTTAAAAAAGTTAATGAAGCACTTGGATACAACCTGTTCTAAAAGTCCATGGAATTGTCTCATTACCTACTTTATGGGGGTGTAAAATTATGTTTGTAGACAGCTTAAAAGATTAAACCCACTATACAAATGCTAAGTATTAAATCAGATCATGGGTTTTTCACCCATGGAATAGAAGCAATTTGAAAAAACAGCAGATATGATTGTTAAAAATGACTGATGCTGACTAATGTACTGTTTCAACTGATCAGGACTTTAAAATTTTGCCAGGAGACAATGCTCAGGGTAGTGGACAGCCTAAACCAATTAAAATCTCTGAAAATGTTATCTTACAAAGAACTGACTGAATGCTGAAATATTTATTAAAAATTCATTCTAAAAAAGATGTAATGCATACAGAATTAGTTGCAACATTTTTGCTACAGAAAAGAAAGATCATGCAAATAAAACCTGAGTAAATATTTATCATCAGAGCAGCTTAAATGAAGTTGCACTTTGTTACAGTACCAGCAACAGAAATATAAAGGAGACTACACCACAGATGTAGTATAAATAGACAGAACAGCACCACCACCACCTCAATTCTTAAATGTTAGTAGTAGCCTATAAAATTTGGTGGTACTAGCATAGCACTTTACTTATGTTTTCAGAAATGCAAATACCTTTCTTGCAAATCATTTCTATCTAGAGGCCCCTTTAAAAGCTACTTCATCCTTTAGAAAGTTTGAGGGCAAACCCACCATCAACACCCACTGCTTCTGCTACCGTCCATATAAGGCTGTGTGAAACTGTCATAACTAAAAATGCATTTACATTTTTACGAAGCCAAATGAAAAACATGGCATAGGAAACACATACTTTTGTTTCCTATGAACGAACAGAGACAGCAGAGACAGTCACACCTCCAAGAACCAACCCTGCATTAGCAGGTAACCCAGTCATGGGGAGTTCAATTTTCAAATTTAGATGAAAGATTCAACATTTGGGTGCTCAAATCAGCATGTATTTTTTAATTTATATAGCTTTGCTTTAACACTCACCAGCACAGTATCCAAGAATCTCAAACCTTAGCCAATTTGGCCCCACAATATCTCTGAGGTAGGTAAGAATTAAGCTCATCTGTGAAATAAGGATAGGCAACTAGCCCAAGGTTTTGCAGAAAATCTATAGCAGAACCAGGAACAGAAGCCAGATTTCCCAGTTTCCAGTCCAATCTCCTAACCAGACAACCCTTTTTTCTCTTTGAAAGGCACCTAACATTGTTATTTGGGTGCCAATAGTAGGTGCCAGACTCAGGGTCCAAGTAAAGTTGTTTGTATTAAAAAAAAAAAAAAAAGAAAAAAAAGAGCAGAATGTTTGTTTATTAGCTGCTGCTAAGTGCTAAAAAGGGGGGCCACATTGCAGTTAGTTGTAACTTCATTAAAAACACCAGTCTGCTGGTTAATGTCCACAAATTTACACATTATGATGGACACCAACCAGCAGATAAGAATTTTAAGTTAGACCCAAAGTTGGCCTGACCAGCAGGATTGTAATTATCAGCATATCCTAGAGTTGTCTGGATCCAAGGTTAGAACAATTCAGCAATTTCCCCAGAAAAGACAACATTTTCTATTCCATTTTGATAAGCCTCTCACCTTACTTCCTCTCTTCTTCTGTCATGCTGCCTCGTATTCTTGGAACAGCTTCCCTATTCTTATGCATCAATTGCATTCTCTTCCTCCATCTACCTATCCAAGCAACTTCCCTCCTTCCTTCTTAATTCCTTCATCCCTCAGCTGCT
Organism: Natator depressus; assembly: GCF_965152275.1. Taxonomy (NCBI): domain Eukaryota; kingdom Metazoa; phylum Chordata; order Testudines; family Cheloniidae; genus Natator; species Natator depressus. The sequence continues at coordinate 134,516,421 of NC_134236.1, forward strand.
GTCCTTTATGAGCTCTTATTTGTCTTACATCTCTTACAACTTGCTCTGCACAGGCATAGGATCACGTCTACCTGGACAAAGATGAAAGGCTGGAGCCAAAGCCTGTACACAGGGACTGTTTCTTTAGGTTTGTAAAGCACTGTGCCATAAATTTAAGGCACAATGTCAATGATCTTTCTGTTTAAGTGAACAGTAATCTACAGACCATAGCTTTGTCTTCTATCCTGGGGCTGACTCCATGCTACTACTCCAGGTCAGCTTGCATAAGATGTCACACATTATGCAATTTACAATTCTTCCTATTTTGGGGCTAACAAACATACAGTACCGAAATATGAAAGCTCCAGTGTTCAGATCAGCCCAGACTTGTATCATCAATGCTTTGGAACCCAATGAAATTATATGAATGCAGCCATCTTCAACAAGTTTGTCCCCCAAGTTAAGGTACTCCATTCGTACAGATTTGCTTTCTTCTAGAAAAATAAAATAGATATTTATTAAATAATTATTAAATAAAATAGCATATATAGCATTTACAATTAACCATACCACAACAACATTTGTTTATGGTCCACAAAGTGCAAAAAAAAGCAGCTTATATATCGTAAGAAACTTCTTTAAAGGTGAATTGACTAGTATAAGCATTATGTTGTAGTTTCACCATTGGAGACCTAGGTCTTCCTTGGTTAGGTCTATCTTATATTGTTGATGTAAAGCACATTCTAGAAAAGTTGTGGGCAACCTGCGGCCCATCAGGGTACTCCGCTGGCAGGCTGCGATAGTTTGTTTACATTGACCATCCACAGGCACGGCCCCCTGCAGCCATTCCTGGCCAACGGGAGCTGCGGGAACCAGCAGCCAACACGTCCCTGTGGCCCATGCCACTTTCTGCAGCTCCCATTGGCCGGGAATGGCAAACCGCAGCCACTGGGAGCTGCGGGTGGCCGTGCCTGTGGACGGTCAGAGTAAACAAACTAACTGTCTCGCAGCCTGCCAGCGGATTACCCTGATGGGCCATAGGCGGCCTGCGGGCCGCAGGTTGCCAACCACTGCTCTAGAAGTTATCATCTCCACAGTCATGCATTTAAATTTTCCACTTTAGTTTAAGAGGAAAAGAAAACTCTGGAGGCAATAAGTCTGCCTGTTCTTTGAATCAGCATCTTTACACAGAGCCAACTGTGCAGCTACTATAATTATATACAGGCACAATTCTCTTGTGTTTTAGGCCCTGACCCAGCAAAGCACTTAAGCACATGAGGAGTTCCACTGAAGTCAACAGAACTGCTTGCATGCTTATAGTTAATCAGTTTAAGGGCTTTGTTGGACAGGAGCCTTAGTGTGCATCAATAAATACTTAGAATGTTTTATGGACAGAATTTGTTAAATATTTTCCCTTTACCACCGAGCAAAGGCACAAGTCCTCAAATGGGAACAGGCATACTAAGTTTTGGATTTCAGCCTTTTTACTGTAACCTTGGGTACAGGGTTTGTGGTTAGAACTTATTTTTTCCCTCCCTCACTGACTACAGTTTGACTAAATGTTTGTCCAGATGGTGAAATTTTTGAAAGCTGTAGAAGCATGTGAAAGCAAAAGGTTTCAGGGTTGACCCTGCTTGCAGCAGCAGTCCTTTCCTCAAATATGTAGTCTTATTTAATTCAGAGAAATTACTTGCTTGAATAAGGGTTTGAAACTATTTTGTAACACGAATTATAATCAGCATTATCAGCTCCCACTTAAAAACAAAACACTCTACAACTTCATCAACTTTTCAAATAAAGGACGAAAATGAACTCAAGAGACAGAAGCAGACTTCAGTTGGAGATTCTCCAGAGAAAGTCAGAATACTTTCATTTCCTTAATATAGGCTATGATGGCACAATAGGTATTTTATCATCTCTGGCTTCTAATTCAATGAGAACAATAATCAGTAATGCTGAGAGAGCAAGTGAATAAAAGTGGGGGAAAACCCACTATGATACTTCTGAAATCAGTAATATCTTCTCTTATGGACACTTAAGGGTAACTGAAAATATTTAAAACAGTTGAACTTTTAACTGTTTTCAAGTTAAAGCTGGAAGTGGGAAATCATTTTACCACATCTTATCGGTCCCCAAAAAAATATAAGGGCAAGTTCACTCTTGGGTGCCATACATTAACTGTAACAGTACAGAGCAGCTAATATTGAATTACAGCTTTCTGTTCAGTTCAAAACTATTATTGTGTATGTCTAGTAGAAACATCTGAAATCCCTCAGCTTTATAAGGTCAGTAATAATATAAAAAACTTACCTGTGCCACCAAAACTGCTCTCTCGCACAATTAGTGACTTGCTTCTTTTCTTCATCTTCTTCCCTTTTTCTGTGGGACTTTCTGTTTCTTGAACACATTCCACGTGAAACCACAATGAGACACTGAAGCCCTCAGACATGTGCGGCCAACAGTTTTGCCCCACCAAAGGCAAGTGGATTGGGGCTACATGCCAAGAAGAAAGAAGCTGGTGAGTCAAATTCTCACCATCTACTTCCTTCTTATTTTGTGAAAACTTTGCTCTTTTTAATAGTCCTATGGTCTTGCTGTTGAGTGCACTAATCGATTTTTGTGAAGAACTGCTATTTAAATTTGGGCTCTTTAGCAAGGGGAAGGAGAGATATTGTAATGGACTCATATAGATATTCGTCTCCACTATCTTCAAGATACCTTTAAGTAGTATCTCCTAAGAGAAACAAAACAAGAAAAATAACCAGAATCAAATTATGTTAACACTATATAGCCAATGCTAATGCAGAATACACAGCTTACATAGAAAGACTCAGATCCACATTTTCAGAAGTGGCCTCTGATTTTGCATGCCCAACTTAAGATACTTTAGCCTAATTTAGAGGTGCTGAGCACTAATTTCAAATTGAGTTGCAGGCTCCCAACATTTCTGAAGATTACGGCCAATGTTTCTCAAGTCAGACACCCAAAAAAATCTCATGCTACTTTTGAAACATTTTGGCCGCTGTGTGTCTTCTTGCTTTGTTAGTTACTATTTAAATAAAATGCCTATACCATGAAGTTATTCTTCCAACATGGAACAGACTGAATGGAAGGATATTCAAAGTCTCCTGTACAAAACTACAGATTGCAGTTCAGCAAAATGGCCACAACAAGCAATAGGCTCAAATATTGTTTAGTTAGCTTTGAAAGTACTTCCTGTTCACAAAAAAATGGTAATTTCTAGGAAACTGGAAGGCTTTTTGCTCATGATGCAATTAACAGGAAGGACCTTCAATATATTATCCCTCCTCTCACCATCCTTCTCCCTACCCCAAAGCCCAGTCTTTTCCTTGCACTTGAAGAATGAATGCTCAAGTGCCTCCATCAAAAAAATTTATATCTATACCTCACCATCGCTTCTCTCCTACATCTTCCCCCACATTTTATTGTGCCAAGCAAAATTAATCTATTTTTCTACTAACTAGTGTTTACGCAGTGTAAATGGCAGTTATATACATTCTAACCAGTAACATTATAACAGGTTACTATGTTCCAGGTCTTTTTCTTAAAGCTACCTGAAACAAATGCATATATTGATATGCCAGTCAATTTGTTCAGCCCCACTCTTTGTTGCATTAAGGAATTTTCTGATCTGTAGTATACTTACTGTACAAGGTGCTTCCTCTAAAAATATCCTCAAGAGAAGGGTTAGCTCTTCTGCACATGTCCTTGAGCTCATCAAAGACACTAGAAGCTCTACCAGCACTATCTGGCATGCTACACAGATGATAAAAAGTTATCAAAATTTGTTTAAATAAAAAACATTTTTCACATACAATATCATAGTCTATATTGCCGCCATAACTTGCTTTTGGACGACATTAAAACGAGGCAGAATAAACGGACTGAAAACATTAGAACTGACATATTTTGTGACATGTCCTCCATTAAGAATCTCAAGTTAAGAATATTAATGAATATAGCCTTACAGCTCTTATATGGGGCAGATATTTCCAGTTGCTAAAATGGGAACATCAGACAGAGGAGTTAAGCATCTCACCCAATGTCACAGCAAATCTGTGCCAAAGGCAAGGAACAGAATACATCGAATAGGACCATAGTTCACTACATTATGAAAAATGTTTCTAGGCAAGTGGGCTACTACTTATGTTCAGTATATGAAGTAACTATTCACACAAATGCCTAAAAGGAGAGAGTACCAAATTTTGAGTTTTTTATATACAACCTTACAATCAGATGAAATCGTATCATTCTACCATTTCTGTGACAAAAATCAGATGTAATGAATACAAATAATTTCATCTACCTCATTTACTAAATTAGAATAGGCACTTCTGGCAAAAAAAGCTTTTTCCTTTAATTAAAAATTTTTTAAAAAAATAGTGAAATGGGAGCTGTCTGTTACTAAGACACAAATCTGGTCACTTCTAGGTTGGGTTTGTAGCAATCAAAAATCATTGCTACTAGACATTTATTCGATGGTTTAAATTACGTGCAATACACACATCACCACAATTAATTTGTATGGAAATCTTAGGTACGAAATCACAGGTTGCTTGGGTATACAGAGATACTCGCACCTCAAAAGGTATCCCTACATAAGTGGCCTATTCTGAGGAGGCTTACACTGCCATGGCTGTATCTTCTGAGGACTTGATCCTCTAATATCAAGCTGAAATTTCTGTGACATTTTTAAACATTTAAAAACAAATAAATTGATTCTAAAATGTATTATAGAAGTAATAAGGTAATTTTCTGTTGAAGAAGCTGCACTGTCATCTACAAAATAGAAACACTAAATTAACCCTAATCTCTTCTGTCCAGGTGTTCAGACAACCTTTCAAATCTGCATGCACACCTGTTTGGCATTATGCAGACTCTGATCTCTCCCCCAACCAAAAACACCAAAACCAAAAAACCCAACACACTTTTGTACATAAAAGTGTAAAATGCAAGCATACTTGGATTGTACACGTAAGTGTGGATATTTCCACGTGCCCATGGATGTGCTTGCCAATTCTGCATGTTCATTAATAATAGTTGTGGGCTGAAAGTTTGAGCATATATACTTGTAATTGTATAACATATACATTATAATAATTCCAGCATTTTTATTTATGTATTTATTTTTAAAAAAGAAGAGTAAACAGCATTAAACCCACCATGAAAACTGGAGTCCTTCTGTGTCAAGATGTTTAGGAATCCTCCCAAAAGGCTTTTTACAGCTCCCTGCAAGAGAAAACTTTAAAGTTAGCTATCTGAACAATTCACATCAGTTTAAAGAGCAAAACTCCACAGAATTTGTTTTAAATATTCCAATATATTCACAACTGATTTTGCCAAATAAAATGTTGCTAGTGATTTAATCATGATTTTTAGTATTTGTTCTATCAAAAAAACTACTGATCTTGCTTGCAAGATTCTGACTAGTTCAGATGCTTCTGATGATGAGACAGCCTTTGGGATCAAGGCGATTAAAGCATCAGTTATTGAGCCACTGCCAGTCTGGCAACTACTCAAGAACTCATTGTTCTTACAGACTACATTGCAGGAACCTATGTCATCTTTTCTGAATCACCAGAAATTGATTAAGTACTGGCCTATAGTAATGTACTGTACAGATAAGCAAATTACACATTCTCATAGGTCAAGTAAAGGTGAAACAGTGTTTTAACATTTAAAGCAAACTCACTTTCACTTCTAGTAAAAAAAAATTGCATTCTTCATAATCCTGTCTCAAACAGTTTTTGTACATAATCACTAAACTGATTAGTCCAACAGATTTGTATTCCTTTTCTTTTTCCAAATCTAGCACAATGTTGACTTTAGGAAGAAGTATTCTTGTCACTTTCTAAAATAAAATTAAATTATATATATTTTTTGGGGCTTTTGAGTCTTCAGGAATGGGATTTATTTAAATGCATCCTTAGAGAAAAAAGTAAGTAAGTGACTAATTAATAAACATACAATCAAAAACCTTCTTTCCTCAAGGGTCATAGGAGGATTTGGGTTCTAAGGCTATTCCCAAAAGTTATTTATATTTTAAATACATTAAATTGTATTAAAATATAGCATTTCCCCTTTTTTGATGTAATAATTAAGCCCCAATCATCATAGGCAATACAATATGAAAAGACCACTAGATGGATTATTAACTTAGTCATAAAAATTACCAGGTAAAGTCCATACAGGTAAAACTACCACAAGAGTTACATTACTATCATTTATCAAGGGAATTGTTTATATTTGTACCAAAAAGTCACAAAAGCATATTTAAAAAAAAAAAAAAAAAAAAAAGTCATGAGGATCTCATCCTAAATCAGATTAATCCGGTATTTTTTATCATTAATCTCAATTTGTCTGAACATCGAAGTATTCTGGGAGATAATTATAATTATATTACTATAGCTCTTAGACGCTGCAACTATGCTTGGTATTGCATAAACACATAGTAAGACAATCCCTGTCCCAAAATTTTTTCCATCTAAATAGATGAGATGGACGAAGTATGGCAGGGGAAACAGGAACAGAGAAGTGCCATGAGTTACCTTGTCACACAGCACATCAGCAGCCAAGCCAAGAATAATACACAAATCTCATGACTCTTAGATCAGAGCCCCATTCGCTAAACGACCCTGTCTCTGTATAACACACTGCTGTTTCATCTCAGGCCAATGATCAACCAGAAGATTGCCCTAAGACACTTCACCAGGGAATCAAAGGCTTTCAAAAAAGAAGATGGGACTAATAGCAGGGTGTAGATAAGAGATGGAGTAAGTGAGTCTGCCAGCCAATAGAAAGTTATTTAGTAGCTTTAGAAATGTGTTTATTTTCAAGACCGCGGCTGTCTGGCTCAGGTTTGTCTGTATAGGAAGGTTTATGAAGAGGTGTGTGTGGTGGTGGGGAGGAGGTGGGGAGAGCCAAACACATTACAGTAAGTTTGCAAAAACAACTTGAATCCATATATGCCATGCCAATTCGGTGCGCAGACACTGAAGGTTTCCTGATACAGAGGGCATCAGTTGGACCAGTTCCAGATCACTGGTGCCCAGGTAGTTAATGCTTTTAATTTCAACTGTAAAGAATATCTAATATTTTATTCTAAAGATACCCTGTTTTCATATAGGCAAATGATTATATGAATGACAGATTTAACAGAAGATTTTTAGTACTTGCCACATTTTCCCCTTCATGGAGATACAGCTAAAGAATTTATTATTGATGTTCCTCTGACACAGAAGGCTAAACAAAAAACTTCCTCTGAATTTCTTATTTTAAATTCCAGTTTGTCTTCTAAGTTGCCCAGAATCAACAAATGATACACAGTCCTTCCACAATTAACTTGAGCATGCTAGTTTCTACAAAAAAAACCTCTATGGGAACAAAATAAGAGAACAAAATGCTTCAGAAATATTTAGAATGCACAGGAGATCACAGGCATGTATTCATAGACCGTGAAGGTCTTATGCCATATGTGGGGCATAGGTTTGTCTTTAACAAGTCAGTCTCTATTTAATTGGATCATGCACACGGATTACTTTAGCTCTGGGGCTGTAATGATTCCTGTGGACTGTATGGTGCTAGTAAAAGGGTGGAGGGGAAAAAACAGGTCGCCAGAATGAAGGACGGAGAGTTATTGCTCCTGGATACACAAGTGTTTGGCCTTATGCTAGAGAGATAAGGTGAGTGAGGTAATATCTTTTATTGGACTCACTTCTGTTGATGAGAAAAATAAACTTTCAAGTGACACACACCTGAAGAAGAGCTCTCTCAAAAACTCATCTCTTTCACCAAAAGAAACTGATCCAATTAAAAAAAAAAAATAATAATAATAAAAAGTATTACCTCACCCATCCTGTCACTCTAATATCCTGGGCCCAACATGACGCCAACACTGGCCTGATGCTGTAACATTTTTTAAAATATGCTGATCAGCTGCAAAACACTATCCACAGCGACTATAAACAGTCATAGGCATAACAAGGCTTTGCAAACCTGAACTCAAAATCCAGACAAGTAAAACAACTTTCAGTACATCGTTTAAAATATACCATCTGGTAACATAACTCTACATGTCACTAATTTGTAACTTCAGTCACATAAAAACATTTCAGTTTGTATTAAATATTCCAATATAAAAAAATTGATAGGATCCAAGAGTATATATTTGAATATTTTCATGGTTCTCTTGCACAATATTTTCATCAGTTTCCTATTAATATACTATACAAGTTCTGTTTTGTTAATCACATTCATCTTCTACCTGTTGCATAAGGAAAGTGGCATTTTTCTCCTTCTGCCTGATGACTTTCAAGAAGCTCTGGAAAACATGGGCAAGTACATCTAGGCTTGGGTTGCCAGCTGAGAGCAAGTTTAATTCTAGCAAACAGATTTCAGGGTATATTAATTCTCCTTGACTGATGTTTTCAGTTAGGTCACTGGAATAACTTGAAGGGACCATGCATCCTGCTTCTCTTTTAGTGTCTGTTCCTGAAACAAAAACATGCATTTTGTTGATTGAGGGTTTTTGTTTAGCTATTGTTTGGTTTGGTTTTAAGATTACTACTACTACTAGCAAAGAAACTTGCCACACAAACAATTGCAAGTGGTAGATTTATTAGACATCTTGTTCAAGTATTTCAGGTAAGCCATAAAAATTCTAGAATTCCCCTCTTACTCAGACAGATTTAAAGTACACTATACAGTTAGTCTTATAATATGTCTAATATAAGATTGCCAGGTGTCTAGTTTTCAACTGGAATGCCCAGTCAAAAAGGGACCCTGGCGGCTCCAGTCAGCACTGCCAAGAGGGCCGTTAGAAGTCCAGTCGGCAGTGCTGCGGGTCTAAAGCAGGCTAGTCCCTACCTGTCCTGGCACCATGCTGTGCCCCAGAAGCGGCCAACAGGTCCAGCTCCTAGGTGGGGGGAGGGGGACCTCACACAGGGCTCTGTGCGCTGCCCAAGCCCCAAGCACCAGCTCCACACTCCCATTGGCCTCCTGGCCCCCCCTCCTAGAAACCAGATCTGCTGGCTGCTTCTGGAGTGCAGCATGGAGCCAGGACAGACAGGAAGCCTGCTTCAGCTCTGTTGTGCTGCTGACCAGGAGCTGCCCAAGGAAGCCCGCGCCCCAACCTGGAGCCCTAACCCCCTGCCCCAGCCCTGAGCGTCCCCCCCCCCAAACCCAGAGCTCCCTCTTGCACCCCAAAGCCCTCATCCCTGGCACCAGAGCCTGCACCCCCAGCCCAGAGCCCATACTGCCTCCCAAACCCCAAACTCCCTGCCCCAGCCCAGAGATCTCTCCTGGACCCTGAACCCTCATTTCTGGTCCCACCATGGAGCCTGCACCCCCGGTTAGAACTCTTGCCCCCTACTGAACCCCAACCCCCTCCCCCAACCCAGTGAAAGTGAGTCTGGGGAGAAAGCGAGCCACCAAAGGAGGGGGGAAATGTAGTGAGCGGGGGCGGGGCCTCAGGGAACGTGTGGGGCTAGGGTGTTCGGTTTTGTGCAATTAGAAAGTTGGCAACCCTAGTCTAATATCTATGCTACACAGATTTACAATATAGACAGAACCACTGACACACCTAACTGAAATTACAACTCCAACTCAATTATAATTAAATGCATACTTTAGATCAAATTGTTATACAAAAGCAAATACTTACAATGTATGCTTAATTTGAAAAATCAGTTTTGTAACAAAAAGAACAATGGATGTGCATGTTATTAGAAAAATTAGTACACACACACACACACACACAAAGATCAGACTAGGAAATATTTTACAAGGAAGATAACATTGTAAAAAAATTGAGCATGGAGTTATAAAAAACACTACTTACTTAGGATCCTATCTGGAGAAGAAACTGCTTTTAGACCACAATCAATAACACACTTCAGTGAGAATGACAACAGTACTTCAGAGCAATTTGACAGAAGCCAAAACTCAGTGCTTAAAACATTTCCCAATAACATTTAGGTAAAATAGGTGTGAACCGTTACCCTCCCCTGCAATAAAGCCGTTTCATACTGCAAAAATAACCTAAACTGAAAATCTGTTATGGCCTGTGCAATCTATTCCACTTTTGCATGTTGGGAAAAAGTCCAGTACTTCACATAAATCACATTGTAAAAGCTAGTCTATAAAACAGTTAAAGATTATTTTGCCTGATGTTTGTGCAAAGTTTGCATTTACCTTCATCCTTGCTTTCACTATCAGGGTTACTTTCACTATCTGCTTCATAGCCTTCCTCTTCAGCAAAGAGTTTAAAACTACAGCACTGCGATTCTTCAGCTTCTTCAGAAAGGTCTTCAGGTTGGGACACAGACTCCTTTTCCGTGTGATGGATCTGACACACCCATATTTAAAAACAAAAACAAAACAAACTTAGAAACAGTTGCTTATAAGTTTCATTTTCATTCAAAAAACAAAATGCTGTGAGATCTTCCAGGTCAGAATTACCTCTGCTCTTGAAAGTGGAGAGAGCAGCACAGTCCATAAAACCTATTGGGAAATACTGCCTCTACAAACATGAGTCAAAACTTCACTTTTAAAACAAAACAAATCTAAAGGGGTGGAGAGTATTTTTTAAAAGCAAAAATGTAAGTTGATTTTTTTTTTTATGATGAGTAAAAAACCCAAAAAATGTATCTTAAAAACAAACCGGAAAAAGGATTCTGTCAAGGGACCCATGTTCTTAAACCTTTCTGGCAGCACTAACAGTTAAAACGTGGGGGAAAAAAATAAAAATAAAAATCGGAAAATTTCATTTCCAATCTAACACAAACTGACTGCGACCCTGTGCAAGTATCTTGATCTCTTTTCTTCTGTAAAAGGTGGGATGATGGTTCCATACCTTGCAAAGGGTCTTGTGAGCATTAGGAGAAAAATATCAGGGTCAATCAGCCTCCCGCACTGAAGAGCTTTCTTGAAAATTCCTTTTTTTTTTTTTTTGGGGGGGGGGGGGGGAAGAAGACTCAGGGGGGCAATTTATTCTTCTTGTAGAGCAGGGGTGAGCATACTTTTTGGCCCGAGGGCCACATCGGGGTGTGAAACTGTATGGAGGGCTGTGCCCCCCAAACAGACTGGCCCCCACCACCTATCGGCCCCCACCCACTTCCCACCCCCTGACTGCCCCCCTCAGAACCTCCGACCCATCCAACTGCCCCCTCCCCACTCCTTGTCCCCTGACTGCCCGCTCCCAGCACCCCCTGCCCCTAACCATGCTCCCCCCACCCTGGGACCCCACCACCATCCAACCCCTGCTGCTCCCTGTCCCCTGACTGCCCCCCCACCCCTATCCACACCCTGACAGGCCACCCCGGGACTCCCACACCCTAACCCAACCCCCCCCGTTCCCCGACCACCCTGCCCCAGAACCTCTGCCCCATTGAACTGCCCCCCGGAACCCTGTACCCAACCCCGCCACCACCACCCCCTTACCATGCCGCTCAGAGCAGCAGGAGCTCGCAGCCCAGCTGCCCGCATGGCAGCATAGCTGTGGGGTGGAGAGGCGACAGTGGGGGAGGGGCCGGGGGCTAGCCTCCCCAGCCAGAAGCTCAAGGGCAGGGCAGGACAGTCCCACAGGCCAGATGTGGCCCACATGCCTTAGTTTGCCCCCCTCTGTTATAGAGTGAAAAGTGAACTGAAACAAGTTGCAGATCTATTCTCCCTGAATCAATACTATGATATATATAGCTTGCTTGTTTTTCCTTTTGTGCATAAAGCACTTTCATTTATGGATTGACACAGCGAATAAAACAGGCATCCACTAACTTCAATGGTGTTTACATGTATCCATGAAGGAATGACTCCCTAAAAGCATTACTAATTTTAAGCAAGCCTGTGCACATGCCCTCTGATGTGACAACATATGCTTTTTTATTTATGAGTAGCAATATACAGGCCTGATCCAGCAAACCTTTACACATACGAGTAATCCTCTTAAACCAGATTACTTGTGCTTAGTGAGAGTGTTATACTGTTGCATACCTTCTCTGTTTTCTCTTCAGAATGATCCAGATCAGCAGAATAATTTCCCAGCGCAACTCGAAGCAGTGAATCTAACAGAGGTTTTGCCAAGTACGTTTCAATTGCTCTTGACTGGGCAAGCTGGTCCCGCATTTCAAGTAATATATCTTCCAGACACACACTCTACATGAGCAAAACAAAAACTATCCATTATGCTTGATGTTATTCTGTATTTGGCTAAATGAAAAAAAAATCCGTACTATATTCAGTCCCAGTATTTATGCAATGATTACTGTATCCTAGTTTATTTTTAGCTTCCCCTGTCCACCACCAATCTCTTATCTAAATGGATTGAATTCCACTGCCATTTACATTCTCAGCCGCATCTCAATCACTTGAAATAGTATGAAGATCTGTCTGTTACTATTTGTCATCCAGTAAATCAAAATCTTCATTCTGCTGAAATTTAGGCCACTGGTTACTTCCCAACTAACAGTACAAAGCTAATACAATCAACACTTATTTCTTCCATACCCTTTTTCATATCCAGCAGGCTTTGCAAATATTACTCCTCATACCATTCCCCACTTTACTGATTAGGAAAATGAGACAAAGAGGTTAAGAAAGCTGCCCAAGTCCACAAAGCAAAGCAAAAGTCAGCTTAACCTGGTGTCCAATCCTTTGACTTCCAATCTGATCCCTAAACCTCAACCAAAAAAATGGTACTGTTTTAGAAGAAAATAAGGAGCACTACCCTTTGCCCACTTCTAAAATAAGTTTTCACTGAGTTACTGGAAGAAAGTATTGTACATATATCCTTAAGAACTTTATGTAAAGAATATATTTACCTGGTGAAGCAACTCCACTTCCACTTTCTGTTGGGTACTATTTGCGCTGTGTAGACAAATAGTCAGCAAAGCTTCCAAGAGTTTTATACTGTGAAGTGACCACTCATTCTCTTGACTTACAAACTTCTTTCGTTCCTCAAGCTCATCAACAGTAGCAACCGAAATTTGTTCCACTTTCAAAGAATGGTCACAGGAGACACATTCAGATACCAGTTGTCCAGTAGCATCAGGATTTTCATCAAGACTATTAAGCTCCGATCGTGTCAACTGTTTGTTCACAGTCAAGTGATATGAATCTTCTTTGAAAACAGATTCATTAGAAGGACTGCCATTTAAACATTTATTATTTTCACTTAAAGTTCTCGCCTTTTCCTCTTGCTCCTTTTCTTTATTTTTGGCAAGTTTCTGGATTATCACGAGTATCAATCTATGACAAACTTCAAAACCACCAAGCCTATGGAACTGTCTCTGGAAAACTGAACTACACAAATAGATCCAACGACATATAGACCAAATGTCTGCTGCCCTGTGGATATGTTCTGGGGAGGGTAAAGTAAGGCTCTCTAGTGAGAGACATGGTAGCTTGTGACTCAAAGGCTCACTAGCTGTGCTATCATAGCCTGATGTATCTTCAGAATCATTAGCTGAATCCCGATCACACTCTTCTTCTTTACTTACACACAAAAAAGCCACACAGAGAAATAAATTTATCAAATTGACATGAACATCTTGATTGACATACTTTTTCTTCTTTGGATAAGCTTCTCTGAGGCCTGCATAAAACTTGCTCAGGCTTTGAGGAACATCAGAAATCTGCTGGCTACGAAAGGAAGTCACTAAATCTAAAATGGGCTCCTTTTGTTCTTTATCCATACCCTCTAGTTCTGGCATTGCTTGGTCTTCCTGCTGATCTCCAAGGCAGAATATCAGAGTTTCAAATACTTTCAGAGAGTGACTTCTTACAGAATCTAAGTAATTCAGTTCTGTCATTTGATTCACTCCATTACAACTTAAGAACAGATTTTGTATTATCCTATGGAAGAAAGCACACAGAAACTTCACTATTATATAGGCTGGGCATAAACAGAGCTTTTTAACATTATTTGTCCCAGAGACACAAACAGCACACACTTTACTAGGATTCAAGAAGGAAGTTATCTTTACAGTAAAGTGTATACCCAAGTATTACATACCAGGGTTACAAATAAATTTAGATTGGGGTCAAAGTTTACCTTAACCCCAACACTTTCCCATTAGCTGCTCTATTGGGGCTTATTGGCAAGAATCTATGGAGGACATCTTTTGCACTACTCTGGAGTCCTGATTAAGGATAATTCATTCGATAGTGGGAGAGAAGCCACACAATCTTGCTTCTCAAATAGGGAATGCATAATGCCAGACTATTATAATGCACTTCATGTGGATTGGAAGAACATGCTGGTTAGGGCCACAAGAGTGTTTTAATTAACCTCTTCAGTTAAGTTTGCTCCAGAAGGTTTGGCACTTGCCTTTATGCTATACTTGTGCCTAAGCCTCTGATGCTCTTTTTAAAAAACAAACAAACAATCATTTAGAATTATCTAACATGTTAAATGAACAATTTTGAAATTTGTCATTGTCCCTCTTACTTCTGTTACACACTGGAAAGCACAAATTCCCTCTGAATATAACAATTTTGGAACATTATGTAACCACAGTTAGCAAGGATATTTGTTTGAATATGGACACAAACAAATGTACTTTTAATTTTATCTGAAATATTTTACATGCAGGTTTTTGAGTCTGATGTTTTAAAATAATGTCATACTGTACACAAAATATTACTGATTACGCACGGAGGAAAAAAGCACTCTTTCATGTATTAACCCAAACTCTACTTATTTTAATTTCTAGGAGTATCTATTCACCCTCCACACAAAAAATTATTAGTTCATACAAATCCTAACCCAAAGTCTCTGTAACCCTTTTAGGTATTTACATATTTCTGTAACAGCAAACCCCTAGCTTCCTTCCCCTTCCCCCTCCCCAAACCAAGAATACTTACTTAGTTGTAGAAGTGGGTTACAGAGTTTAAAGACATTTTATAATCTTATTTATCTAAACCACTTCCAAAATACGTACATCCCTACAAAGGGGAAGTGCCCAAAAATGGACGCAGCACTCCAGCTGTTCTCATTTTGACCTGCACAATCATTTGTCTTTTTGATTATAGTAATCATTTGATGAAATCTATGCCCTTTACTGCAATTGAACAATGTGTTCCAAAAGTCACACTACTAACTTAAATACTCATGTCCTTTCCACTGCCCATTTTTTACCAGGGGCTGCCTTAGATAACTTAGTGACTCTAGTCTTCACTTTCCCCTCCTCAATCTTTCAATATTCACAAAGATTGTTTTCTAACAAGCTTATAAATTTCTATGCTAACCAGAATAGCTAGATTTTGTCACTATCAGTTTTCTCGAGATGTTATAAGTTTGGTTCTATTATGCATCCAGAGCAGTCTGTCTTTATAACAGTCACTTCACATGATAGATTGAAATTTTCAGGGTTGCAACTGGGCCACACAGACCACAGTCCCTTGCAGGAAGGGAAGAATACATCCTTGTTTGTGCTTTTAGCACATACCATACTTCAAGGGTAAAAAAACGCTCTCGATTTTTCTAGAATCTTCCCCTTATACTTCATGTTTTGCAAGTGCTGCGATTGTTTAACTTTTAAAAAAAAATAAAGTGAAGGTTTTCTATAATAAGAGATTAAAAACAAAAAAGAGTAAAGCAACAAGGAAGCAGTTCCTTGTCATTTTGGAATTATAAGAAATCCTACCTCAAGCCTCAAATATAGTTAGTTTGTTAGAATTATGGATGTACTAATAATTCTATGAATGCAGTTGCAATGGTAGAAGTTAGACGTAATTCTATGCAGTCTAATTCCTTCACAAAAAAGGCACATGAACCTATTCAACATGCCCAACTAACTTTTGCTTGAGGAATAAGAAGTGCAGAATAGGTTTGTATATCGCATTCTGTATAAAGATTTTACACATTTTAGTTTTGTAGTGTAGATACTCTCATCCCAGATCTGAGGCCTTCTGGGGTTTATGAACCTATTGAAAAAAGTTGGATAATAAAGGTCTCAATCCTAATTATTTACATGGTCCCCATCACCTTCATTTCCAAGTGTGTGCTGCTACCCAACCTCAAATTTATTACGTATTAATCAGTGATTAATGTACAAACATTTCTGTAATTTACGGCTACAGTTTTCCCATTAATAAATAAAAAATTAACAAACCTGGATTTAAATAATGCAGGTAGTGTCTGTAAATAAATTTGAAGTACCTCCTGGGGCAAACATCGGCTATGACAGCTGCATACTTGATTGCATGCTGCAGTTATACCGAGCTGTTGAGAATGATGAGCTAACTCAACCCCTCTCTGGAGCACTGGGTTATATATATAGTTGTATAACTTCCACTGAACCACCACATTGCCCTTTTGGATTAAATGGCAAATGTGGCTTGCTATCTGCACACTGCGTTGTCTGTCTTCTTCAAAAGCAAAGTCCTGGTAAGCCTCCAAAGCATCCCACTTCAACAACATGTCTTCAGATCCTCTACTAGGCAAAATCCCTTGAAACCTATAAGAGGGACATGAAAAATTTGATGCGAGACCAATATCAGTCGAGTTGCTTTGCAGGGTATCTTCTAGCTCAGCAAGCTGGTCACAGTCAATAGTACAAATATTGCAGGCTGCCTGTACAATTTTTTGAGACACTTCAGTTCCTCCCAGTTGATCCAATATAAACTTGCTAAGGATGCTCAATATGTGCTGTTGAAAGTTTTTTAACACTGGTAACTTGGAAGCTCGAAGTAATGGAGTAATCACAGACTTTGGGTCCATACAACAACATATTCCTACATTATGTACACCTGATAGAATCTGAGCACAGGTGCTGCTCAAAGAAACTTGCTGCAGCAAGTAGAAGCACTGATGAGCAC
The DNA here is from genome assembly GCF_965152275.1 of Natator depressus. NCBI lineage: Eukaryota > Metazoa > Chordata > Testudines > Cheloniidae > Natator > Natator depressus. Next base: position 134,533,236 of record NC_134236.1, read on the forward strand.
AAACAGCAATGCAACAGCAGCGTTCAGGATAATGAACGTCTCCATGTACTACCTCCTCAAAGGGGTTTCTGGAAACCTGGTTTTTAAAAGCAGAAACTGGAAGCCCCGAGAGATCTCTGTGGTGATGCATGAAGTGAGAATACTCACATCGTCTATGCCTCTTTCTTGTACACATTGACTGATGAAGCTGTTCTGATTTCACTTTTTTGATAGTGCTGATTATTTTCATAATGCTGTTGATTAGGGCTTTTAGATGTTCTGAGGCTTCGGTAGTTATTTCCTCATCCCTTGCGACCAGCCATTCCATTTGAAGCACTGTCATTTCCAATAGTTTGAATCCCTGGTGTTGTATAAATTCGTGAACGAGATCTATAGCTTGACTAAAATAAAATGGATTGGAAGCTGCACTCTGAAGACAACAGATCAGAATCTGCAAAACCCCTTCTAGAAGCTCAGGTAAAAGGAGGGCTCTGTGGCGATACTTGGAAAACACAAAGTTATCTTGAACCTCCTGTAGTGTTTTCTTTTGTCTTGGAGCAAAAGGATCAGACTGCTTTTCCAAACAAGTTTTAATTTTTAAAGCTGCTCCAAGTAAGTCTGTTAGATTTTTTCTCAAGTTGTCAGGCATAGTTTCAGCATTGGTAATATCTATGGACAAAAGGTGCAGCACTGTTCTAAAGAGCATCCTTTGAACCAGAGCCACAGGTTCTTCTGTCCAGCCTGCAGAAACCACTTCACTTTCTGCTTCACTACTCACATTGCAACAGTCTCCAAATCCTGACAAGAATTCTGTTAAGGTGGGCACTACAGTGGCTGCAAGTGCAGAATTGTGATTCAAGGTAATATCAAATTTACACACTTTTTCTAACAATGACAACAAGACATGGCACAAGTCAAATGGAGAATTGTCCATGCTGCTGACAATTGCTGCCGCAGCTGACTCATTTATAACCTCAGATTTTGACTCTTGTGCTGGAACGATCTGTGTTGAATTTTCTAGACTCATGGGATCGGTATTAAAACTTCGCACTACTTCTGCCAGTGGGGAATCACCTGTTCTTGCAAGGTAGTCGTCCCTAGGTGGGTATGTTACAAAAGGCTGTAGGATTTGAGACCGTCTGTGTTTAATCATTATGGTAGTCTTGTCGTCTGAATTGCCTTCTGAATCCGAAGTGGATAACTGAGATTTTCTTGCATCCCTCACAGAATACCGATGGGTGATTTTGCGCTGACGCCTAGTTTTTCGAGATGAAGAATTTAATTTTACAGGAGTCTGAAAGGATGGATGAACTATTCCTTCTGAACTTAGTTTTTCCCGTGTAGATCTCAAATAACTTGAATGTGTCTCTTTGGGCAGGCATATGTCAACTGTGAAGGGTAGCTTAAAATCTGTTGAAAGAAAAATCAGCATATACATTACACTTCAAAGTAACATGATCAAACTTGTATTAAATACATTTGGAGCACTTTATAACTTGAACATACATATCTTCATGATACATATTTGGTTAGTGTCTCCGAAGGTTTCCCACGGGACATTCTTTGCTTTTATTCATTCTTTAAACACCTCCAGGATAATTAAACAAAAAACATCACAAAATGGCTATTTACAATTCAGATTCAGCAATCTGATTTTCTTATTCTCAAAACAGGGACCCACCAGTTTCAGTTTCTTCCTATTAATAATCAAAATCTGGACTTTGAAATTTCTCCATTTTCTCATTGAACAGCAGCAGCACTTCATTTCCCTTGCCTAGATCAACACAGACTAGGTTTTTGAGACAGAAAAAATTATATTTAGCAAAATGTGGTTTAGAAACCCCTCTTACCTGTTAAAAATCCCCTACTTTAAAGAAGCACACTGACATGCTTGGCTCTGGCTATATCAGAATACAACACAACCAAAATATTAAAACTGACAAAGAGCTACTTAACAAGCTTTTACCTTTTACTGCGCTAACAAGTTGAATACGATTGCTTTTACAAGAAAGTAATTTGTTCAAATAAAAACCTAATGAAAGAATAAGCACTTAACATACACCACTATACCTAGTCACACCATTGTACAAAATTGTTTAATTGCACAACACCCATGTGAGCTATTATAAAGCTTATCCTCAAACAAAGAGGGATAAGGCACACACAAGAAAGAAATTCACCCAATGCAAAACAGCAAATCAGTGGCTAAGCTGATGTGAGAACTCAGTGCTACCCGACTCCCAACCCTGTTAAGAGAATATAGTGCATGGTTCTCTTTAACAAAGATTCCAGAAAATGCTTGGTAATGGAAAAACTAAAAAAAGTGTGTATTTATAACAATGCAAAACTTGGTGAACTAAGCATCTTAATTTAAACTTCTTTCACTCCTACACAAATAATTCCTAAAAAAATATTCTGAATAAAAAAACATATTACAGCTATTAAAGTTGACTTTCAAGGATCCTAATTCCAGTAGTTTTACCAATATGTGCCAAAGTTATTTTTTTTAATGGGGGGGAGAAGAGGGGGAAAATATCTGACACCCTTAATGCACTGAATACCCCCAATAGTGAGGCCAAAAGTGACACCCAAGCATATAATGTATATTGCTAACAAAAATTTGAGAACATCTAATGACAGCCTATTTGCTTTCTGCTTGTACCATGGATATGAAATGTAAGACTGCTCAGGGGTTTATGTAGGATTTGAGGATCATTATTAAGGGGTGACATAGGCATTTTTAGTAGCCTGTATGCCTGGACTCAAATTATATCCAATAGCTAGAAACAGACATGTCTCTACATAGGATGTCTCTACATAAGGAACTTACATACCCATTTTTCAGCAGTGATGCAGCTGCACTGGTGCTACCAATGTATAACTACTGTAGACCAGTTGCAGAGATTTTTACCCCCTACTTAGGAGCTCTGCAGATGAGATGAGAGGGTAGCAAAAAAAGCCTGTCCCTGGGTCGATGATAGAATTTAAACCATTCATAGCATCAGTGCAGCTGCACCATTGTTTAAAACCAGGTAAGAAGTTCTTGCTGATCCTCATTCTTTATAAAAAGGCACAATTCTAGTGCTTGAGAAAGACCCTTATAATCAATTGCCAAAAAAAAAAAAAAGTATACTTCATGCAGTCAACGGGAAAGACCAACTGGAAAGAATGAAATCTTATTGAAAAAGAGAAAGGGGAAAGGGGAAAAAAAGAGAAAGGGGAAAAAAAATTATACAGAAATGCAGCCCAATAGCTCCTGATGAGAGAAATGTTTCTTGAAGTTTACCACGCTAGTAATGCTAGCTAGGGATTCATCTGGGAAATGACAAAAATATTTTATACACTGTACACGAACAGGTTTGAGACATTAATTTTTAAGTGATACATTGTTTTAAACTAATCCTGATAAAGTCACTAATTTATCACACGTCCACAAGCAGGCTTGTAGTTGAGTCAGTCAAGCTGAAAATTAAACTGGGCTTAGCTGCCCCAAGACGGGCAGTAAATTACACATACAGTAGACTTGCTTTATAAGTATGGTGAATCTACACATGGTAATAAGACTTAGATAAACAAAGGACTTAAAATATAGAGGAATGTGGTGACAACTCTATGTAAGATACTTTAGTCTTCCCTCTATCGGTAGAAAGTATACAGAACTCAAAAAAAGGAAGTCGCCAGTCTGAAATGTAAGACTCATTGCCTGATAAAATTCCTTATTACGTATGGTTTTGAATCCATCATTTTTAAGTCACATTATTACAATACATAATTTTTGCTATGATTCTGATAGTGTAGTATGATGAAAACATACTTATCGCTTTTTCTTCTTGGACAGGTATTTTCCACACCAATGGTAGAAGTGACAGGAGGAGAGTTAGAAGTTCTTCTCGACATGTCAGCTCCTGGATTGGAAACAAAGTATTTTTAAAACTTCATGTTTTGTACTTTTACAGAAATAGCTGGACTTTTCCATCTGCCATAGATGCCCTAATGTAAATTTTGTTAAGAATTAAACACTCAGTTCCCTGCATCCCGAAAAGCTACACTAGAGAAATAACTAATCTATGCAGAAAAATTGTTCTGACCATAAACCACAGCCAATCAGAAAGCATTGCAAATATTTAGCACATCTTTGCAATTGAGTCAATAAATGTCAAAGTTATCCAAACCTTTCTTGTTGAAAGACTTCCTCACCCAAGGGAGGAAAAAAACATTAAGTGAAAATTAAAAGCAATTTTCACAACATTGAAAGTGAAAATTGTTGATCTGAAGGGAGGCCATAAGAAACAGAACTGTGGATGCAAGACATGCTTTTTTTTTTTTTTTTTAAATTAAATAGCATCTGTATTGCCTTCCCACATTTAAAAAAAATGTCCTTCTTTTGAGGCTGTAAGTTACCTATTAAAGGAAGACGTTATCTGCAACAAGGCACAATGGGAGAATGGAATTCTGCGGAGGGGAAAAAAAGTTTATATTCCTGTAATTTTGTCTCTCTGAAATTGTCATTCCTACCGAGATTCTGGAACTCTCAACACAAAGAATTTTGAGCAAAGGGCAGCAGGAAACAGGATAGAGCAGGGGTGGGCAAACTTTCGCCCGAGGGCCACATCTGGGTGGGGAAATTGCTTGCAGGGCCATGAATGTAGGGCTCAGGCAGGGGGTTGGGGTGCAGGAGGGAGTGTGGGATGTGGGAGGGGGTGCAGTGTGCAGAAAGGGGCTCAGGGCAAGGGGCTGGGGCAGAGGAGGGGTATGGGGTGTACAAGGGGGCTAGAGTGCAGGAGGGGGTTCCACATTCCCGGCCAATGGAAGCTTCGAGGGAGGTACCCACAGGGAAGGGCAGCGCATGGAGTTCTCTGCACCCTGTCCCCCCGAGGCTGCAGGGACGTGGTGCCGGTCGCTCCCCGGAGCGGCGCGGGGCCCTTGGCGCCACGGAGGTGGCAATCTCGCAGGCCGGATCCAAAGCCCTAAGGGGCCAGATCTGGCCCCCGGGCTGTAGTTTTCCCACCCCGGGATAGAGCATGAACAAAACTCCTCACTGGCCTTCATACACCACACTCTGCCAGGGTCAATACTCCTTAAGAGCGGAGGATTTTCCACTAGTCTCCACACTAAGGAACTAAGCCCCCAAGACTGGAGTTTTAGCAGATGCTCTTCCCTGAAGAAACAGTTTTTCAGAAGCCTCAAGAAGCTGTGAAATCAGCTTGCAAACATGTTATATTGTTCTTGGGAGCCAGGTAGATGATTATATTTATTTATAAATCAAATAAGTAAAAAATACCATCTAGCTCTTATATAGCACTAATCATCCATAGATCTCAAAGGAGTTTACAAACAAATAGTGGTCAGTATCATTTTATAGTGAGAGAAACTGAGGCACGGAGACTAATTTGCTGTGGTGGCAGCACCAAGGTTTCCGAGTCTTCTTCTCATAACTGTGGGACTTGGAAGAGCTCCATCCCCTTGTGCCGAGCAAGTGGAGGGAGCATCCAGTCTCTTGGATTTAGAGGAAGATGTAGCCCCATGCTTATGGGAGTGCTTCTGAAGGTTCCAACTAGGCCCCACCATGGGGTCAGCTCTGGCACCAGAGTCAGACGTTGTAGTAGGAGGTGCATGCCTCACTGAACCAGGCTGATGTTTGAGAGGGTTCTCCAGCCTCGGTCTGAGTGCCGTCTCATGCCATCTCCATGAGAAATTTGAAGCTCAGCCTTCCAGCTTCTGCTGGAGAAGGATTGACAATTGCTACATCTAGCGCAACGTGAGCTTCTCCCAGGCAGTAGAGGTAGCATTGATGGCCATCACTGACCAAGAAGGATTGTGGGCAGGAGGCACAGATTTTGAAGCCCAGGATGCTGGGCACAGTCTGGCGACTGCCTAAGAAACTGGGGGAGGGTGCATCAGGTGAACTCACAATTCTATTCTAAAAAACTACTAAAACTAGGAAAGATAAACTAATAAAACTGTAGATAAAACTGGTTATTAAATTACAGCTGTGATCTTGTCAAAGTTCAGAGACTAGGATATTGAACATTCCAACCTGGACAAGTGGCAGTGAGAAAGAACTGGAAACGTGGTCTGTTCACCCTGCCCTTTATTGCCTTGGATGGAAGCACAATGCAAGTCAGGGCACATGCACGGACCAACGGATACTACTTTCAAGTTCTCCGACTCCAGGCACATGGTGTGCATGCGTAACCCTCAATGGAATACAATAGGGTTATTGAAAGAAGAACTCTACCTCTTTTGCACAAGTTAACATTGCTGTTATGTAATACATGGATATTTAAGTCAGTTCTTATGGTCCTGGAAGCTTGTCTCCAGAGACAGGAGAATGAACCTCTGTCTCCTGAGTGCCTATTAAAAGGTAAAAATATATATTGCTAACAGAGTTTCTCCTGGAAAGGAATGAACAATAGCTTTCAGCCCAACGTGAGCAGGACAAGTAGGTCTGTGTAATCAATTCAAGATAGCTACTTTTCCAGATGCATTTATTTATGCAGGAACTTTACACAGTGTAACCTCTTGATTTCAGTGGAAATTTTAAAGAGGGACCTGCAGCACCATTGGTAAAGTATACAGTTAACTGCAAGCTACAGTGAATGTTTTTCCCCGTTACTTTGAAATCACATGTCTCAGCTACACCTTTGAAATGTTCCCCATTTATGCATATGTAGAATGATATCTTTTAATTACATGATCAGATACTACTTTTCCCCCAGGACTTCTGCCTCATTCAGCGCACAAGATAAACACATGGCACAGAATTATGGTTGCATGGAAAACCATAAAATTGGTATTTATTAACTTTCAAAGGCTTCACTTTGCAACCTAAAAGCTAATATAGTTTGTGTCTGTAACTAAATGCATTAAACACCACTCCTAATATGGAACCAGGCATATAAATTTTAGTGGTGGTTCCATTCAGGTCATTACAGCCTCTTCCGCTTGTTCCAGTTCTCTGTCACCCACTTCTCCTATGCCCAGGTCTACTTCCTCCCTTGGGCTGCTTTTTGCCACTTCCTTCTCCCTGACCAATGGGAAACTGCATAATAAGAAAAGGAAAGCGTACCTGTCAAGACTATTTCTTTTGTTCTTCCTTCCCCACCTCAATTGTTCTCTTGTTCCCCATAACAAAGACCAAGAGATTCCTAAAGATGTTCTTACAAAAAAGTTGCCACCTATACTGCTTAATACAGTGAAACAGGCAGGTAGTATTATCACTAGAATCAATGGCGCGAAAGGTAGGAATGAAGGCTTGGTCTACACTGAAAAGTTATATCTGCATAGTTACATCAGTCAGAGATGTGACAAAACACCAACTGACAGTTAGGTCAACAAAACCTTCATTGTGGACGCAGCTATGTCCAAAAAACAGTGCTTCCTGTCAACGTAGTAACATCTTTCAGGGAGATAACGTTCCTACATGGGTAGAAAAACTTTATTAATGCAGGCCAAATCTCTACACTAGAGGGCAATGCCAGCATAGCTCTATCGGTACAGTCTCCACAGCATAACCTCTTCCTCCTGCAGTTCTCCTGACCAGTCTTCCACTGAATTTATTTTATCCTTGTTTTCTACTTATCTACAAAATGAAACCTTCAAGCACTTTTAGCACATTTCATTTTGCAATGAATCAGTACAAGAGAGAAATAAATGAAAATTTGCAATGTGCCAAAAATGCAGTGGCCTGCTATTAGGTACATCAGGTTTAGGGAAAAAAAACCCAAACATTCCTATATTATATTTTTATATATTTATAAATATATAATAGAGCCCAACTCACCCCCAAACAATAAGACTAGACAATCATACACAGTTGTTATAATGTGTTCCTCAAAGCACTATATAAACGTTAATAGCTGCCCACTTAACAGCTTTTACAAGTGTCAGTTAAAAATTATGTTAACTGACCGGCATCAAAATCTCTCTCTCCTAGGCTTCCATCAGTTAAATATGAAGTTCTGATGACAAAAAACAAAAACAAAAAACCCAAAACCTGTCTCTTATCCACAGATACAATATAAACAGAAAGTAATACAGTTAAATCCACTCTAGACCTGGAGTGCAAAACTAACCCACAGAAGATATTAATTAGAACCTACTGTGCATCAAATTATATGAGGAAGGTTGGCATGAACACAAATAGTATCAATATTCTACAATACTGTGGTTTCAACATGTTCTCAGGATTAGAATTAGGATAATGACGAGACTCTGAATCCCAAGATAATTATTTTTACAGGTTTAAATTCCATAAATAGCATTAACGAAGAGCTACAAAATTTGAGTGGGAAATTTACTGTTCTCCCTGGTACTTACAAATCTTTAAAGATTCATAAAGTCCTTACACAAATCTGTAGGTGCCATCATCTACAAAAACATTTGGGATCCACAGAGACTGCAAAAGTGCATTTGTAATGTCAGTCCTAAAATTCTACACCTTTGAGCCAGTGCACTGCAAGGAACTAGTTCTAGAATTGTCTGAATTTCTATTAAATGCGAATGAATACTCAAAAGTTGAAACAATGCAGTTGTAAACAGGATAACTTATAAAACAAATAACTTAATGAGACCATGAAACTTCATCTGGACCATATTAGGTAGGTAATAACTGCATCTTAGTTTATCAGAGAGCCAATGTAATATTAAGAGTTGTGTTTTGCAGACAGCAGTACCACCTGCTTTTATGGAGATTCTGTTTGCCTTGTTTATTAAAATGTGTACTTTGTAGGGAAGATTTCTGGGTTGCTGGATTAGCTGATGTTGACATTATTTAGAAACAAAGAGAAGAGCTGAAGACTATAGTATTATTGTTTAAACTGGAGACCGCTATCAGAATAGATTAGAAATGTGATTATGGAAAAGAAGTGCACACAAACAAAAAAAGGAACTATTAGTTTAAAGACTTCACTATCATCTTGAATTTAATAGGCTTTTTAAAATTCCAATTTCTGTTTAAGTACACTATGGCTTGTACATTTAAAAGGCATTTCAAAAAATACTAAATTTTTTCGCTCCGTGTTGATGTTATAGGGGTTTTTTTAGCAAGGGATAAATTGACTAAAAATGGGAAAACGCAAAGGGCTGGCAAATGAGCAAAGTGAACAAACTGAGAAAAAACATCATCAGCGTGAGCTAACTTTTCAGTTAAGAACAATGCTTTAGATTTCCGTAAGAGAGTCTGGTTGAATGGGAGAACCTGGGGGAAAACCCAGAGATGCCATGTGAAATAGGAGATCACATTCTAGGGTGTTGGTGACACAGTGTGCATGGATATTGAACAGGAATGGCAAAAAATTTTACACAAAAGCTTTTTTGGGGGGGGAGGGGGGAGGAGACAGGACGACAGAAAATCGGGTTTTTGACAACATGATACTTAATTGTAAGTGTCTGCTTTCCTCCCCCCCCCCTTGGGCTTTCAGTTGAGGGAAAGTCAAAATTCTCTGCTAAAAATTGAGTGAAAAAAAAGAGTTTGTTGATTTTGCTGACATTTTATATAGGAAAAAAACCCAACATTTTCCAACAAGCTCTAGTATTTTAGCCTCTGAACAGTGGCGAGGAGATTTCCAATACTGCACTGTATAGCATCTCTAGAAGTGGGTGTCTCTCTCGTTTAGGCCTGCATCCCAACTACCAATTCTAGTCCCAGTACTGCAGTCTGATCTTTTAGCACAGACCCCGGAAGACCATCATGCTAGTGGAACACTAGCTGTTTCAAAGGAGCATGCATTTACCTATTTGGAAAACTGCTACTATTAAACAAAATAAAAAAAGTTTATGGTCTTTCACACTTCCTTTTTAATCATGTTCACACAATACCATGCAAAATAAGAAAACCCAGAGAAGAAAGTACAAAATCTCAAAGGGAAAATACAAACAAAAAAGCTTATCAAAGAGGCACATCCTGCCACAAACATATTTTCTTCAAAAACACAACAGCAGAAGTGCAAACTGCTGTAATGCAAATATAATCTACAAGTTACTCAAAACTATGAAAACTATTACCTGATCTATGTTGGAATTGAGCGTGGTAAGCAAAGTAAAACCACGACCCTGAACAAGGTATTGTCCAAGTGCTGCCATGTGAGTTTCCTCCTCTTCCTCCTCCCTGGCCTCAGCCCTCTGGACAACAGCATTGCAGAGACGATTGACATCTATCAAAAATTCACGTGCCAGTGAATTACTGGCACTGCTCATGTCTGAGCTGCAAATACAAAAGAAAAAAACAGAGAAGTATCAAAGAGTATCCTTTTAAAAGTTTACAATTCTCAAGATTTTGAACGGCACATGAAGTCTATAGGACTGAACAAGTTTAAAAAAAATTATTTCTATAAGTTTAAAAAAAAAAAAAAGTGTGGCTTCAGCTATTTTCACCCTCCATGAACTACACTAAACGTAAGTTAGTCACGGATATCCACCATCTGTAAATTTGAAGCATTTCTGTTTCTCATCCAGATCATGAGATATTTTCATATACTCATGATTGCTTTTATATTTTCTAACTATTAACATGCAACACTCATTTACACAATATCTATTAAATGAACTTCCACAAAGCAAAGTTCCCCTTGTGAATGTATAAAAGGAAATTAATGGCTTAATTCCAGTTTTCTAGTAACCTAGAAGTAAGCTGTAATGCCCAGACTGCATATTTACCAGCAGCTAAAACTTAAAGGAAAATGACTAAGTCAGAGGAAAATCAGACATCCCATGATGCAGGATTTTTTAAAAAAAGTCTAAATAAACACTGTGAATTCAAACTAAATGCATCTTCTCACACTCTATAAAGTATGCATGCATACTGTATACGTAGGCTGGGACTTTTCAAAGAAGATTAAGAGAGCTAAATGCCCAAATCCTATTGAATTTCAATGGGATTTGGGCATCTAGCTCCCTCCTGTGGTTTTGAAAATCCCAGCACCACTGCGCAAGTGAGGCACAAGTACAGTAACTCCTCACTTAAAGTCATCCCAGTTAACCTTGTTTTGTTGCCGATTAATTAGGGAACATGCTCATTTAAAAGGTGTGCAATGCTCCCTTAGAACATTGTTTGGCAGCTGCCTGCTTTGTCCACTGCTTGCAGAAAGAGCAGCCCATTGCAGCTAGCTAATGGGTGCTTGGAATCAGGGTGGACTGGCAGCCCCCCAATCATCTTCCCGCTCCCCTGCGCTTAGGACAGAAGAACCCAATGCACCGCTACAGACTAGGGACCGAATGGCTAGGCAGCAGTTCTGCGGAAAAGGATGTAGGGGTGACAGTGGACGAGAAGCTGGATATGAGTCAGCAGCGTGCCCTTGTTGCCAAGAAGGCCAATGGCATTTTGGGATGTATAAGTAGGGGCATAGCCAGCAGATCGAGGGACATGATCGTCCCCCTCTATTCGACATTGGTGAGGCCTCATCTGGAGTACTGTGTCTAGTTTTGGGCCCCACACTACAAGAAGGATGTGGATAAATTGGAGAGAGTCCAGCGAAGGGCAACAAAAATGATTAGGGGTCTGGAACACATGACTTATGTGGAGAGGCTGAGGGAACTGGGATTGTTTAGTCTGCGGAAGAGAAGAATGAGGGGGGGATTTGATAGCTACTTTCAACTACCTGAGAGGTGGTTCCAGAGAGGATGGTTATAGACTATTCTCAGTGGTAGAAGAGGACAGGACAAGGAGTAATGGTCTCAAGTTGCAGTGGGGGAGGTTTAGGTTGGATATTAGGAAAAAAATTTTCACTAGGAGGGTGGTGAAACACTGGAATGCGTTACCTAGGGAGGTTTTAAGAAGTTTAAAGTCAGGCTTGACAAAGCCCTGGCTGGGATGATTTAATTGGGGATTGGTCCTGCTTTGAGCAGGGGGTTGGACTAGATGACCTCTTGAGGTCCCTTCCAACCCTGATATTCTATTATTCTATGATCCCCTAAGTTCCCTGTGCATAGCCGCCCAGCAGGCTATCAATTGCTGGCAGTTCAGCTGTCCCTCCCTGCACTGCCATGTCCTGCTCCTGCCCTCTGCTTTGGAGCTGCTCCCAGGAGCCTCCTGCTTGCTGGGGGGTGGGGGGGAGGGGAGAAGAGGAAGGGAGGCTCATGTCCGGGTGTCCCCGTCGCCTCTGCTCCTGCCCCCCGCTTACTCCTTCTCCATACAGAGCTGGGGGGGGGGGGGGGGGACGACACGACAGGGCTCAGGACTGAGGGAGATTGCTGGCCACAGCTGCCATCTCAACTTGCTGATCTACTTAAAAAGGCAGGTTTCAGAGTAGCAGCCGTGTTAGTCTGTATTCGCAAAAAGAAAAGGAGTACTTGTGGCACCTTAGAGACTAACCAATTTATTTGAGCATCCGATGAAGTGAGCTGTCGCTCACGAAAGCTTATGCTCAAATAAACTGGTTAGTCTCTAAGGTGCCACAAGTACTTTTTTTTTTTTTAAGGCAGTGTACTTAGAGTAGGGTCAGCGTACTTAAAGGGGCAATGTGCATCTCCTCCCCCGCCCCCCCACACATACGGTGTGTGTCTCTCTGTCTTCCATGCCATCTCCCCTCCTCCATTCATGATACCTTGTAGAGCGTGAGGCTACATTAACAACGTGTTAACCCTTGAGGGCTCAGCCAAATGCAAGATCATTTAGTAGTAAGGCATTCCCTGGGAAATATCCCACCCTCTAATTTCACCACCTCAACCAAGCTTCACAATCATCATTGCAGTGTATAGTATTAAATTGTTTGTTTAAAACTGTGTGTGAGTGAGAGAGAATAGTTTGTCTGGTGAAAAAAATTTCCCTGGATCCTAAACCTTCCCCCCCACCCCATTTACATGAACTCTTATGAGGGAAATTGGATTAGTTTAACATCGTTTTGCTTAAAGTTGCATTTTTCAGAAACATAACTACAACATTAAGCAAGGAGTTACTGTAAAGGGACTCCAGCATCTTTCCCAGGATAGAGCAGGCTTTACTTTCAAAATCAAACTTTTAAAAACCATAAGTAAATTAGATCAAAACAGAGATTTAAAACTAAAACATCTCAATTTCTAATAAAATTTAATATTAAGTTTTGGATCTACCGGGATGGACAGTGGTCCTTTTAATTAAACAAATGATTAAAATAAATATTCATTAATAACGCATGTTGCTCAAAATGTGATTCTACTTTGGAGAAGACTCAAATGCAGTAGAGCAAGATTACTTTCAATTCTTCACATTATATATGTCCAAACATTTGAATTTTACTTTAAAATAAATGCACACAGTGCACTGGATTTCAGTATTGGGACACTATTTAATATTTTTAAAAGCAAAAAATAAGAAAGAAGAAACATTTCTAGGTTATCTCCTCCCAACTACTCCAGTGGAATTATGAAGTTTCTTTTTCCTCTTGTAAATAATATTATGGTAATATTGTTAGTTGGCCAGTAACACACACTGGCAATTTGAAATGAACAGGAAGGGAAAATTATTTATGTTGTAACTTCTAGTATTACAGAAAGATCAAAAATTATCTATGCTACTGAAAAAGGCATAGTGAAAGTGGCATGAAACAGTGGTGGTGCAATAGAAAAATATTGGGTGCACTAGAATACACAAAAAGTGAAGAGCATAAATGCAGTATGACTCATTTCAGTTACTGGTAACGACTAAATATAAGAACCGAAAGTAAATTTAAAAATAGAGTTAAGATGTGAGATCAGTAAGAACAGGCCCAGGTGTGACTCCCTCCACACCAACAAATAGGAATAAGGATCTCGAGGACTGCTTAACTCCATTCTTTAAAATACTTGTATTAATGTTGCTGAAATGGAGGAAAAAACCCTGTGCAGTCATTATGTCAAATATGTATCTTAAAATAATTTTAAACACAAGCCTACAATAATTTTGGGTTTAAGAAGTTATGCGATACTCAAAACCTCATCATGTGAATGTTGTGATCACTACCTCTTCCACTGAAAGCTGTATTTTGCACAAGCACCTTTTCATTCATAGCAATAAAATTGTACACTTAAAGAGTATAGGTGTCTGTAACATCGGACATCCTAACACTAAGTGTTTGGTCATAGAGAAGTCTCTGGCCAAGACACAACTGGAACGAGGGGCTGGCAGGGTGGTTTACATACATATGAAAAAAATGTGGCATTCAGGTCCAATCATTGCAACTTATGGTGCAGGTAGGAGCTAGGAGCACTACAAAAGCTGAGCCTTCAGCCTTGTGCAGTGGAAGAGAGGAAGAAAAAGCATGCTTTGTGACCAGAAAAAGGCTAAGCATGACAAGAGATCTTTGGAAGGAAAATGAAATGAAGGATGTTAAGAGACTCAAGGAAAGGGAGAGAGAAAAATTCAAACAGAGATGAAAACAGAGACAAGAAACTCAGAAATGAACTCTTCCTTGTAAGAGATTTCAGACTCCCCTATTTGAAAAAGAGAAGTGAGGTAAGTGTTGTTTTTAAGTGTAGAGGCATCACTGATCTTAGCTGTTACCAATTATGACTCATGCAAATGCTACCAACGAAAATGCTATGCACACCTATGACGTAGAAATAAATATTTACGGTGTGTAATGTAAATGCTAACTGCTACTTACCAGGTTGTTTTTAAATACAGCTTTTAACACATTTCTTTTCTTTTTACAAGAGAAAAAGAGATAAAACTTTAAGTATTCCCAGAATTTATCTGTAAGACAAGAGAAATGTTTGTAAGTCACAATGTCTTTAAAAAAAAATATCTGTAATATGCTATTTTCTAATTCTGAAGTTAATAAAGTTTAAATGTAGTGTTTCATAAACTTATGAAATTGACCAATAAATCCTTCTCAAGTCTTTTTTGAGTGTCAGGATGGAGGATTGACTCTGGTAACAGGGAATAAAGATTACACAAGCTAATAACATAAAACAACATAAAAGCTACTGTAGTTCAAATATTTCAAGGCAAATTATTGACAAATGTTTTTCCACAGAAGTGATGCCAAAATTTTCAGATTGGCCATCATTTGCATGTATACACAGACTTTCTGAGCATTAACACCTGTGACTACAAGTGAGGAGCAAATATTAGAAGCCATGAATTATACAAACAAATGTAAATGCTTGAGAAGTGCATACACAGGTGTAAGGACTAACATAACTGAATGCAAAGATGGAGGACCCTTATTTGGGTGCGACCACAAAAACATATAATATCCAATATCTAAAGGCCTAAAAATGGGGGGAGGGGAGGGGAGAGAATTCATGAGTTTAGGAAAGAAACAGTAAATCAAAATCATTGCCAGGCTTACAATCATTATTACAATACAACTGACAAAGTGGGCAAGACCATATCCTAGGCGAGATCAAAGTAAGTGCTATGCTTAGCTAGGAAGAAGTATGCAGTATACAAAGATAAGATTGTCTTGGAGACATACAAAGATGGCTAGGAAAAAAAGGGATCCAACTTGTGACTCATATGGCAGACTAACTAGGACAACAAGCTTAGGAAAAAAGCTTGCGCAAAAACCAAGGACCAGAATGAAGCTCCAGGTGTTTCACATGACATATCTGACAGCCCTCTCATGCTTCCCTGTAGTCTAGTCAGGCTACAATGTTGACCTGCAGTAGTTTCTCCAGCTTCAGGCAGCTATCTACCCCATCACTAGTTCAGGCAGGGAGTGAAGCAAAGTAGGTGACTCTCACCTGTGAGTAAAAATCACACATGGAGATGCACAAATCTTGGCAGCTCTGGACATAACTATAATAAAACTCTCAAGAACTTGCAGGGTTGGGCCACACAGACACAGACAGTTATAAATCTTTAGAGAAAATATACTAAATCAGAACATTTAAAATAGCAGTTTGTCTGAAATAGCCATGAAGGAAAATTACTGTAGACAGAACTCCCTTTATGGCTCTTTGACAAAACATCAAAATTTAAAAAGAGCAGTTGTCAATCAACTGGAAAATGAAGTTCCTGATTATCAATATACTTTTCCCCCGTTTCTTTACAGTGTAAGAATTAAGGGGGGAAAAGGTTCTTCTGGTAGTACTTAAGTAACCTGAATCCCTCATTCTTTTCTAAATAAAAGGTATGCTTCAGAAGAGTAATTTAATGTTTTTAAATATCCCAAAACATGGTGGTCTTTGAGTGACTATCACATACAACATCTCCCATGCTTAAAATTAGGACAAATATTTTTTAAAATATAAAGGCCATGATGCCGATCATGTAGCCTCTACTATGATTCAGCTTGTCAAACTGTCAGCATTTGTTTCTTTTAACTTTTCCAAAGTGAACTTTTATCTTCATCAAATGTCAACTGCTCAGTTTTCTAAGGTAACATGAATCCTTACCAACCCTCCACAGATTTCAGCCTCATGTTTCATCTGAGTTGTATTTAGAATACTAGTTGTAGTTAGCGCTTATATACAGTAACACCTTTTGACTGAAGGTGCTTTAGAGCAATGGCTCTGTAAAGCAGACAGCAAGTATTCTACCAATTTAACTTAGGTAAATGACATATTTTCAAGGCTGTCCACTAATTTTGGGTGGACCATTTTAGTATCCTGTTCCATATGCAAAACCATATTCTTCTGAGGTGCCCAGCACTCACAACTCCAGTTGACACCACTGCGAGTACACGTTGTCAGCATCTCTTGGAAGAGGAAGCTGGGGGTAAAGAGTCAAGTGCAAGAAGTCTCAAGTTGAGCACTCAAACAATAAACATTTCTATAAATAAGAATTAGTTCATAAAAAAGAGAGGGCCTTTGCAAGCATCACTATTACATCAAATGTGTCCTGGAAAAAAACTTATCAAATATGATAGCTTAATTATAATGTAGGCTGTATGGAAAGCAATCTTTAGCATGTATTACATCTGTAATAGCAGCAAGGAGACCAGAGCAAAATAGCCAAGTAGTTTTCTGTAAAAATACCTTCTGCCGGTTTCTTATTGTTCAGTTTAGCAATATAAGCACTTGATAAGACATATGAAGTGCTTTAAAGATAAATAATGAATGATTTCTCACTGTGATACAGTACTAGCATGCATTGTATACAGCTAAAGCTATGAAAACATACACTTATATCGTACATTGTTAGACACCTTCTCTTCCTCTTGCTGACTATAGCATTGACACTGGTCTCTCACAGACTGACACCTGCTCTTATTCTGAAGTAGCAAGCAAGCAAACTAATATGATTAAGAAGAAGTAGGTCTAGAGGGCCAAGAAGCAGCCCTACAAACGTCCAACATCACTGAGGAACTCTATCAACATTGCTTGGGCTCTTGTTAAATGGGCCCACCATCTCTGTGGAGGTAAGGTCTGAGCAACCTCATAAACTGGTTAATGCAGGACATAAGAACAGCCATATTCAGTCAAACCAATGGTCCATCTGCAAAATTCTGCCAATTTTGTTGGCCAATAAATAAACATGGAGGCTCCAGCACGGCAGTGGGGAGCACAGGCCACTGGCTGCACAGAGATGGGAGATCACCCTGCATGCAGCCCCTCACCCTCCCGGGACACAGACTTGGCTGTGAGGCTGCAGCCAATCCTGACACAGCGTAAGGGCCAGGCCTGCCCCAGAGGGCCATGTCTGGGGCGGGTGTGTGGGGGGGTGCAGAGCCAGGAGTAGTTTCTGGAGATGTGTCTACCCTAGCTGCTCTCTGCATGGGAACTGAACTCCTTCCCCACTCCCAGCCCAGCTGGGACTAGCAACTGAACCCAGCACAGGGTATGAGCCACCACCAGATGGGGTGGGGCCTCGGGGGGGGGGGGAAAGAAGAGGAGGTTCTGAATAAGGGAGGAGTGAGGCTCAGCAGGGAGGTCTGGGGGAGGGGGCAGATGCATGAGGGTTGGGCAGATGGGTGGGGGGTGAGGGTCTGACCCAGCACCATCAGAGGTGTCTCCAGCCCTGCCTCCACCCAGTGATTTACCTCTATGCTGGCTGCTCCGGGTGCCCGAAATGACGCACCCGCACTGCTGAGGAGGGGCACATGACTGGTTTTGCGACTTCCTTTTGCTTCCTCATCAGAAAGTCATTTTTCTGCAGGGAAGCAAAGAAATCCACACGGGACATGAATGCTGTGTGCGTGCAGTGGCACAGAATTCTTCCAGCAGTAAATGAGGATCAGTTTGGCATGATCCAACTTCAGTTTGAGAATGGCTTATGGGATGATTGGGATCAGGGGAAAAGGCGTACATCAGAGCCAAACGCCAACTGAGGTGCAAGGCTTTGGTCAAGGAGCTGTGACTGAGACCCGCTTGACAGCAAAACTGACTGTTCTTCCTGTTGTCTCTTGTCCCAAAGAGATAGCTGGTTAGAAGGCCCCATTCTGCAAATATGGACTTCAGCACACTGGACTTCAGATATCACTTACTATTCTGTGAAAAGTTCCTGCCAACGTGATCAGCCAGGAGATTCTGAGCCCCAGATAAGTGAGTGGCTGTAGGAATAATGCTCTCCTTGATGCAGAACAGCCAAAATTTCCTCACCTCCTGACAGGGATGGTTGGAGCAAGCTCCTCCCTGCTTGCACACGCAGTATATTATGGTAGGGCTGTTGGTGAGCATGTGAACTGCAGAGTCCCTGATGTGATCCCAAAAGGCTCATCAGACATCATAAATGGCTTGAAGTTCCAGGGTGTTGATATGCAGGGAAGCTTCCTGTTTTGACCACAAGCCCTGAATTTTCAATGTCCTTGGATGCATTCCCCGGCCTACTGAGGAGGCATCAGTGACCTGGTTGGTGAGGAACAAGCAACTGGAAGGCCCTGGCATACATTATATTCAACTACCTACCATGGTAAGGAGTCCAGGATTGCTGGAAGCACTCAGACCAGCCTGTCCAACAAATGTCAACTCGGACGATAGACCAACTTCAGCCACATTTGAAGAGGACAAAGGCACAATCTCATATGCTGGATTATGTATGTGCATTCAGCCATAATGTCCAACAACCTGAGGCATATACGGACCATGGTTAAGATTGATACCGCAGAACCAGACATAGGCCATGAATTGTCATAGTTCATTCTGCAGAAGTGTTCTCAAACTCAGAATCTAGAAGGGCCCCAATAAACTCAATTCTTTGAGGCGGTACAAGTGTCAATTTTCTATCTAGACAAAGAGCATGCTATTCTCTGCTGGTGTTCCCTTACAGAAACTTTCAGTTACATGAGTACATATTTCTGAAACACCAATTATACTTTTTTCTAAATCAAAGACATCAGTCCTATGTATGTTTTAGTACTATGTGCCACTCTGTATGGGGCACAAAACCCATTTTCTGACTGACTCCTTGACTATGCAAGGTCCCTTTTTGGCAATTTTGTATGGCATAAGAATAAGTATTTACATCTGTATTTGTTAAAAACCTGAAGATACCAAGATAAACCTTAAAAGGACAGAATTATTTGAGAAACAGGAAAGTCCAAAACTGTGAAGTGATGTTATAGGCAAGTTTAATGGCTAAAAGTAAATCGCTAGAATTAATCACACTGAAGTGAAAACACTACTGTCTAAACATTTCAAACAACTTTGCACCATGCTAAGTTCCTTTTATGGTTTGTTATAGAATAAGGATGATCTTATGGTTAATACACTGGACTTAAACTCATGGTCTGTATAAATCATTGTTCGGACACAGACTTACTGTGTGACTTTGGACAAGTCACTTCATCTGTGAAACAAGACACAGATTAAGATATATTCCCTCATCTATTTAGAATGCAAGCTCTTAGTGTAGTGACTATCTCTCATGCAGCTGCAAAGGGCCAAGAACAATGGGATCACAATCTCAGTGGGGACCTCCAGGTGTTACTACACCACCACCACCACAAACACCACAACAGTGGATGTGGCTAACAGAAAAAACTTGTTCTTTGATGCACCAGACAAAAACAGTTTCTACTGGTAATATTTGTGCAGTCATATGGATCTCATTACCTTGAAGATTTTGCAAAACCTTTTATTTTATTTCAATTAAACTATTATAAGAATGATTGTGTCTTTCTTATAAATTGTTGATTTTACAGCAGGCATTGAATCTGGTGTCAGCATATCAGAGCAATGAGAAATCAGCTACTGTACTTGTATTTCTTGTGAAATGGTGTATCAGTATTGCTGTGGACTTACAGGACTGCACTACTTAACATGAAATAGACATCCGAAATGACAATGTCAACAAGCAGTGCTGCTTATGGAGTTATTTAGTCAGGCTTAATAGTCTGAATCAGAGAATGATGAAGTACTACCTATGAAATAAAGCTGGGAGGGTTAGTTAAGAGCATCTGTTTCTTGTAACTAACTACACAGTTTTTACTAAAAGGTAAAAGCTGTTGTCTTAAAGTGGAAGAATTATCTAGAGGACTGTACAAGTGTCTTATTGCATCTGACAGGCAATAACCAGCCTCTGGAAGGGCAGAATGAGCATCTCAAGAATCAATTTAAAAGAGCAATCTAGAGAGAGAGGAAAAACAGGAAGTAATGACAACTACTTACAAGCTGTCATAACCATACAGCTAAGGGTAGCCTAGAATTACTCCTTACCTGTATGGGGTTAAGAAACTCAAATAATCTGGTTGGCACCTGACCAAAAGGACCAATGGGGAAAAGATACTTTCAAATCGTGGGGGAGGGTGTGTGCGCACTCTTGGGAAGCAGAGAAGCATCAGGTCAGAAAACTCCTTCTCCTATAAACCATCCTAAAAGTCTCTCATATTACAAACATTGTAAGTAAAAGCCAGGCAAGGTGTGTTAGATTATCTTTTGTTCTGCTTGTGAATTTTTCCTTTGCTGGAGGGAGGTTTATTTGTTTTTTGTAACTTTGAAACTAAGCCCAGAGGAAGTTCTGTTGTGTTTCTGAATCTTTTGTTCCCCTGTAAAGTTATTTTCCATCCTGATTTTACAGAGGTGATTTTTTACCCTTTTTTTTTTTTTTTAAATAAAATCCTTCTTTTAAGAACCTGACTGATTTCTCTATTGTCCTAAGACCCAGGGGTTTGGGTCTGTGATCACTTTGTAACCAATTGGTTAGGATAGTATTCTCAAGCTTCCCCAGGAAAGGGGGTGTAAGGGCTTGGTGGGATATTTCGGGGGAATAGGAACTTCAAGTGGTCCTTTCCCTGATTCTTTGTTAAATCACTTGGTGGTGGCAGCGTACCCTCCAAGGACAAAGAATTTGTGCTTTGGGGAAGTTTTAACCTAAGCTGGTAGAAATAAGCTTAGGGGGGTCTTATGCAGGTCCCCACATCTGTACCCTAGAATTCAGAGTGGGGAGGGAACCCTGACACAAGCACACATTCAATATCTGTGTCTTGTCCATATTTGCTTTTTGGCAAATTTTAGTAAAAACAACAAGTACCCTTACGTTCAAAAGCATAACGGTTTTCTAGAGTATTCTTCATAAAGCCACCCAGGGCACTCAGCAGCAAATCAAACCTTTTCAATTTGGATATTTAAAAAAAAAATGAGAGATGCAGAGCAATCTATCGAACACAAACAGAAAAACAGATATGTTTCATGTATTCTGTAAGTAAATTCAGAGAGTGTAGGAAACCTGCCAGTTTCAACAAGCATCAGGATAAAACGGTTACTCACCTTCTCTGAGCCATTGTTCTTTGAGATGTGTTCATGTCCTTTCCAAGGCCCTGCTGACCTGAGCCCCCCTCAGTTCCTTTTTGCCTGGTACTCCTGACAGAGGGATAGGAGGGAGGGTATTGAAATGGACATGAACACCGCATCTTGAAGAACAGTTACAAGAAGGTAACCGTTTTTTCCATCGAGTGCTTGTTCATGTCAATTCTGATCAAATGAATCACAAGCCCAAGTTCAGGAGGCGCCACTGATTGGAGTACCGCTCTACCAAACGCCGTGTCATCTCTGGCCTGCTGGGTAATCGCATAATGTGCAGTGAAAGTGTGTATGGAGGACCATGTCGCTGCCCTGCATATTTCCTGGGTAGGAACCGGAGCCAGGAAAGCCGCTGAAGAGGCCTGTGCCCTGGTGGAGTGAGCAGTGATCGGAAGGGCCGGCACCCCTGCCAGGTTGTAGCACTCTCGAATGCAGGACATGATCCACAATGAAATTCGTTGAGAAGAGACCGGAAAACCCTTCATTCTGTCCACCACAGCCACAAATAGTTGAATGGACTTCCAGAATGGTTCTGTTCTTTTGATATAAAAGGCTAGAGTTCTGCGGACATCCAAAGAGTGAAGCCTCGGCTCTTTGCTGCTTGAGTGCAGCTTAGGATAGAACACTTGGACGAAGACGATGTCCTGGTTGACGTGAAACTGGGAGACAACCTTCGGGAGGAAAGCTGGATGTGGCCCGAGCTGAACTTCGTCCTTGTAGAACACTGTGCAAGGGAGCTCTGAGGTTAGGGCCTTGAGCTCAGACCCTCCTGGCTGAGGTTATTGCCACCAGAAACACCACCTCATACAAGAGGTAGAGCAGGGAGCACGTCGCTAGTGGTTCAAAAGGTGCTGTCAGTCTGGAAAGGACGAGGTTGAGGTCCCAGCCTGAGGTCCCATGCTGCCTGACTTGCAAGTATAGTCTGTCAAGACCTTTGAGGAAATGGCTGACCATAGGGTTGGTGAAGACTGACTGGCCCTCTAAGCCTGGATGGAAGGCAGAGATGGCAGCCAAGTGAACCCTTACTGATGACATGGACAGCCCCAGCTGCTTGAGATGGAGAAGATTGTGCCACCTATATTAGACTGAGGTGAGTGTCGGGGATGAACGATGCTGCGCCGACCAGATTGAAAATCTCTTCCGCTTGGTAAGGTAGGTATCCCTGGTGGAGGGCTTTCTACTGCCAAGGCAGACTTATCTAACCGGGTCCAAGCAAGACAGTTCTGTCAGGTTCAACCATGGAGCTTCCATGCTGTGAGGTGCAGTGACTCAAAGTTCAGGTGCTGGAGGCGACCATGATTCTGAGTTAGTTAAGTCTGGGCAGAGCGGAAGGTGACTGGAGCTTCCACGGACATTTCCAGGAGTAAGGTGTACCAATGCTGACGAGGCCAGGCTGGGGCGATCAATATCACTGAAGCTTGTTCCCTCCGAATCTTGAGGAGCACTTTGTGAACAAGAGGGATGGGCAGAAACATGTATAGGCAATAGCCTCCCCATGGGGAGGCTGAACATATCCGTGATGGAGCCCAGGCTGTGATTCAGGAAGGAGCAAAACTGCTGGTACTTCCTGTTGCATTGCAAACAAGTCTATCTGCGGAAAACCCCACTGATGGAAGATTGAGTTCACAACATCCAGGCGAAGGGACCACTTATGGCTGTGGAACAAACTGCTGAGATAGTCCGCCAAGTTGTTCTGTACTCCAGGGAGGTACGATACTTGCAGATGTATCAAATGCTCTGCACAAGTCCCACAGCATGAGGGCTTCCTGGCACAGCAGAGAGAAGTGTGCACCCCTGTTTGTTGACATAAAACATCGCTATGGTGTTGACCAGGAGATGTGCATCAGTTATGACAGACAAGCGGGCTTGGAAAGTCTGGCATGCAAGGCACACCGCCCTCAGCTCTCTGACATTGATGTGGACAGTGAGTTCCACAGAGGAGGCTGCGACCTGAAGTGCCTGTGCTGTGCAGTAGGGGGTGTATGCTCAGGGACTTGAGGGTGACCGTCAAGTCTTTTAAACTGTGCAGTTTCCTGTGTCTTTTCAGAGACTAGGGCCTGACCGTCGAAGGGTAGGTCCTAAATGGTCTGTTGGACTTTGTGAAGGAGTCCAGAGACCTGAAGCCAAGAGGACCTTCTCATTGCCACCCCCGTAGCCATGGTTCGGGCAGCCGCGTCAGCACCTTTAAGATCCACCTGCAAGGAGGCCCTAGAAATGAGTCTGCCTTCTTCCACCAAGGTATTAAATTCGGCACGAGAGTCTGGTGGTAATAAGTCAGCAAATTTGGCCATCGCTCTGCAGGCGTTAAAAGGAGTACCTACTAATGATGGCCTGCTGGTTTGAAATGCATAGCTGGAAACCACCAGTGGAATACACTTTTGTCCCGAACAAGTCCACCAATGTGATATGGCCGTGAAAAAAGCTAATGCAGTCTTGGGATGCATCAGGAGAGGTATTTCCAGTAGAGATAAGGAGGTGATGGTACCGTTATACAACGCACTGGTGAGACCTCATCTGGAATACTGTGTGCAGTTCTGGTCTCCCATGTTTAAGAAGGATGAATTCAAACGGGAACAGGTACAGAGGGGGGCTACTAGGATGATCCGAGGAATGGCAAACCTGTCTTATGAAAGGAGACTCAAAGAGCTGGGCTTGTTTAGCCTAACCAAAAGAAGGCTGAGGGGAGATATGATTGCTCTCTATAAATATATCAGAGGGATAAATACCAGCGAGGGAGAGGAATTATTTAAGCTCAGTACCAATGTGGACACAAGAACAAATGGAGATAAACTAGCCATCAGGAAGTTTAGACTTGAAATAAGATGAAGGTTTCTAACCATCAGAGGAGTGAAGTTCTGGAACAGCCTTCCAAGGGGAGCAGTGGGGGCAAAAGACATATCTGGATTCAAGACTAAGCTTGATAAGGTTATGGAGGGGATGGTATGATGGGATAGTCAAACATCAATTAATTGCCAAAATTAGGCTATTAGCAGTAAATATGCCCAATGGCCTGTGATGGGACGTTAGATGGGGTGGGATCTGAGTATTACAGAGAATTCTTTCCTGGTTGTCTGGCTGGTGAGTCTTGCTCACATGCTCAGAGTTTAGCTGATCGTCATATTTGGGGTCGGGAAGGAATTTTCCTCCAGGGCAGATTGGCAGAGGCCCTGGGGGTATTTTGCCTTCCTCTGCAGTATGGGGCACAGGTCACTTGCTGGAGGATTCTCTGCACCTCGAAGTCTTTAAACCATGATTTGAGGACTTCGATAGCTCAGACAGAGGTTAGGGGTTTGTTACGGGAGAGGGTGGGTGAGAGTCTGTGGCCTGCGTTGTGCTGGAGGTCAGACTAGACTATCATAATGTTTCCTTCTGACCTTAAAGTTTATGATTCTATGATCTTTTCACCTCCTGATTTTAAGAGGAGCATTCCTGAAACCCCTGACACTCCCTTTGATTTGTGGCATCCACCACCAAAGAGTTGGGCAGAGAATGAGAATAGAGATGCTCATATCCCTTTGAGGGAACAAAATAGGGTCTCTCATTTCTCTTAGCTGTAGGGGGCAAAGAGGCCAGAGTCTGCCACAAAGCTTTTGTGGTCTCATTTATAGTCTTAATGAGTGGGAGCGCAATATCCGAGGGCCCAGAGGGGGCAAGGATGTCCACAATGGGATCAGCATCCTCTACCAGTTCTCTGCCTGGAACCCCAGGTTCTGGGCCACCCTGCGCAACATCTGTTGTGGGACCCTGCTATTCTCCAAGGCCGGGGTCATTGAAGTGCCAGCAATGGCCTCATCTGGGGAGGACCAGGACGAGAGCACCAGCACATGGCCTTGGTCCCTACCCTCGCAGCCAAGAGGGTCATGCTGTTCGTTGGGTTGCACCGGAGGAGGCTGCATGTGTTGCCAAGATCTAGCCCTCCTGCTGCTGGACATATCTGAGTGATAGGACTCCACCTCAGACTCTGAGATCTCCGAAAAGGAAGACCACGGAGGAGTGGTACTGGGCAGTGCCTGGCCTCTGGAGATTGGTGCAGTCCCCCTACGTGGGCAGCCGGCACCAGGGAGTGGCTCTGTGGAGATGGGAAGCAGTGCGACGTCATCACCAGCTTGCCCCTAGATAGAATAGGAGGCTGGGTTATCACCGGTGCCTCATCTCTCCTTGGAGAAGGTGGTGCCATCAGGCGACTAAGGTCCTGCGCTGCCTCAAAAGTCTCCAGAGTGGAGGGGAGTTGAACGTCCCCGGCCATGACATCTGGACAACAGTAGTGGGCCAGACTCAACTGGACCCCTTGAGGAGTCAATGATCCCCTGGGAGGCCCTGGTCCGGAAGCAGGCTGGATGGTCTGAGGCCTCCCTGCCGCTGGCTCCTAAGGCTTAGGAGTGGGAAAGCGCCCCGTCTCCTGCCTCTTTCTTCTGGTGTACCAGGGATGAAGATCGGTGTCTGCCGGAAGTCTAATGTTTGGCACCATGTCAGTGCCAGGAGTCCTTAGCCTCCTTTCTTTGTGCCAGCTCACGCTGCGCACGGGGGACGTGTCGCTTGGCACGGGCTCCGCTGACCTGGGGTTGGACTGCGGTGGGAGGGCTGCCTCCATGAGGAGGATTCCAAGTCTCTTCTCATGATCCTTAAGGGTCCTCAGCTGAAACACCTTGAAAATGCAGCACTTGTCTTTTTGGTGACTCTTGCCGAGGCACATCAAAATAAGAAGGGTGCGGGTCACTCCTTGGCATCAATTTCCCTCAGATTTCACACAATTTGAACCCATGCCCCGGCATTGGGGAATGAAATGGGGTGGACCCCCTGTAGCCAGCCAGCCAGCCCCCCCCTCTCAGACCAGCATTGCGGAAGCCAAAACAGGGCACTTAACATGAATTCCAGCACAGCCTTTGAAGCTGAGAGAAGCACAGGTGTGCTGCTACAATGTGCCACTGGGAACATATACAACAATTGGGCTCACAGCAGGCAGAGGCGCTGTGACAGACATGGCTCTTAGCCCCTACTAAAACAGCATGATGCACACACACCAACATCCTAGGTGGGAAAATATTTACCCTAATAAAAGGAATGTCCAGTAGTTGACACTTATTGTTTCTCTCCCTTGCAAGTGTAAACTACTCTTGTGAGAGCTGGCGTCACCTAGATAGACCAGCCCCAATTTGGCACAAGAAAGGAGAAAGAGAATAAAGGAGTACAGAGGTATAAGTAGGGGACCTACAGCACCATGATTTTTGAGTGCTTTTCACTATCTATCTGCTGGTCAGATAAGTGACAGCCTCCCAAGGCTTCTGCAGCTAAGAGGGTCCCTAAGCCTTGTCCCTTATTCGTCTTTCCGCGGAATTGAGTGACCGATCCTGGCTTGGCACCGCTGGAATCGAGAGATGCAAGGAGGGTAAGAACCACCCACACCTGATCTCCTATCTTTAGTGTACACATATTTTGAAATAGAGCTCTATACTTTGTTTTCTTTCTTTGGGATTGTAGCTTCAGTTTTGTAACTTGTTTGTGTGTGTAACATCTCTACATTTAAATAAGTAGGCACTAGCAATTTTGTAACCACATGATTAGAATCTAGTTTAATAAATTTTGGTAACCATTTGTGCATAAGCCTGACTTGTTTCTCTGGTTTACTGTGAAGCAGCCAACACAATTAAAGAACCTCAGCCGTTTTGGCTGTAAAGCCTGGCCATTAGGTGAGAGTACTAAGAGCCTAGCGTTGAGTTGTGCCACCTCCACGGGGCAAACTCTTGGGGCACCTGTCAGTCAATCCTGACTGCCCGCTGCGAAGGAGCTCTGAGCTCTAGCAGTTAAAGTCACGGGTGTGGAGAGGCTCTTAGTGCTGCCATTGGGGCACCTGTCAGTCAGTGTTGACTGCCCGCTGCGAAGGAGCTCTGAGCTCTAGCAGTTAAAGTCACGGGTGGTTAGGACCTTGGGGCATCTGTCAGCCTAGCCCGGGCTGCCCGCCGCGAAGGGACAGTGCGTCCTAGCGGTTAAAGTCACGGATGGTATAAACGGGCATAGCTGGCACCTCACCAAACATCCCTGGCCATCGGCTAACACCCCCCAATGGAAACTTAGTAGTTTCTCTAACTAATAATCTAACTATATACAACTGACAGTGGGACACTGCTAAAGGTGCTTCCAAAAGCAATAGCAAGGGAAGTTCCAGCTAGCCATCACCAGTGGTAAGAAGGAACTGAGGTGGGGTTGGGTCAGCAGGGACCTGTACTGGGCACCATGAAGGCGTGACTCCAGAAGGTGCCCAGGCTGACCTTACAGATACCGCTAGGGGAAAAATCTTCCGGCTGTCGTGCATGCGGCATGCGCACACCTGATTGGAATTGACATGAACAAGAACTCAAAGAAGATCTTTCATAATATTCCCAGTTACATAATTCAGTACAGGACTATTATAATTACCTAGCTCAACTTCAATCACCACTAGTACATTTAATCACGGTTTAAATCACCACTGTTGCATTAGTGGCTTTACACTGGAATAAAATGTATGTGAAGATGAGTCATCATTAGCTGATAAAAAGCTGGATTTCTTTAACACTGCACTCAATTATTTACTTTAGAAAATATTTTTCTCTTCGTGTCATCATTTGTACCTATTATTTCTGTTCAGTGGAGTATTTTTGTCATCCCTTCCTCTGAAAATATACCATAGCAATTTTAATTAGACTGTTTGTATTTTAGTTTGGGATTTGAATTTTAAATGCTGGCTCTGTCATTTCAATAGACAAAGGACTAGAGTCACAATGCAGGATACCGGTATACTTCTGCCACTTCAAAGGAGAAATACTCCCCAGTGTATTTTTGACTTACTATATGTACAGTATTACAAGCACACTCTAATTACTGTGCTTAGTAAAGATATCTTTACAACATCTGCTGAAATGTTAAGTGAATGTTCACTTATCTTTACATTTGTTTCAAGGCATATTAAAAACTTGGTGAAAAAGCTAATCTGGAGAAGGACAAGAACAACAAATCAAGCTGGGCCAAGAGCTCCAGTTTCGAAACATGGCAGCTACTAAGTGACATTTTTCCATTCAGCAGAGGCAGGACCAGAATGATTACCCATGGGTGCAGCACAGCCTTTTCAAATGCAGCAATATAGGTTCCCTCCATTTGCTATTGCTCAGAACTTTAGAGTCAAAGCTAGAGACTAGAACTCATTAAGGAAAAATGGTTTTGATGAAAATGTCAATTAAAATGGCTTTTCTACTAAAGAAAAGCAATTCTGTTGTGGAAGAAAATTAAGTTTAATTTATTTTTCCAGTTTCTTTTAAACTTTTTATTGAAAAATTTCAGAAAACAAAATTTTGGGATTGTTTTTTTTTTTAAATATCTGTCCATGAAATTTCTAAGACTTTTTTCAACATGTCCCATTAAAAGTAATCACATTCTTCAGCTTGTTAAAGAAAGAAGCTATTAACTCTTCCACTTTCAAAGTGAGTGAATCATTCAGCCTCCCAAGTGACGTGTGTTCCAGGCGTACCTTCAGTGTAGACAGGAGCAATCCTATACAAGAACCATCCACCTCCAATTCAAGTGCATCAGCAGAAGACTAACCACATTTTGCCATTCCAAGTGCATCAGCCAATGATATTTAAGTAGCCTGGTTGACAGTCTCCGCACCACTGACATGAAGTAAAAATTACATATTTAGAAATGTTTCAGAGTAGCAGCTGTGTTAGTCTGTATTCGCAAAAAGAAAAGGAGTACTTGTGGCACCTTAGAGACTAACAAATTTATTTGAGCATAAGCTTTTGTGAGCTACAGCTCACTTCATCGGATGCATTCAGTGGAAAATACAGTGGGGAGATTTATATACATAGAAGACATGAAACAATGGGAATGTAGCAATAACAAACAAGCAGGGCCAGTGCAAGGATGTTTCGTGCCCTAGGCGAAAACTTCCACCTTGCACCTACCCCCTGCAAGCCCTGCAACAGCTCCCCGCTCCCCCACTCCGCCCTGAGGCGGCCCCCCCTGCAGCAGCTCCCAGCCGCCGCCCTCTCCCCTCAGCCTGGGGAGCCGCGTGCAGCAGCTCCCTGCCCCAGCTCACCTCTGCTCTGCCTCCTCCCCGAGCATGCTGCCGCCGCTCCGTTTCTCCCACCTCCCAGGCTTGCGGCTCCAATCAGTTGTTTGGCGCCGCAAGCCTGGGAGGGAGAGAAGCAGGGTGGGGCGGCGTGCTCAGGGGAGGAGGCAGAGCAGAGGTGAGCTGGGGCGGGGAGCGGTTCCCCTGTGCATCGCCGCCCCCTCCCCCCGTTACTTGCTGCAGGCGGCCCTGCCCGCGACCCCCTGCCACTGCTCCACCGCCTCCCCGGAACGTGCTTTTGCCCGCCCCCAATCACTTGGCGCACTAGGCAACCGCCTAGTGGTAGCAGTGGCCCTGTTAACAAGGCTACCAAATTTTCCTCTTTCTTTTTTAAACACAAAACAAAGACTGGCCTTTCATTTGACAAGAGCCTCAACTTTGAAATGTGCTATCAATGAAGCCAACTATACTTTAATAGAGCTTAAATTTAAATTTAAAACAACATCCTTTCAACTTATTAGGACTGACATGGTTTATCTTGGCTCATGACTTCATGCGTCGTGAAGAACTATGCCATGATTCACAGTAACTAGCACTACAAGCAGGATGCTCATGACTGTACATTAAATTACATGCATTCCCATTAACTTTGTGGGTATTTTCACGAGTCACCTTTAAACGCTGATATTTATCAATACTCACCACACAGTATCTGAGCTACTACAATTAATTCCTGTACCAAGTATTGTAAATACAGTGGTCTCTCAGATATCAGTGAAACATACAATACTCAATTTACATTTAAACAGTCAGAGAAGAAATGTTTATACGAGACATGTTTTTCACCTTTGTTGGTGACTAACACCTTGATACAGGCTCTACAGGCATATATTTTCATAATATTACAGAATCATAGAAGATTAGGGTTGGAAGAGACCACAGGAGGTCATCTAGTCCAACCTCCTGCTCAAAGCAGGACCAACCCCAACTAAATCATGCCAGCCAGGGTTTTGTCAAGCCGGGCCTTAAAAACTCCTAAGGATGGAGATTTCACCACCTCCCTAGGTAACCCATTCTAGTGCTTCACCACCCTCCTAGTGAAATAGTGTTTCCTCATATCCAATCTAGACTTCCCCCACTGGAACTTGAGACCATTGCTTTTTGTTCGGTCATCTACCACCACTGAGAACAGCTAGCTCCACCCTCTTTGGAACCCCCCTTCAGGTAATTGAAGGCTGCTATCAAATTCCCCCTCACTCTTTTCTTCAGATTAAATAAATTCAGTTTCCTCAGCCTCTCCTCATAAGTCAGGTGCCCCAGGCCCCTAATCATTTTCTTTGCCCTCCGCTGGACTCTCTCCAATTTATCCACAACCTTTCTGTAGTGGAGGGCCCAAAACTGGACCCAATACTCCAGATGTGGTCTCACCAGTGCCAAATAGGGGAATAATCACTTCCCTCAATCTGCTGACAATGCTCCTACTAATGCAGCCCAATATACTGTTAGCCTTCTTGGCAACAAGGGTACACTGTTGACTCATATCCAGCTTCTCATCCACTGTAATCCCCAGGTCCTTTTCTGCAGAACTGCCACTTAACCAGTTGGTCCCCAGCCTGTAGCGGTGCATGGGATTCTTCCATCCTAAGTGCAGGACTCTGCACTTGTCCTTGTTGAACCTCAGATTTCTTTTGGCCCGATCCTCCAATTTGTCTAGGTCACTCTGGACCCTATCCCTACCCTCCAGAGTATCTACTTCTCCCCCCAGCTTAGTGTCATCCACAAACTTGCTGAGGGTGTAATCTATCCCATCATCCAGATCATTAATGAAGATGCTGATCAGAAACAGCCCCAGGACCGACCCCTGGGGCACGCCGCTTGATACCAGTTACCAACTAGACATCAAGCCATTGATCACTACCCTTTGAGCCTCACAATCTAGCCAGCTTTCTATCCACCTTATAGTCCATTCGTCCAATCCATACTACTTTAACTTGCTGGCAAGAACACTGTGGGAGACCGTATCAAAAGCTTTGCTAAAGTCAAGATATATCACGTCCATTGCTTTCCCCATATACACAGAGCCAGTTATTTCAGCATAAAAAGGAATCAGGTTGGTCAGGCATGACTTGCCCTTTGTGACTCCATGTTGACTGTTCCTGATCACCTTCCTCTCCTCTAAGTGCTTCAAAATGTATTCCTTGAGGACCTGCTCCATGATTTTTCCAGGGACTGAGGTGAGGCTGACCAGTCTGTAGTTCCCCAGATTCTCCTCCTTCCCTTTTTTTTTTTTTTTTTTTTTAAGAAGATGAACACAATATTTGTCTTTTTCCAATCATCTGGGACCTCCCCCAATTGCCACAAGTTTTCAAAGATAATGGCCAGTGGCTCTGCCATCACATCAGCCAACTCCCTCAGCACACTTGGATGCATTAGTTCTGTCCCATGGACTTGTGCATGTCTAGCTTTTCTAAGTAGTCCTTAACCTGTTTTTTCACCACTGAGGGCTGCTCACCTCCTCACCATACTGTGCTGCCCAGTGCAGCAGTCTGGGAGCGGACCTTGTCTGTGAAGGCCAAGGCAAAAAAAGTATTGAGTACTTCAGCTTTACCTTCATCATCTGTCACTAGGTTGCCTCCCCCATTCAGTAAGGGTCCCACACTTTCCCTGACCTTCTTGTTGCTAACATACCTGTAGAAACCCTTCACATCCCTTGTTAGCTGCAACTTCAATTGTGCTTTGGCCTTCCTGATTACACCCCTGCATGCTCAAACAATATTTTTATACTCCGCCCTAGTCATTTGTCCAAGTTTCCACTTCTTGTAAGCTTCCTTTTTGTGTTTAAGCTCACCGAAGATTTTTCTGTTAAGCCAAGTTGGTTGCCTGCCATATTTGCTATTCTTTCTGCACATTGGGATGGTTTGTTCCTGTGCCCTCAATAAGGCTTCTTTAAAATACAACCAGCTCTCCTGGACTCCTTTCCCCCTCATATTAGCCTCCCAGGGACCCTGCCCATCAGTTCCCTGAGGGAGTCAAAGTCTGCTTTTCTAAAGTCCAGGGTCTGTATTCTGCAGCTCTCTTACTTCTTACATACTACTTGTACATCATTTAACAACGATATTGAGGACCATTGTGACATTCTTTGATTGAACAGAATATACATATCAATCAGAAGATTCCTGTAACCCCTCTGCACACCTGTGTCAGTTCTCATTAAAGAGGTTTTTGGGTCACTTCTTCCAAAGGAGGTTGTGGAATTCACCTCATTGGAGGCTTTTGAGGACAAGTTGGACAACACACTTGTTATGGATGGCATCGGTTTAATTAGTCCTGCCTCAGCCCTGGGGACAGGACTTGATTACCTCTTTAGTTCCCTTCCAGCCCTACACTTACATGAACCTATGATCCTAGGATATAATGGTTTTTAAACCAGACTAATTTTAAATGAATATTTGCACGATTCTTACAATTAGCAAGTATTCACATTTTTGTAACATTGTGTTTAAACCAGTTTTAAAGTTAGTTGCCATTAAAAAGCTAACAAACATATCACAATGGGTCCTCTATCAACCTTTTGGACTGAATGCAAAGGAAGGATTGTAAAAGTTTCGAAGAAGAGCTGAATAGGCAGAAAAAGTGGGATGGGGGGGAGGGGAAAGAGACCCTATCTGCAGGTATGTATCAAAGGTTTGGTCTACGTTGGGAAGGTAAAGATGACACCCTGGCACCGTTCACTGAGAAAGCAAAAGGACAGCACTTTTGCTTCATAAAAAAGGGGTCTTAACCAGGCTTGGTTGAAAAACACTGCAGAGCACTTTAAGCAGAAGGTTAACCTGTTAAGTTTAGTCTCTGGAAGCATATTATGCTTTTTTTTTTTTTTTTTAATATGTAACCACTTGTTACCAATACTCTTACTCATTATTACTTGCATCTCTATTCTTTGATAATAAACTTATTCTTGTTTTCATTATAAATAAATCTAAGTGCTCTGGTGTTGAAGTGCTGGTCCTGAGTTGAATCTTACAAGCGGATGTGTACTGATCCTTTGGGAGCGTTCAGTGAATAAGGGGTTGGACACTGCAGGAAATGCTCCAAGTATTCGGGGGTTCATATGTGTGCCTGTCATTACCTGTCCAGAGACAGCGAGGTCTGAGAAGGCCTGAAAAGTAGCACTTGTGCTGCAAGAGGCTGTTGGTTTCAAGGAGCTGATCCATAGCAGGAATGGACAAGAATATTTCATGCTAAGGGCAGGTAGCAGAGAGGTGCCTCACAACCCCGGGAAGTGTCACAAAAGCCTATTCCAGAGTTTAAACATTTTTCTAGTTAGAAGATAGACTCTGAGCTAGTGAGAGTTAAGCAACCTAAAAGCAACCTTTAAATGACATTCGAAAAATACTGAAATGGTAAACCTTTTATCATTTTTATTGCTTTCTTCTGGACTCTCTGCAATTTGTCTATCTTTCCTAAAGTGGCACCCAAAATTGGCCACGGTACTCCAGCTGAGACCTCACCACTGCAGAGTAGAGAAGGACAGCTACCTCCCATGCCTTACATGTATTAACAGGAGTATCACACCTCAGAATGATATTTTCGCATCCCATTGTTGGCTCATATTTAATTTGTGATACATTATAATCCCCAGCTCCTTTTCAGCAGTATTAGTTCCTAGCCAGTTATTCCCCATTTTGTGGTTGTGCATCTGATTCTTCCTTTCTAAGTGCAGTGCTTTGCGCTTGTCTTTATTGAATTTCATCTTGTTGATTTCAGACTAGTTTTTCAATTTGTCAAGATTGCTCTGAATTCTAATCCTGTCTGCCAAAGTGCTAACAAGTCCTCCCAGCTTGATGTCATTAGTAAATTTTACAAGCACACTCCATTATCCAAGGCATTAACGGAAGTACTGACTAACGGAACCAGGACTGAATGCTGTGGAACCCCACTAGATACATCCTCCCAGTTTGACAGCAAACCATTCATAACTGCTGTCAAGGTTCCTTCCCCACTCTGAACTCTAGGGTACAGATGTGGGGACCTGCATGAAAGACCGCCTAAACTTATTCTTACCAGCTTAGGTTAAATGCTGCCACCACCAAAGTGTTACACAAAGAACAGGGGAAGTGCCCACTTGGAAACGTCTCCCCCACAAAATCCCTCCCCCCCCACAAGCACTACACCCCCTTTCCTGGGGAAGGCTTGATAAAAATCCTCACCAATTTGCATAGGTGAGCACAGACCCAAACCCTTGGATCTTAAGAACAATGAAAAAAAGTGATCAGGTTCTTAAAAGAAGAATTTTAAATTAAAGAAAAAGAATCACCTCTGTAAAATCAGGATGGTAGATTCCTTACAGGGTAATCACATTCAAAACATAGAGAATCCCTCTAAGCAAAACCTTAAGTTACAAAAAAGACACAAAAACAGGAATATACATTCCATTCAGCACAACTTATTTTATCAGCCATTTAAACAAAACAGAATCTAACGCATATCTAAGTAGATTGCTTACTAACTCTTTACAGGAGTTCTGACCTGCGTTCCTGCTCTGTTCCTGGCAAAAGCATCCCACAGACAGAGAGAACCCTTTGTCGTCCCCCCCCCCCAGATTTGAAAGTATCTTGTCTCCTCATTGGTCATTTTGGTCAGGTGCCAGCGAGGTTATCTTAGCTTCTTAACCCTTTACAGGTGAAAGGGTTTTTCCTCTGGCCAGGAGGGATTTAAAAGGTGTTTACCCTTCCCGTTATATTTATGACAACTGCTCTTTGAGTACAGTTTTTTAAACCTTGTGCACACTAGCCTACATTTCCCTAGTTTGCTTTGAGAACACCATGTGGGGCTGTGTCTCCAAAAAAAAAAAAAAAGGTAATTAATTATGAGGAAAAGTAAAATTCAGTGGAAGAATTAGTCGGGAAAGTCCACCATCTCCAGTAACTTGCTGAGAAAGAGGATGAAGACTGGACAGCAGTTAATAGTTCTTTTAGAAGCAGGTAGGACTTTAAAAAGTTAATTGATTCTTTGCCTCCCTGAAGCAGCCATGATTTCCCTGCCCAGCCAAAAATCATCCAGAGTGCTGGCAGACTCAGCCTGACCTCTTAGATAGGGGTGGCAATGAATCCAACTCCTGCCTGACACTCACTAGGAAAACCATCTACATCTCTTTGTGTGCTCACAAGGACTGCCCTCTTCTCCCACCCACTCCCCCACGCAAAGTAAAGAATGATGGGAGTTGGGACATCACAATAAAGCAAACTAGACTAACCTAGCTCCATATTCTTTGAAGCAGTCCTGCTGTTTTTCCCCAGTATTTGGGCATCTGAAGACTGCCAACAACAGGACTTGACATTGCTAAAACATGTAGCCCCATCTACAATGGGATGGGAAACAGAGGGAATTAGGCTAACACTAAAACAGCTTATTAGAAAGAATTTCAAAAAATATGAAGAGGAGTCATTCAGAGATAGTATCACATATTGTAGTACAGGTAAAGTTAATATAGCGGGTATATGAGCTCTCAAGATGACTTCTCAACAAGTAAGAACATGAAATTTCCTGACATATCATGGCAGAGCTCCGACCTTGTCCCTGTGGGTCCTGCGCTTCCAGGCAGTTTATGCTAGCCTCAGAGGCTCACTGCGACCGTCCACATAGCCCTTCTCTATAGGGCCAGGGTTACAGTCTACTGAGCCCTTTCCATCATAAGCCAGCAATGAGGTTGGTGAGAAAACTCCTACAGTCCCTGTTGTCCCTACGGGCTTATTCCAAAACAGTTTAGCCTCCTGTCCTGACAGGGGCCTGTCTTCCCCTCCCAGGAGGTGTTTCTGTAGTGGTGGGTTAGGGGGGAACCTGGGCCTGCCCTCTACTCCGGGTTCCGTCCCAGGGACCTAATGGCAGCAGCTGTTGGCAGCCGACCTTTCACTGCCAGAGTTGCTACACTTCCCTGGGCCACTTCCCCACAGCTCTCCCACTCCTCTCTCAATGCCTTCTTCATCCTTACCTTAGTGCTCCCTTTCCAGTAGCTTGAAGGTGTCTTCATTACCCAGCCCTTCAGCTGCAATTCCTCTCCCCTGGTTCCCCTCAGCCTGACCGGAGTGAGTCCTTTTAGAGTATCAGAGGGGTTTTAATTAGAGTCAGGTGTTCTCCTCAACCTAATGGCTTCAACTGACTCTTTGCAGGCTAATTTCCACCCTAGCCTGGAGCAGCTCCTGCTCTGGTCAGTCAGGGAACAGAAAACTGCTTATCCAGTGGCCAGTACATCTGCCTTCTACTACTCTGCTGTACCCAACTGGCCTGGGTCTATCACAATATGTACAGTCTTATAGGGTTTAATATAGAATAAGTTTATCTAAAATGTGCACTTAAAAGTATCCTAGCATGAACAATTGGAGCCGAACCAAACAAACCATGAGACAAAAATAAAGTGGTTAATTTTTGTCTAAAATGAGACTACAGGTATATCTCTCTCTCACACACACCCCTCTTCTAGCTGTGTCAAAACTAGATTTTTATTATTAAGCAGATTTGCTAAGCAATTGATTTGCCAATCAATATTACTATTTGATCATTGGATGTATTTGTGAAAGTCTCCTCAAAGATGAATGGTTCTGCAAGAGTTTTACCATATTTTAAGAAAGTGACTTTGCATTTAAAAAGTGATTTAGATTTATAAAGATATTCTGAAATAATCCACTCTGGAATTTCTTATGGAGTTTCAAAAAAGTATATCGCATGGGACGTCATCGGACTAATCAAAACACGTAGTCAATTTTCCTTTCCCAAAAAGGCTTGCTCAGTTTGGAGGAATTTTTTTTTGATTGCCAATCAAGTGCTTCAATTCAAGGAACAAAAAACCAAAAACACATGGTGTACAAGTCAAGGACCAGACTATGCTTTTCTCAGGCACTCAAATCCCTATTGCAGTCAGTCAATTGGAGATTTAGATGCGCAAGAAATGCAAAAAAAAAATTAAATAAAAAAAATCAACCAGTTTATGTTGCACAATTCTTTTACACTGAATCATAAAGAGCTCCGATGAAGTGAGCTGTAGCTCATGAAAGCTTATGTTCAAATAAATTTGTTAGTCTCTAAGGTGCCACAAGTACTCCTTTTCTTTTTGCGGATACAGACTAACACGGCTGCTACTCTGAAACCTGTCATAAAGAGCTCAGTTATACAAGACCAGAGTTGTGTCTCCAGGTCCTTCAGTATTTGGGCTTGGTGTGCTCTCTCAATTTTTAATTGGCAAGAGGAAAGGTGATAATGACCTAGATTCCCTTCCTTCACCTGTTTTCACTAGTTTATTGCCAGTGAGTACATCTGCACTGCGATAAAAAACCCACAGCATGGCTGCAACTGACCCAAGTCAACTGACTCAGGCTTGGGCTACAGGGCTATAAAACTGAAATGTACATGTTCAGACTTATTGGGCTGGAGCCTGGGCTCTGAGATTCAAGGAAGGGGGAAGGTCTCAGAGGCTGGGATCCAGGTCCTACCTACACTGCAATTTTATAGTCCTGCCGCCCAAGTCAGCTGATCTGGGCTTTGAGACTATGTTGCACGTTCTTTTAAATCACAGCGTAGACGTACCCAATGACTTCATTGATATTACTCCTGATTTTCCACTGAGAGAGAAAAATCAGTCTTTAAGTCCTGAAAGATTATACTAATAAACAATGCCTTCAGATTTTCCAGTATTCTTACAACACTGAATTCTGAATAATCAAGAATGATTTTCCAAATCTTCCATTTTGTCCTTATTTTATTAAGTATACTAGCCATTTTAAGAGGACATTTAAAGGAAGACAATTAAGCCTTCTATACTTATGGTTCCTTTTTCCAATCCTGAACAAATCTAATTTAATGTACAGTAATTTAACCTAATTAGTCAGTTCTTGCATTACACAGACATAACTTGATTTAATATTACTTATTCCTTCAAGAAGATTCTTCAGCAGTTCTCTCATTACTGCTGAGATGGGAATTGATAGAGTTAATCTCCTGTCCAGTTAAACAGAGGTTTGCCCAAGACAGAAATTCAAAATTTGTGGAATGCAGCTACTTTATGCATACTTGTTTGTTTTGCCCAGTCTCTTCAAAATTCAAACTTTGCATTTTTGGATACATCATAAAACCCAATTGAGAGAAAAGAAAGAACATACATACTTTATACATATATTATACACACACACCCCCACCCACCCACCCCAGTAGGCAACCTATAGCATGTGTGCCAAAGGCAGCACGCGAACTGATTTTCAGTGGCACTCTCACTGCCCAGGTCCTGGGCACTGGTCCAGGGGGCTCTGCATTTTAATTTAATTTTAAATGAAGCTTCTTAAACATTTTAAAAACCTTATTTACTTTACATACAACAATAGTTTAGTTATATATTATAGTCTTATAGAAAGAGACCCTCTAAAAATGTTCAAATGTATTACTGGCATGCAAAACATTAAATTAGAGTAAATAAATGAAGACTCGACACACCCACTTCTGAAAGGTTGTCAACCCCTGATATACAGGATTACTTTAAGCACCTAACAAAACTATGCCTATATTTTAAAGATACAAACAAATCTTTAGCAGGAGTGCACCAAGATGGCTACAGATTTTCCTTTGAACATTGTAGATGCGTTTTATATTTTTAAGCAGCATCAGTGTTAGGGAAGATGCAAAATAAAAGCAAAACATGCCCTGAAGAGCTTAAAAAGATAAAAAACAGGGACCAAGACACAAAGTGTTATTATGGGTATTTAAAAGAAGTTTAAAAGTTATTTTTGTACTTAGTGTCTTCAATGTAGCAGTAACATGGAAAGAGAATATTCAGGGCTTGAAACAACCACTCCCACGGCATTCTGAAAAAAACTTACCCTGGTATGTAATTCATTTTCCAAAGAAAGTAAGCTTTCATTTAGCAAATGCAATGTTCTAGTACTGATGGCTGAAAGGAAAATGCTTTTGAATGTAAACTGATACAGTGCTACCTTCCTGACTCTGCAGAAATAGCTTCAGAGCCTCTGATGTTTGTAGATTTGCTGAAAGACAGCAGCATTAAAAGAAAAGGAGTACTTGTGACACCTTAGAGACTAACCAATTTATTTGAGCATGAGCTTTCGTGAGCTACAGCTCACTTCATCAGATGCATACTGTGGAAACTGCAGAAGACATTATATACACAGAGACCACGAAACAATACCTCCTCCCACCCCACTCTCCTGCTGGTAATAGCTTATCTAAAGTGATCATCAAGTTGGGCCATTTCCTGCACAAATCCAGGTTCTCTCACCCCCCCACCCACACACAAACTCACTCTCCTGCTGGCAATAGCTCATCCAAACTGACCACTCTCCCCACAATGTGCATGACAATCAAGGTGGGCCATTTCCAGCATAAATCCAAGTTTAACCAGAATGTCCGGGGGGGGGGGGGGGGGGGGAGGAAAAAACAAGGGTAAATAGGCTACCTTGCATAATGGACTTAGCCACTCCCAGTCTCTATTTAAGCCTAAATTAATAGTATCCAATTTGCAAAGTAACACAACTGCACCAGTTTCATCGCTAGAACGCGCATCTATATAACGCAAATTCGGATATAACACGGTCACAGGCATGGATCCCAAATTTAAGTACAGTACAATTTTTTTTTTTTTTTTTAGTATAGACACGATAAATCGACCACTGAGCACTCTGACTCTAGTACGCCACCAGAATGAGGAACGCAAGTGCAGTCGATTGGAGAGAGTCAGCTATTCACATAGCTGAAGTTGCATATCTTAGATCGACCCCACACAGTAGTGTAGACAAGCCCTAAGATGATTGCTGTAGGCCTAGAATGCCGTGGAAGAAGAGGAGGAAGATGAAGTGGATGTCGTTCCAACGTCAACTGTGACCGTAGCCAGCTTAGAGACTGCTTTGAGATGGTTTGAGACGCAAGATGTTGAGCCTATAAAAATTATGCAGCTATGTAGTCTTTTGCAGTTTGCTAAGCGGAAGCAGCAAGAAGCAAAAGCAACTCACTGACTTTAAGAAAAACTAGACTAGTTTATTGTAATGTCTACTTTAAATTTCTAATAAAGCAACACTTTTTTTTCCCCTCATTTATTGTTTCCCTCAAGTAGGAGTTTATTTTCTAAGGTTTTCTATACTTTATGGATGTGACATTTACTGTCTACAGTAATTTCATTTTAACGCGGTCCCCGCTATAACGTGGTACTTGGCATGGATCCCAAATCCCACGTTCTAGTGAGGGTCTGGTGTATTCTGAGTTCTGCAACCAGCAGTGTAATTGTCAAGAATCATGTCAGCTGCATACAACCGCTGCTTGGGAAAGCTCAAAGGGCTTGTCTTCAGTGCAAAGTTAACTTGAGCATTGCTCCTACTTAGACACTATGGCCTGGTCTACTCCACAAAACTTAGGTCAACATAAGCCATATTAAGTAGATCTATTAATGTATGTGTCTACACAACCAAAGTCTCTTCCACTGACCTAAGCGGCCTGTACAGTTAACTTCTGTACTCCACCTCCGCGAGAGGCATAGCGCTTCATTCGACATCCATGGATTGACATGGGGATAGTGTAGACCGGTGGTTCTTAACCGGGGGGTCCACAGCCCCCTGGGGTTCTACGAGCCCTTTCGGGGGACCTTGGGGTCCCAGGGCTGAAATCTGGTGCCCCAACCCCAGCACGTCCTGCGGGGCTGAAGCTGGGGGCAGCATGGGGCTGAAGCCAGCAGGGCCCCCCTCAAAGCCAGGAGCAGTATGGGGCTGAAGCTGGAAGGGGCTCCAGCAGGCCCCCCCGCAGCCGCACAGGACTGAAATCCCGAGCCACAGTGATTCCCATGGGCAGAGTTGGGGGGCACAGGGCCCCCAAACTGCAGTGCCTTACCCACAGTGGGGCAGTCTCCACCCCTCCCCCAGTCCCCCTTCAGGCTCAGGCCTCTGGCCAGGCTGTATGTGACAAGCCAGATCCAGGCAACTCTGGCTGGTGGTGCCATGGAGCAGGCAGCTGGGGCATTCCCCTGTCTGCTGCTGCTGGTGCCTGAGGTTGCAGCTGCTCCTCACCTCCCAGCCCTCTTTGACCACCCCTGCAGGGGGAGCGGCCCCTAGCTATCTTTTTTCCTGCACCCTGAGCTATCCCCCCCTGCCCGCACTCAGCTCCTAACTACCCCCTGCCTGTACCCTGAGCTACTCCCCTGCCCACACACAGTCCCTAGCTACTCACCTCCCTGTACCCTGAGCTACTCC
This sequence comes from Natator depressus, assembly GCF_965152275.1. Lineage (NCBI taxonomy): Eukaryota > Metazoa > Chordata > Testudines > Cheloniidae > Natator > Natator depressus. The sequence goes on from NC_134236.1 coordinate 134,575,071, forward strand.
CCTGCCCACACAGCCCCTAGCTACCCAGTCTGCACCCTGAGCGGTTTTCAAACTTTTTGAGCTGAGTCCCTCCTTTGAGTTATATCTTTTGGTTGCATCCCTCCACACCCCAGTCAGGCTGGGTGGCCTGATGAGGTGAGTCCAGGGAGGGAGCGCCACCTCCACCCCCTGATCTCACTGTGCAGAGCTGGCCCGAGCCCCACCAGCCCTTGCCCCCCCAAAACAGAAGTCAAGCTATGCCTATGCCCAAGGGTCCCCGCCATGGCCCGGAGCCCCAAGTCCCACTTACCCCCATTGCACCCTGGAGTTTTTATAGCACGTTGAGGGTGGCCTCAGCAAGAAAAAGTTGAGAACCTCTGGTGTAGACACTGCGTTGTGTAATTCAAATGAATTGGCCTCCAGGAGGTGTCCCACAGGGCTCCACTGTCACTGCTCTGGAGAGCACTTTCAGCTCCACTACAAGTCAGCCAGGTACGCAGGAAACAGCTGCTCCCCTGTTAAAGCCCTGGGAACTTTTGAATTTTCATTTCCTGTTTGATCACAGTGGAGAGCTCGCCAGCACAGCAGATCACCGAAACTCAAGGCTGCAAACGCACTCCAGCCTGGAGTACACAGGAGGTGATGGATCTTATTGCTGTGTGAGGAGAAGAATCTGTGCAGACAGAGCTCTGATCCAGCGGAAGAAACACTGACATCTATGCCAAGGTCACGCAGGGCATGGGGGAGAAGGCTACACCAGGGACATGCAGCAGTGCCACATGAAAATAAAGGAGCTTTGGCAAGTGTACCAGAAGACAAGGGAGGTGAACAGTCGTTCTGGTTCTGCCCCACAGACAGGCCGCTTTTATGATGAGCTGCATGCGATTCTCGGCAATGACTCCACCACCACCCCAAAACGCTCCGTGGATACCTCCCAGGAGTCCTGGGTGACCTCGAGCAACAACGAGGAGGACATTGTTGACAAGGAGGAGGAGAACGTGAGGCAGGCAAGCAGAGGATCTATTCTCCTCAACAGCCAAGAACTGTTTTTAACCCAAGAGCTAATCCCTTCACAGGACCAGTTGGCAGCAGATCATGATGCCGGGGAAGACAACTCCGGTGAGTACACATTGCCAATCAAACTGTAGGGGTTACATGCTGCTATTTTTTATGCTTAATCTGAACAAAAAAAAGTAGGTGCAGTGGGTTTTGGTGGCCACTCCAGCTACGCAGAGGATGCTGGCCAAAAAAATATTGTTCATGTGCACGGGGATGGCCCAGGAACCCTCCAGGGAGACCTCTACAAAGCTTACATGGAGGTACTCTGCAATCCTTTGCGGAAGGTTTCTGGGACGGGCTGCCTTATTTCATCCACCACAGTAGGACATTTTTCTGTACCACTACAGTATTAACTCTGCTGGCACCATTGCAGCACACAGCAGAAGGACCAGGTCTGTACCCAGACACTTGCAGCATCTGCTCCCTTGCCACCTCTGTTACCCTCAGGAGAGCGATCCCGAATAGGGTCACCTAGGGGAAACAGGGGAAGTTTTCAATGCTAGCCCTTAAACCACAAACAATTCAACAAGTAATCCACCCTGCCCCGTTTGATGAGATCTGGGTCACATAACCACACTTTCCCAAACGTGCCGTGGTTGTGGTTGGAAGGGATCACTGTGTATTGCAAGCAGCATTGAAAAAGAAGGGGGCAGGATGGCAGCTTCCTGTTTGTCTCCCTTCTCCCCCAACCTGGTGCCACTTTTGTAAAAGACACACACACACATTCTATTTGGGGGGCTTTACACTCGTGGCTGTCCTCAAGCACCATCCGGGTTGCTAGGAGAAAGGGGGCTTTTCTCCAGTTCCAACCTGTGATCCCAAGGATGTCTTCACAAAAGCAGCAGCACAAAACCTCTCGCCCATGCCTCATGGCCTTACTCACCATGGCTGGAGCAGCAAACTAACTCTTGCAATAGCCAGCCAGTGGTTACATTGTGGCTTGCAGGGAAGTGCATTGAGGGGTGTTGGCTTTTTAATAAAAAAAATAACCTTGCGCCAGAAACAATGTATGTACTGTCAATGCTACCCTTGTGCTTTGCATTCCTTGCAGCTGAAAACTTGTCCACTGGCACATCCTCCACACTGGGATAGAGACTTTCCCACATTAGAAGGTGGACAAAGATGACTCAGGAGGACATGTTCAATGAGTTCATGTGGCCACTGAAAGTGACAAGACGGAGCTTAGAGCATGGACGATTAAACTGTCTGAGAACCTGGACATGGACAGAAGAGCATGCACGGAACAAAAGACAGTGTGCCACACAGGAAGAGATGCTGCAAATTAGGAAGGAGCAATCAGACATGTTAAGGAGTCTGGTTGAGGTTCAAGAAAGGCACCTGGATGCTAGAGTCCCTCTGCAGCCTATACTGAACCTGCTGCCATCACCACCCAGTTCTACATCCTCCTCCCACAAACGTCCTATGAGACTGCAGGGCCGAGAGTGGGGGATTGGGTATCCCTTGCACGCAACACCAGGGGAGGGTACAAGGACCAGAAGGCACCGATTCCCACACCTATGATTGCTATTGCAGTACATCTGTAAGCAAGCTTCCTTGTTTCTCCCCACCCCACAGTGTTATGAGCCCTTTTGTCATAGGTTATCTTACTTTTCTTTGCTGTCTCTGTGTGTTTGCGCATAATAAAAAACTCAACAGATTGAAGAGAAAAGGCTCTTTTTCATTCAACTCATGGAGGTTGGTGGGGGTGGAGTTTATGGGGAGAAAATACACTAGAGGGTACAGTTTGGTAAGGAACAATACAGATAAGTGTCACATTACTCTGGGTCATTGAAAATGAGTTTCAGCAAAGCCTCACAGAGACACAGAGCCCCTCAATGTGCTCTTCTTATTGGCCCAGTGTTGGGCTGCTCGGCAATCTGCCTCAACCCCCTACCCTGGTGGAAACTTTCCTCTTTGTTTCATAGACATTATGGAACACACAGCAGGTAGCAATAACAATGGTTATTTGACTGAGGTCTAACCTAGTAAGCAAACAATGCCAGCGACCTTTTAAACATCTAAAGGCATATTCCACGACCACTGTGCACTTGCTCAGCCTATGGCTGAACCAATCTTTACTGCTGTCCAAGCTGCCTGTGTACGGCTTCCTGAGCCATGGGAGCAAGAGGCAGGCTGGATCATGATTGGCATTTCAACATCACCAATCGTTATTTTGCAGTCTAGAAAGAAAGTCCCGGCTTGCAACTTTCTGAACAGACCTGCATTCCTAAAGATGTGTGCATCATGCACCTTTCCTGACCATCCCACACTGATGTTGGTGAAATGGCCCGTGATCCACCAGCTCTTGCAAAACCATTGAGAAGTACCCCTTTCGGTTTATGTACTCTTTGGCAAGGTGGTCTGGTGCCAAAATAGGGATATGTGTTCTGTCTATCACCCCACCATAGTTAGGGAAACCCATCATGGCAAAAACATCCACTATGTCCGCACGTTGCCCAGAGTCGCTACCCTTCTTAGCGGAAGTCTGTTAATAACCCTGCAAAACTTGGATCACAACAGATCCCATGGTAGATTTACTCACTCCAAATTGATGCCCCACTCACCGGCAGCAGTCTGGCGTTGCAAGCTTCCACAAAGCTATCACTTCTCCACTGTCAGAGCAGCTCTCATTTTAGTATTGCTGTGCTTCAAGGATGGGGAAAGATCTTCACACAGTTCCTGGAAAGTGCCCTTACGCATTTGAAAGTTCTGCAGCTGCTGCTCATGATCCCATAGCTGCATAATGATGCAGCCTCACCAGTCAGTGCTTGTTTCCTGGGCCCAGAAACAGCACTCAACCATCAAGGTGATGCATGACTGTTGCCAGCAACTACAAATTACTCTGCTCTGTCTTTTCCACCAGGGCTGCTTGCATGGCATCACAGCATTCTGTGCAGCAGCTCATGTATTGGCTGCGTAAATACTGCAGGATAAGGTGCAAAGTGTTTGTAATGCTCACAACAGTGTACAGCTGAGTGGGGTCCATGCTTTTCGTGCTATGGCGTCTACACGGGTAACTCAGGCTTAAGAAAAAGGCATAAAGGCTTGGTTTGTTTGCCGTTGATTTCAGGGAGGGAAAGAGAGAGGTAAATGCATCATGGGAGGCTAACGCCATGTTCCCATAACCACCTGCACCAATGTTTTGGTCCCATAAGGCACTGCAAGCCCAACCCAAAATTCCACTATGTGCACTGCGGGATAGCTACCCACAGTGCAGCACTTCATGCATCGATGTAAGCCCTGCTAGTGAGGATGCACTCTGCCAACACAATGAGCATAGTGTGGACATGCAAGATCGACTTGCTTAAATCGGAGGCTTGACGTCAACTTACATGAAGTCGTCTTAACTTTGTAGTGTAGACATGGCCTCAGCCACACACAAAAAAACCCTTAACTTCAGGGTGGTAGTGCTTTTACTTCAAGTTGGCTGGCTTATCAGAGGGGCAAGAAAAAAGTAAAGGTATGACTACACTGCAATTAAAAACCCATGGCTAGCCCAGGCCAGCTGACTCAGGCTCATGGGGCTATTTAATTGCAATATATATGTTCGGACTAAGGCTGCAGCCCAAGCTATGGGACTTTCCCACCTCACAGGGTCCCAGAACCCTGACTACTGCCCGAGCCCAAACATCTACACCACAACTGAACAGCTCCTTAGCCTGAGCCCCATGAGCTTGATTCAGCCGGCACAGGCCAGCTGCGGGTGTCTACCTGAAGTATAGACATACCCTAAGACAGGGGTTCTCAGGACCAATTATTTGGTGGCCTCAAGAGTGTGGCCACCAACTCTTGCTGATGGCTGCTCTCACACTTTTTCCTAAAATACTTAATTCGCTTTAGGAAAAACAAATAAATATGCACATATACACATCCAAATCATTGTAATTTATTTATAGCTAGCTAATAAATCTGTTGTGAAAAGTTAAATTAACAAAACATACACATCACTTTCACAGCAGACTTACTCAGCCCTGACAAGTGTGGGGACAAATTAAGCCCCGTATGGGGGGGTTGGGGTAGGCAATGGGGGCCAGGGAGGCAGTGGGGGCCAAAGGACAGAGCCCGAAGCCATGCAGCTGGAGCCTGAAGCCCTGTGGCCAGAGCCTGCTGCCCCGCCACCCCAGGACTGAAGCCCAAAGCCTGAGTCCTCTAGTGTTGTGCCTCGGGGGGAGGAAAGGGGAGAGGAAAGGGGAGGCAGGGCCCAACCCCTATTGGCGGCTCCAGCAACCAACACCAAGGCAGTGTATCCAAGAGCAAAGGGGGGGGCACTGTTTCCCCCATCCCCACCTCAATTACATCTCAGAAGGTTGTGGCCACATTTGAGTAACGTTGCCCTAAGAGGGGAAAGCTTGAGTTAGCACAGTTCGTCAGCTACTAACATGACCACTTTGTAGTGTGGACACAGGTTAACACAGCTCAAATAGTGTTCATTCTCTAATGCCTTCCCACAATTCCCTCCCGAGTGTCTAGAAAGGGCAGAAAAATTCTCCCATAATTCACTGTGAACGAATGGTTAGCCTGACTCCAGTTACACAAAGGGCCACAGCCCCAGAAGACTTAGTACCATAGCAGTATGGACAAAGCAACTCAAATATTATTTTGCAGTGATGCTGGTTGCTCACAGTTGAGCTAGGCTAACTCAGGTCACTCAAGTGAACTCTGCAAAGCAGCAGCAGCAAGCACTGAAGTGATTCATGGGTGAAAAGGGGACCCAGAAGAAGTGGAGTAGTGGAGACCCTACTTTTTGCAATAGCAGGGAGGCTCCGGAGGGGTGAGAAGATACAAGAGACACCTTCAACAGCTGGAGATTAAGTTTCCAAATGTGTAAGACTAACTAGCCAAAGATATATATAAAATATAGAATTCCAAAGTGAAGTCCAGGGACAGCACCTTGGTGGAAATTTCAGCATTTGGAGGCAGAAGTGAGGTTGCCTCAAGACCTTACTGATAGGAAGGCACCCTTGCATATCTACATCTGCCTGTTAGATTTTAAGCCTAAGAACTAGACCTAATTCATAGGCTTAAAAACATTACCAGACATCTCTTAGCCATAATAATGTTTTTACTTTTGTTTCAATGATCTTTCATTTTTCTGAATTTGTTTGTAGCTAGAGATGTAGCATTGATAACATTCTTATATGTATGCCTCAATCTTCCCAAAGAATGAATATCTTCCAACTGCAATAAAGCCTGAAAGTTATAAAAATCTATAATAGTAAACAATGTGACTTTTCTCCCCCTTATGTTACAATTTATGATTAAAAAAAAATCTATAAGAAATCAAACTGATATTCAGATTTTTCTTTCCCTCCTAAGGCCAATATCTTTCCTTGAGTTAGTATTTGTGGTGCTTTATTTAGTCCATGCATGAGTAACATTGTTACAAAGCTCATTACTCCTATTGTCAGTTAGCTACTGTTGGTACAGTGCTTTGAACATGTATATTGCTAAACACACTACTTAGGTAAAATATGCAGATAATCTAATTGAAATTGTGATGTCTTCAATAATTTTGATCTTTCTAAATAAATCCTTTTAGGTTTGATAAACATTGAGCCAGGAAATCTCTAATTAGGAAAGCTAGTGCAAGAGAATATTATCCTATTGTCACCCTGATGAATAAACTAGATGCCATAGAGATTGTGTTGGATCATATTAAAGAAGTTCTGTATTAAAATCACAAATGAGTTTGATTCCCCATAGTTTAAATTCCAGGGTATTACTAATTAAGAGGTCTCTTGGGTTTTGGTACTGTTTCTCTCCCTCTATGTGTGAAACTTGCAAGCTGCTAATTGTGTTAGTACATTCTAAGACAGAATCTGTTCTCAAAGCAATTCACAGAGACTCAAAGCAATACTCTAACAACAGAAACAGCACCCAGAGACTCCCCGCCCTTTTGTTGTATTAACAATTGTGATTAAAATAGAGATAGAGGATGTATGTGGACGGATGCTTGGTGTGGATAACAACTGAATGATCAGGGAGGTGCCAGCCTAAGAATCCAGTGTCCATCGGCTGAAGAAGGCGTCAAGTGGAAATAACCAGAGGACCCCCGGAGGGCAGACTGGAATCCACCCAACAGCCTCAAGAATGGGAGAACCAAAGAACAAGATAACTTCTTGGAGCCGTCAGGAATGTGCTATCTGCTGATTGATTCAGCAACAGCATGATGAAGCAATTCCCATAGACTGGCATAGGAAGAAATTCCTATAAAAATAGACTCTTAAAAAGTGAGAACTTTGGGGTCTGATTCTGCAAACCAACTTCCAGGAGCATCAGATGAGCATCTGACAAGGCCCTGCTCCCTCCTCATGTCCAGGCCACCTGGCCAGTGGCTTGGCATGAGCAACTCTAAGGCTGGTAACTATGATGACAACCTTGCAGAACCTCTGTGTGTGTGTGTGTGTGTGTGTGTGTGTGTGAATGTGTGAATAAATATGAGATTGAATGGAATGTTATAGCTATAACTAACTGCTTACTATGATAACAACCTTGCAGAACCTGTGTGTGTGTGTGTGTGTGTTTGTATGAATGAATGAGTGAATAAAGATGAGATTGAATGGAATGTTACAGCTGTAACTAACTGCTTACTATGATTCTTTCTGTATTCACAATAAATGTGGTATTTTGCCTTTTTCCCTTTAATAAGATCCTGCTGGTTTTTAATTTATTGGTACAACAATTGTATTTCTAATGTTTACTGCATTCCGCACAAAGTTAGTATTTTAACATATACACCAAATTAAAGTGGAATTAAATGTTTGGTCAAGAAGTCTCTCAGGCAAGTACAGTGGCCACCATCCAAGAAATCAACGTTTGTCTAAGGTTACTATAAAATATCTAAAATACTGGTTATTTACTATTCTATACAGTATATAGAGTATTTACAGAAGTATCCCATTTGCTATGATGTGACAACTGTTGGTAAATGCTGCCTTTTAAAACTACTATTACTGTATGTCTATATTAACTCCCCCTACTAAATCTAGACAATTGCTTTACTATAGTTGGGAGATGACAGCATCGCCTATTATAAAGGTGGCCTCACAGTTCACTGTAAGACCTTATTTTCAATTGCTTATAACTTTGCCAAACTTTAATTGTTTGGACTAAAAATTTCATGCTGGATGTCAGTCCCAGGCTGACATTTTTGGGAAGATTTCAGCTAAAACATTTCAAGTGTTTCAGAGAATGAGACAAGAGAAAATAACTGTTTTTCAAAGTTAAAAAATTCTGACTTTTTCCTCTGTGAAGCTCTAGTACCCTGCATCCTTTAAAGGAAGGTGTTGAAATTTGTCAGGGCATGGCCTTTGTGACAGGGATGTTCCCTTGCCATCACTGTGAAAATCATCCACATTTAGCCATTATATATCTTTAGAAAAGAAGATCAGTTTGCACATGCTTAGTAAAGACTTGAATTTAACAGCTACAAACTGACAATTCTGTCCTCAATGCGCACGCTCAAGCTGCTTATAGAACCTAATGCTGACCAGACTGCATAAGTGCCATTCCCACACAGCAACTGAGCAAGCTCCAGCCCTCACAGGTTCTACATGTGACTAGACTCGGCAAATACCATTCCCATAGAGCATGCTCCCGCCAATCCAGAGCTACAAGGGTGAAGCCAGACTTTCTACAGCCCAGCTGCTTCAGGCTGCATGGTAGCAGCATATAATGTACATGTAGCTACACACCATAGCAAAAAGAGTATTATGTCAACACTGCAGTGTGTAGTTACAGATGCCAGTGAGAAGCTCTGGGAGAGGGGAAGCAGCAGGGAAGGGCTTCAGCTAATCCCCCATTGCTGAAGCCTTTCATTATGGCCAGGAAAGTTCTAGCAGGGGGACAGCAGCAAGGAGCTAGTGAACTCCTTTCCTGCTTCTTCCCCCCTGCCAGAGCCTCCCTCTGCTACAGGAGTCCTTGCCTGTGGTGGGGAAGGGCTCCAGCAGCAGGAAGCTCCCTTGCCAGAGCCTTTCCCCACTGAAATTTTTTTCCTGCAGCAGAGAAAGGCTCCAGCAACCGAGAGGCAGCAGGACACTACACAGAAAGGGGGAAGGAAAAAAAGGGGGCGGGGGGGGGAAGCAGTGTAGATAGGAAGGCACAGCTTAGATGAATAAAGAGCCATGTAGGGTATGTACCTGAGTGCAAACCACACCCTTCAGGTGTGTGTGTACTATACTTGCCTAAGCCAGGGGAGGCTAAGGGCTAGTCTACACTGGCAGCACTTTAATGTACCTTGTGTAGTCGCAGCACAGTGACTCTTAAAAAAAAAACAAAAAAACACACACACACCTCAATGAGGGGCGTGGCTCCCAGTGCTGGGACACTGTTTACACTAGCGCTTTACAGCACTGAAACTTGCTGCGCTCAGGGGAGTGTTTTCAAACCCCTGTGTGAGAAAGTTGCAGCACTGTTTATTGCCAGTGTAGACAAGCCCTAAGCCTCCCCAAACCTCGGCTAATGCTCCCCATCATGGCACTGGATGGACTGCAGTGGGGCTCGGGGCTCCTCCAGCCTCAGCGGGAGCTGGGGGCGGGGCCTCCTCAAATGGAGGGTTCACATGCTGCCCCTGGCATCTACACTGCTACTTAAACATATGTACTTGGGTAGCCCCCAGCACACTTTACACAACGCTAAAAGAAGAATGCAATGTAAATGTAAGCCTAAGGGTCTCAAGTCAGACACCCATAAAAAAAAAAATGTTCAGTTTAAGTGACTTATTTAACATCACACAGGAACTTTGTGACATAGGCAGGGCCAGAATCCAGTTATCCATGGCAGCATTCAACTGTCTTAATCTCAAAACCATCCCTTCTCCTCCAGCAATCTATGCCTCATTTGCGACACACCTTCCAACTTCTGCAATAAATGAAGCACGAATCCTCAAGACAACAGCCTCTTTTATTACACAATCCTAATTCATCCCCAGAGTGGGTACTTCCTATGCACTGAATGAGATAGGGGTCCTGTGGAAAAAAATAGCATGCAATCATGTAACTAAAGACTATCCTACGGGACAGGCACAAGGGGACAGAATTAAGTTTGCACAGGCAACCTTAAGTCTTGTTTCAGAGTAGCTGCCGTGTTCGTCTGTATCCGCAAAAAGAAAAGGAGTACTTGTGGCACCTTAGAGACTAACCAATTTATTTGAGCATAAGCTTTCGTGAGCTACAGCTCTAGCTCACGAAAGCTTATGCTCAAATAAATTGGTTAGTCTCTAAGGTGCCACAAGTACTCCTTTTCTTAAGTCTTGTGTTTCCTAACTTTTGAGTGCTTGACTTTCCAACCTTAATGTTCTTTTAATATTGTAAATATAATTAGCCACACAAAACTAAGATGCAACTGACTCAACTGAAAAGACTGGCTAATTAGAAGTAAGTTTCCCTTTGCATCTGCTACAGATATTGCCAAATACAAAATACCCCTGATTGCTTAGCTGCTGACATTTCCTGTATTTTGTTAATAGGCTCTCTCTAGTTATGTCAAAAGACACCTTACAAAGGAGCTCACTAAAAAACAACTTTATTTGCAGTTATTACAGGCATAAAAGCATAACAATACCTATACCAGCCCAAGGTACTTTACTTAAAAGCCCACAAAGACAAAAAACAAGCAATTTGCCAATAAGCCAGTTAAAATGAAGAAAATACCTCTCTCAAGCATCATTCTCCTCCCCAGAAGTCCTGGTTTACAACAACAACAAAAAAGCTTTGCAGCATGCCATGCAGGTAAAAAAAATTCAAGCTATTTTGGATCAAGGAAGGGAGCAAATGCCCAAGTCTTTATAAAGACTTTCTACCCAGCTGCTTCCTCCCATATCTAGAGAGCACAGGTGGATTAAAAAAAATTAAAAAATCAATTATTAAAAATTGGATTTAAAAAACAAAAATCGAGGGTTTTTTTTAAATAAACCTACTTTAAATTAAATTATTTTAAAAACCTGTGTTAAGGCCTAAGCTTACTACAACCTATTTTTTATTAAAATAAAATACTTTCACAGTCCATGTTTGCTTCAAGTCTCAAAAAAAAAAAAAAAAAAAAAAATCAAACCACTGAACAAGTGAAGTCACTGGGTGTGACATTCTATACCTTGGGGAAGCGTACTGTAACCCCATACTCCTCATTTTCATATATTCACAATCTTGCATATAAAGCATTCCTTGTAAGGTATCAGGGAAAAGGTTATGATCTGCTGAAAGTCATTTCTCTATCCATATATATGTATCATTAACACATATGAAGTTATAAGAATTGTGTTGTATGGTGGTCACTAAAACATGCTGTAGGTTGGGGAAATCAGCCAGATATTAGCTCCCCAGAGGCTACAGCAAGGAAAGTAACCAGCACCTGGGCGGGGTGTCAAACAACCCATCAACAACCATTGTCCAGCAAGGGAGCTACAATGCAATGACTCACCTGCATGAGGTCATACCTGGGAAATTGCTCAACCTTGCTGGGTGACTCAGCAACGCCCCCAAGACATGCCTGGGCTTATGCTCCCCAAGCACATGGACTGAGGGTATAAAAACAGACAGAGTGGACACATACTGGGCCCTTCTCCGTGTCTTGGTTGCTTGTAGCATAGATAGGGGCAGGAGAAGACGACAAAACTCCAACACAGGAGATTGTTCCTTAAACCTGGGCCAAACCTGTATATTAAGGACTGCAATATCCAGTGGGGTGAGAAACTGCTTAATCTAGTTGCTGCCCAGTCTAATAGGATTGAGAGTTTAGACTCAATGCTTATATTGTATTTCTTTTGGTAACTATCACTTAAAAATCTACCCTTTATGGTCAATAAATTTGCTTAATTGTTTATCTTTATCAGTAAGTTTGTATAAAGCATGGGGCAAATCTGTTCAGGTTTGACAAAGGCTGGTGTATATCCACTTTCCATTGTTGAAGTGGTGAACCAATTAATACATTTGCATTGCCCATCTTGAGCAGTGCAAGACAGTATATTCCTGGGGTACAGTGCTGGGGGATTTGGCTCTGGTGCCTTTCTCTGTGTGATTCATGAGTGGCTCTGGGAGCATTCATACAATCCAGCTGGGTTTGGGGGTTCCACATGCAGTTGTGCGGTGTGAGCACAACGCCTGGAGGGGCTTGCTACTAGTCACTAGCAAGGCACAGAGAGACAGCCCAGGCTAGAGACAGTTAAGTGGGCACAGTGTCCTGCAGTCCCAGGTTGCACCTTGGGGGGATCCCGTCACACTGGGTAAGCACCTGAATCCACAGTGCGTTGACGTACTAAACCAGCTTTTGACAGCAGTCGCCTCTTCTGCAGATGCAGAAAAAATATTTTCTTTATTTCAATTTATTCAACTAGATCAGTTCAAAGACTAGTTCATTCAAAGTTAAGAAACTGAGTGCGAGTTCAAATGCAGGAAAGCTTGTTTTCCTCTTCCGATCCATGAATTAAAACAATGAGGTCTGAGAGAAAGGGTGCTAGAAAATCTTGAAAGACATGGTGATCAGAAACAATCCATTCAATTCATTAAATACAGTTAATACTTCCTTTGTTTAATAAGTCAATTAGTTGACACTAAAGAATTTTAATCGAAATATGTTTTGCATTTAAAACTATTTGAAAATACTGTGTGTGTACATGTGATTTAAATTTCTAACCAAAAGACCAAGTAAAAATTAAATCTAGTAAATAAGAAATGCATCATTCACCATTTTCTAATTAAAAAAGTAAAAAAAATTATATAGCTTAGCTTAAATTTACTGTCTTACTTGTATAGTGTACCATCCTAATTAGCAAAAAGCAGCACCAAATTTAGTGTAAACGATATGTTTAGCTACAAATTAACATAAGAATCAGCATTTCATTAGAAAATAAATATAAATGCAAATCAAGATTAAAATCAATTTAAATCAAGCTTTCCTTATTGCTGATTTAAATCATTATTAAAATTGATGATTTAAGTCACTGATTTAAATAGATCTACTTTGAGAGAGCACCAGTTTGAATACATTCTTTGATCTCAGTTGTAGCAGTATGTCACAGAAAGAGAAGCAAGTCTTTCAATCAGACAAGTCCCAGGCAACTTAGGGCTTTATAAATCAAAACCAACATCTTAAACTCAAATCAGGAAACATACAGAAAACCAGTGCAGATTGCAAAGCAGACCATAAGAAGATACTCCACTTAAAAAGCAAGCTGATGCATTTTATTCCAGTTTCAGTTTCCCCAACAGATTTAAAGTGTATCCTCCTTTAATGTGCTGTACTGTAGTCCAAATATGGTTCAGTAAAGGTATGAAACATGGTAGAAAAGCCCACATCTGGGAACAGTCACAACCTCGTCTAACATACAAAAAAGTTGCCATCACTAGTACTGAAAACTGATCTTCCAACAATAAATGGGATTCTAGTCAGACCCTGAAACTGTGAACATGAGGAACAAATGGCCAAAATATGCCCTCAGCAGGCAGCTATGCTTTGCCAAGTCTTGAGGCTGTTTCCCCTCCAAACCTTTCAACTCCCACACCCAACATCACTGCTGTTTTATCTGTGTTGTGGCTCAGCCAGCTCACTCTCTTCCATGCCCCAATCCCAACCAGGTACTAAGGAAGGTATTCCACTGCACCATTTGAATCAGAAGACAAATGAAGTTGAGCATCCTTTGTATCCTGAAGGCAGCAACTCATGTTCCCTCACTAACCTTCCTAAAGCCCTCACGTACAAGAAGTCAAGACGGCACCCTGAAGAGTTTTATATAAGAGTCCTTTTAAAGCAAAAAAGGATTTGGAAGTCAGGAACACCTTTGATCAACAGTATCAAAGGTAACTGATTGATCATATGATAGCATGGATACTTGATCCTATCTAAAAGCTATCACCCTCATAGAAGAATCCATCACAAGATCAAGCAATGCCAGTACTGCACTCTCTGTCCCATACTTAAGTCAAAAAATAGTTTGACAAGGGCCAAGGAATTCCAAAGCATCTAAATATGAGAGTTTGCTCATCACCGACTTTTCTTCTTTTCAATAATCTAAACCAGAAACGATTAGACACAAGACAACAGTTAACCAGCCTGTCAATGTCAAGTGATGGCTTCCTGATTAAAAGCTATACAACACCTGCTCTCCATTAACTCAGGGCCTAGCACCTCCACAGTAGCCTTCCTCAGCCAGGAAGGAGATGGATCCAGAGCAAGGTTGTGGCATGAAGTTCTTTGGAGAGGACAGAATCTTATGTCATCTCTAGAAGAAAAAGTGAACGCCTTAACATCAAAGGTCAAAATCTGCTGTTGCAACATAATCCTCTCATGATTAAGTCAATCCCTTCTCCCCCCACAAAAAAGCCAAAAACACCCAACAAAACCTCTCTAAAATGTCACTGTAAATGATGTTACTGATTTTGATGAGAAGCTGGGGTATCAAAACTGCAGAATGATTAGAACACAAAGACATCCAAACTACAGTATAAGCTAGAGTTGTCAATGCAATTATTTCGCTGCATGCTCAAAGGTAGAATCTCAAAACTAAAAGCCACTATGTTATCAGAAATGCTTTTGTTTATATTTCACAATATTTACAGACACTATTTCAATATAAAGACAATCCTTCATCAAAATAAACTTAAATACAGGATTCTTATATGTAAAAAATGTTAATGTGTATGTTATAGTTATCTAGAAGGAATGCTGAATTCTTGAGAACCCTTACTAAAACACTCATTTATCAAAAAGTTTGTATTTTAAGAGTTTCTTGCGTCTATGTTTGCATACCAGACATTTAACTTCTCAACATGTTCCATACGAATATCAAAAGGTACTCCTACATAAGAATATAAGAATGGCCATATGGTCCACCTAGCCCTGTATTCTCTCTTCTGAAACTGGCTGGTGCCAGATGCATCAAAGGGAATGAACAGAACAAGGCAATTGAGTGATCCATCCCCGCTCATCCAGTCCCAGCTTCTGACAGTCCAAGGTTTAGGGACACCCAGAGCATGGGGTTTTGTCCCTGACCATCTTGGCTAATAGTCACTGACGGACCTATCCTCCATGAACTTATCTAATTCTTTTTTGAACCCAGTTATACCTTTGGCCTTCACAACATCCCCATGCAACAAATTCCACAGGTTGACCGTACACTGCGTGAAGTACTTCCCTAAGTGTGTTTTAAACCTGCTGCCTTTTAATTTCATTGAGTGACCCCTGGTTCTTGTGCTATGTGACGGGGTTAATAAGGAAGTTTTATTTACTTTCTCCACACTGGTCATGATGTAGGTCTTTATAAAACCTCCCTTAGCTGTCTGTTTTCTAAGCTAAACAGCCCCAGACTTCTTAATCTCTTCTCACATGGAAGTTGTATAGAGAAGCGCAACAAAAATGAACCTTTCCCAATTCTAATATATCTTTCTGAGATGGGGCAAAATCAGAACTGCAATCAGTATTTGTGTGTGCATACCATGGACTTATGTAGTGACATCATATTTTCTGTTTTATCCCTTTCCTAAGGGTTCCTCACATTGTTAGGTATTTTTTGACTGCCACTGCACACAGAACAGATGTTTTCAGAGAACTGTCCATGATGACTCCAAGATCTCTTTCTTGAGTGGTACCAACTAATTTAAAACCCATCACTGTGTATGTACAGTTGGGATGTTTTCTAATTTGCATTACTTTGCATTTATCAACACTGAATTTCATCTGTCATTTTACTGCGCAGTCACCCAGTTTTGTGAGATCCTTTTGTAAGTCTTTGCTATCAGCTTTGGACTTAACTATCTTGAGTAATTTTGTATTGTCTGCACACTTTGTTCCCCCTTTTTCAAGATAATTAATGAACAGCACTAGTTCCAGTACAGATTCTTGAGACCCCACTATTTACCTCTCTAATGTGAAAACTAACTATTTATTCCTACTGTTTGTTTCCTATATTTTAGGCAGTTACTGATCCAAGACCTTCCCCTCTTATCCCATGACTTCTGGCTATGCTCAACAGCCTGTGGTGACAGACCTTGTCAAAGGCTTTCTGAAAGGTCAAGTACACTATATCCACTGGATCAACCTTGTCCACCCTCAAAGAATTCTAATACATCCTGATCCCTTCTCTCATTTTCTTACACTCTGCAGTGCAAAAGTGACAGGGAGAGGCATAAAGTTGATTATGCACTGATAGGAGGAGCAAAAGCTATATGGGGGGGGGGGGGGAATAAAATAAGTAGTATTTTTAAACCTGTAGGTACTAATTTAATTTTTGACAGGATTCTCTGTTAGCTTTCAATTTAAAGTGATGAATTATCTTAAATGCTACCTATCTACCTCTGAACAGGAAAACATTCCCAGATTATTTCAAATACAGAAAGTTCCTCCCTAGACTTTTATAAACCAGGATAAAACTACATCCCAAATCTACTGAGCTTTCAACATTAGTTTTGTTAGTTCAACTTCTATTCCCAGAGGAATTCTGTACCACTGTGTGCACACAGAATTCATGTCCTCCAGAAATTTTTTTTTCCTCCATAGAATATAGATTCTGCTGGAGAAGTGGTGCAGTTACACCTTTCACCCAGTAGGGGGCTGCTGTGGCACCAGAAGAGGGCAGCAAGCCAGCAGAGAGGCTGTGTTCCTGCCTCCTCACCTTGCCACACTGTGAGGGACAGAGAGTGGAACACAATGGGATGCTCAGGAGCTAGTTGGGTGACAGCACTGAGCCCGGGGCTGAATGGGAGGGGGCACACTAGGACAGGGGGTCAGATGTTCCTAAATGAATGGGAGAGGCTCGGGGTCTGCAGGGAGAGGCTCCCCAAACTCCCTGTCTCTCCCCCCTCCAACAACAAAAGAAACCAAACCCACCACCACCCTCAACCCTAAAAGAACCCTGTTCCATACTTCCCCCACTCACACCCAACAACCCTCCCCAGGCTCCTTCCCAGCAATTACTTCCCTCTCCCTCAGCTCCTCTATTACCCCTGATTCCCCCAAGCCTTTGCATGGCTTCTGAGGGGTGCTGGAAATACACTTCTGTATTTGAGTAAGAATTCTTTAAACTACAAGTTCTATATTAATCTGACTAGTAAGGAATCCTTGTCAAAAAACATTTCCTGAATCTTTTTTGTCTGTATTAGGGCCATACTTGCTGACAGGATTATATTGTGTTGTTTTGACAAAATATGCAGAGTTTTGTAGAATTGTAAAATATTGTGTGCAGAATTTAATTTTTTGGCACAGAATTCCCCCAGGAGTAAACTTCAAGAGGTGTTCGGGTTGGGCATGCAAAGGTCTCCGCCCAAGTTTCTACAAAAAGGGATGGGGGGGGGGAAATAAGAGGGGAGTTAGCATGTCTTGTCATGGTGTAATTTTAAATTGATACTATTAGAAAAATTCCATCAAACTAGACAGAATTCTCATGCACAATTGTGAAAGGTAAAAAAAAAAAAAAAAACATTTTCCCCTTCATGCTATTTACGGTGCTCCATGATCTTGAACAATAGTTTACTGAGACTTTTTATTTTGATTGTGATAACTGTATGCATACACTATGACTACAGGACTGTCAGACAAGACATACACACAGCATAAACATATGCTATAATATTGCCACTAGATTAGTAGGTATTAAATATTTACATTTAATATAAACAAAGAATATCTTGTTCATTCTCTAACATGAACACATTGCAACAGATATATTTAACAAGACACTCCACTGCACATGCTTCTTCCTTTGGGGAGAGGATAAGAGAACAAACAACAGATACAGATGTTTAGTCACATGGCTTGATGCACTACTGGAAGCACTCAAATAATACAGTGATTAACGTGGCATAAAAACCTAAATAGAATAAGACTTGTTCACATACAAATAGACTATTTAAAATGACAGGTTATTGCTTATGACACTATTAAGTAGGTGAAGGTAAACCTAATGATAGCAAAGAAAATATTGAACACTGGAAAGATATAGCAGAGCCATCTAGGGAAGAGAGATATTAAAGTGCTCATGGATACATATAAGATTAAGGCCCAGTAAGTAACAAAGGAAGTGACACTATGTAAGTATAACTTATTTGCTCTTTGCATTGTACAATACAGAAGATGTGAGAAGTTAACTAAACCAATCTGATTATTTACTCATTTTATTGAAACTCGTCAATCAAATCATATTACATGAAACAAAAACAGAATGCCCTAACAACACTATCTACCTAACCGCATCTCAAGATACTGGGTGTGCATATCTCATACAACAGCAGGTGTCATCAAGAAAAACATGTCCCAAATATGCTGTGCTACCAGTTGGTTACGGAACTCTGTAAGGCCACTTAAATCATCTACAAAACACAGCTCAATACACGTTTCCTTGTAAATAACAAAGTTGGCTTAGTCCAATATCTTAGTCTCCTGAAAAACTTTCAAGTTTTCACTTTGAAGATTGGGCGGGGGGAGAATGACCAAGCTTAGACATATGGTGAAACCTGCACTAAGGATCTCCTTAGTTACTTCTGGGTAAGCATTGTCTTCTGTGCCCATCACTCTGTGCCACTCTAGAGTACAAGCGTGATGGAGAGGACTATGAAACGGACAACGGTTAAGAAAAGAGTGAAGAAATCATCCAAAAAGGATCAGGGAAGGGAGAAAGTTACATATCTAAGTTTTCCAGGAAAATGCTATTCCTCTTATAAAGTATTTTCTGAACTTAGTAACTGACTTTTGCTAATGCCGAGAGCCGCTACCCCCAGCACTACAATTTAATGTTTTCGCTCTGCCCGACAGCGGGTGCTCACCGAGGCTAATTAATGCTGTCGCCTCCCGACACCGCCTCTCTAACTCACACAGACAGCCGCGGGGGATCGAGCTCCTGGATGGTCCTTACAGCACCAAGCTCAGCGCTGCCCCGGCCTGAAGAGGCTGGGCCCGGGACCAGCCAGTCGGGGCCAGGGACAGGGGTAGAGGAACCCCAAACACGGCTCTGCCCCAGCTACCAACAAAGTTACCGCCCGCCCACAAGCGGCGCTGCGGGGAGAGGTGGGGAGGGGCTTTGCGTGCCCCGGAGCCAGGGCAACCCCCCTCCCTCGCTGCTCTATGGGGTGGGGGGGGGGGACCCCGGACTCAGCCAGACACCCCGCCCACCACCCCGAGGACAGATAAACAAACCCCGTCAGCCCCCCTCCCTACACACACACACACACACACACACACACACACACACACACACACACACACACACCTCAGTTCCCTCCCCACCGCACCGCACCGCACCGCACCGCACCCGTTCAGCTCCCCTGGAACTTTAGGCCCACACAGACCACGGGACCCCGCACCGGCACCGGCACCGGCACCGGCCCCTTACCGGGTCCCGCCGCTGTCACCGCCGCGTCCCCGCGCAGCGCCGGCCGCCCCGCTCTTATCCCTGTGACAGCGGCCGCCCGCCCCTGCCAGGATCCGGCCTCCGCCTGCCGCCGGGACCAGAGCCGCCCCCTCCCTCTCCGTCACCCGGGAAACGCTGAGCCCACCCCCTGACCCTCCCGGCCCAGGCGACGCGCCAGAGACCAATCAGGGGCGCCGGCTCACCGCCAGGACATCACGTGCGTCCTACGGGCCAATGGGAAACGCAGCCCCGAGCGTGACTGGCGCAGGGGGATGCCTTGGGCGGGGCGCTCTCCTCTACACAGACCTGATCCCCTCATGCCCCTCCCACTGACCCTCCCTCTACACCCCTTCCCCCGCCCTGACTCCCTCCCCCTCCCACTACACCCCTCCCCCCGCCCTGTCTCCCCCACCCCTTGTTACCCCTTCTAGTCGTCCCTACAGGTCTCCTTCCCCTTGCATCTGGAGTCACTGGTGGGAACAAGCTGGGGACCCCGGGGCTGGGCTCCGCTCAGTTTCACTGAGGGAGGTTTGCTGGGGGCACTTGGCCTGGTTTACACTTAGAGGTTTCCGCAGGAGACTAGTTCCGGTATGGCTGGTGATTTTTTTCCGCCCTGGTATTATTATACCTGTCCAAGCCCTAGTCTGGGCGTGAGAAAAGTAGTTGGTTTGACTTGAGGGTAGGTGTCAGAGAGGGCTGCTTGCTACCACTAACCCTCTTCAAATGTTCTCTTGAAAAAAATCTTAAAAAGAGGAGAGTGTGTACCTGTGGCTAGATGAAAAATTAGTCATCTGTGTTTCCCTGATGATATAGTCCTGATTGGATCATTGCAAGAGGAGGTGCAAAAGTTGCTTGAAAGAATGGCATTGGAAGCAGAGAAGAAAGAGCTAAAGATGTCTCACGAGAAGACAGTGGTGACAGTCAGATGTGTTGAAAAGGCAGAGATTGTTTTATCCAAATCTGAGGAGACATTGGAGTGCGTTCAGCACTTCAAACCTGGGTAGGATGACAACAGGGGACACTAACCATCACTTAGGGATCTAACATAGAATTGGACTAACAACTGCAACTCTAGAAAAACTCAGCCACAGCTGGAGAAACCAAGGTATTACCATGAAGTGTTAAATAAAATTGCTGCAGTTTCTTATCTTTAGTATCTTGCTATATGGACATGAGACATGGATGCTAAGGAAACAGGACCTTAAGAAGCTTTCTGCTTCAAAAAAACTGAAATACTACAGGCAATTGCAGTATGTTAGCTATACTGCACATATGACTAACGAGGAGGTAATTGCCTAGATTTACAGGAATGATATCTCATATCAAGAGACTCAGACAAAGAAAACTTGAGTTTGAAGGACACGTGAATCACATGAACAGAGGAAGATTGCCAAAGAGAGTGTTGCAGGGACTGATGGGGGGGGCAGGTGTGGTTCCACTATGGGGATGTTTGGATGTGTGGCACACTTCTCAAAACTCTGTAAAGACTGTGAAACGTGAAGGAAGATTGCAGGCCAAGGACTCATGCGTTGCATTTACTGTTCATTGTGATGTGACTGGGATGCTTTGCATAATGAAAGAATGCATGTATGTATACTACTATAGCTTATTTCAGTACCTGAATTGGAGTAAGCACTCTTATGTTGGTATAATCACATATGCATCCACATAGAGGGGGTTGCTTTAATTATGCTAATACAATTTAACTGGCAAAAAAAAGTGTAGACAAATCTTTTATCTAGCAGACAAGGGCAAAATTCTTCCTCAGGCCCCTTAAGAACACTATAAAAATGGTCTCAGCAACTAATTCACTTTCAGAGAGTCTTCCTGGCAGTTCTGAGCATTCATTACACTAGTAACAGTGGGAGTCCAAATGGAGCAACACCCAGGGGTCTCAGAGTAGCAGCCGTGTTAGTCTGTATCCGCAAAAAGAAAAGGAGTACTTGTGCACCTTAGAGACTAGGTCTGTGAAGCTGAAACCAGGAAGGAGGCCAACAAGACACTAAATGCATGCAAAATGTAACATAACGTTGCAGCCACACATGTTCAGTGCAAAGGATAATGATACAAGTGTGTCAGAAGGCGAAACAGTCTATAACTAGGTACAAATATAGGTCTATGTGGGAGGAGATGAATCACTGAGCAAACAGCAGGGACCCAGAACTAGACTGGTGACATTGCTTGACCTATATAAATTTCACATGTCACTAGTTGATCATGGCAATATGGAAAGACCAGAGAAGAGATTAGGAGAAAATGATACAATGGGGTGAATGCAGAGATGAATTTAAATAAGAAAGTAATTCTAGACAGAATTTAAGGACACAAAGTCCATCTGCTGACTCCCTCAAAACGTTACACCAACTTAAACTCCCTTTAAACTCATTCTAGGCCTGCTTTAATACATTGAGGCTTGATTCTCGTTTACACCAGCGCTTCTCAAGCTATCTGATGTGGGGGACCAGCAATTTTTTTTCCCCGATGTGCGCGCAGACCGGCAGCGGAGGCCTCGCGGACCAGCACCAGTCTGCGGACCACCACTTTGAGTAGCACTGATTTACACAACTCCCCAGGGTTTTGCCTTTGCCACTTCCACAGGAGGATAGGGGGGACAGGAGGTGTGGCTGTAGCATACTGTTTCAACCCCAAGAGAGTCTAAAGACTTGCCTACATGAGAAAAACCAATTCAACTAAATCAATCTTAAATCAATTAATCTAGTTAAACCAGCGTAAACCCCTACTCCCACATAAATGCACTTCAACCAGTTTAAATCTCACTTAAAAGCAGTTCAGCTAAATTTGGCAATTTAGCTGTGCAAGCTCAACCAATTTAAGCAAGAGTTAAATTGGTTTGATCATGCCTACATAGGGGAGTTGAACTGTTTAACATCAGTGTAGTTAAGCTGATATTTTTTTTCTGTATAGAAAAGGCTTAAACTATGTACCAAAGGAACAGAAGAGAGGAATGCAGATAAAAAAGCAAATAAGATGGTGTAAGAATTTATACATTAAACTCCCTGCTTTGACACTTTTTTTGGCTCCTCATTGTATAGATTACACCAATTCATACTCTTTTTACTATGACTTACATATTGTTAAGGGGCTATCCATAGATCTAGCCGTTCTAAAGTCCAGGTCCACACTAAAAAGTTAAGTTGACCAAGCTAAGTCACTCAGGAGTGCGAAAAATCCACACCCCTGAGCGACATAGTTAGGCCAACCTAAGAATTCTTCTGTCGATGTAGCTGTTGCCTCTTGAGGAGGTGGATTAACTATAGCGATGGGAGAAACCCTCCCGTTGCTATAGTGAGTGGCTACAGTGAAGCACTACAGTGGCACGGCTGTGCTACTGTAGCTGTTTAAGTGTAGACATGGGTGATGTGTTAGCTAACTCAAGGTTAAATCCTAATGAAGAAAAGGCAGTTTGTAGTTTTCACACACTTAGCAGGTAGAGTTAAAGACTCAGCTCCTCCATAGTCTTTATCTCAAGCAGCTAATTTGTGAAAACTAGAAACTGCTTTGACTTCATTAGGATTTTACCCCAAGTTAGTTAACTTGAGTTAGCTAACTCAAGTTAAAAGCACTTTTTGTAGTAAAAAGAAAAGGAGTACTTGTGGCACCTTAGAGACTAACCAATTTATTTGAGCATAAGCTTTCGTGAGCTACAGCTCACTTCATCGGATGCATACTGTGGAAAGTGTAGAAGATCTTTTTATATACACACAAAGCATGAAAAAATACCTCCTCCCACCCCACTCTCCTGCTGGTAATAGCTTATCTAAAGTGATCACTCTCCTTACAATGTGTATGATAATCAAGGTGGGCCATTTCCAGCACAAATCCAGGGTTTAACAAGAACGTCTGGGGGGGGGGGGGGGGTAGGAAAAAACAAGGGGAAATAGGTTATCTTGCATAATGACTTAGCCACTCCCAGTCTCTATTCAAGCCCAAATTAATAGTATCCAATTTGCAAATGAATTCCAATTCAGCAGTTTCTCGCTGGAGTCTGGATTTGAAGTTTTTTTGCTTTAAGATAGCGACCCTCATGTCTGTGATTGCGTGACCAGAGAGATTGAAGTGTTCTCCGACTGGTTTATGAATGTTATAATTCTTGACATCTGATTTGTGTCCATTTATTCTTTTACGTAGAGACTGTCCAGTTTGACCAATGTACATGGCAGAGGGGCATTGCTGGCACATGATGGCATATATCACATTGGTGGATGTGCAGGTGAATGAGCCTCTGATAGTGTGGCTGATGTTATTAGGCCCTGTGATGGTGTCCCCTGAATAGATATGTGGGCACAGTTGGCAATGGGCTTTGTTGCAAGGATAGGTTCCTGGGTTAGTGGTTCTGTTGTGTGGTATGTGGTTGCTGGTGAGTATTTGCTTCAGGTTGGGGGGCTGTCTTTAAGCAAGGACTGGCCTGTCTCCCAAGATTTGTGAGAGTGTTGGGTCATCCTTCAGGATAGGTTGTAGATCCTTAATAATGCGTTGGAAGGGTTTTAGTTGGGGGCTGAAGGTGACGGCTAGTGGCCCACCTTGATTATCATATACATTGTAAGGAGAGCGGTCACTTTTACCACAATTTCTTAATATCTCGAATTTTTGCCACAAGAAGCCTTACTTGTCCCCCAATATTTGTTAAGGCAATAATATATCCTTAAAAAGGAGTTTCAGAGTGGTAGCCATGTTAGTCTGTATCAGCAAAAAGAACGAGGAGTACTTGTGGCACCTTTGTTAGTCTCTAAGGTGCCACAAGTACTCCTCATTCTTTTTAAAAAGGAGTGTCATATTGCACTGTTAGGGCTCAGAGCCTGTCTGCATGTGTACCAAGGACAACATATCATGATGTTTGCCTTGACAGTTAAATCAAACACTCCGTGTTCCCATTATCAGAAACTTGTCCTCTCATTTAGGGCATGTCTACACTACAAAATTAAATAGACTTCACTTACATCGGCATACAGCCACCACAGTAATTACATCGCTTGTGCATGTCTACACTTTGCTCCTGGTGTCAGCGATGTGCTTCTTCACCAGGAGCACCTGTATCCATTGTACTGTCAGTGGGGGGCATTGTGGGATAGCTTCTGAAAGCCAGTAACAGTCAATGTAAACAGTGCAGTACCCTGACACTGCATCAACCTAGCGACATCAACATGGACTCTACACCTCTCGTGGTAGAGGAATTATTAAGTCAGCATAGCAGAGCAATTACGTTGGCAGCAGTGAAATTTTAGTGTAGACACTTACATACTTATGTCAATGTAAGCTGCCTTCCTGGGGGCATTTGTCTTTCTCCAGCATGTAATGCTATGTCTACACTTAAACTGCTGCAACACTTCAGTGTAGATATTCACTACAGCCACCAGAGGCGTTCTCTTGTTGCTCACCCACCTCCCCAACAAGTGGCAGCTAAGTATTGTAAAAATTCTTCCAGCAACCAAGTGCTGCCTACACTGGGGTTAGGTCAGCTTAACTGTGTTGCTCAGGGGCATGGATTTTTTACACCCCTGAGAGATGTAGCTGGTTCAACTTAACTTTTTAGTGTAGACCAGGCCTAAGTTTTCCTCCTCCACAAGAACAAGCCCTTTGTCTGTTCTATCTCAACACAATCGTTAAATAATCTGTGAATGTCCATTATTACCGTAAGTAGCCAACTTTTTTTTTCTTTTGGTACAGATATCTCCTTGGCTTTTGCACAGATTTCAATTTCCCTCTGGAATTATAACCCTGTCTGTTTAACCACTTCAGCCTAGATCTGGAATGAAAAATATTAAGTATTTGTGGTTGTAAATTGCAGATCCATGCTACGGAGCATTTACTGCAAAACAGCATTTTGTCTTCCACAAAAAATGACAATACCTTTTATATATATTTAGAGAAAAGTGGATATACTTTCAAAATCAGTCAGTGGGCCAAATATCTAAGTGAGTAAAATAATAATATTGATCAGAGCATTGTGAATAAATCATCAAACAAATGTAGCCTCTTTTTCTATCTATGAATCTGTGGCAAGCTGATTTTGACTTTTACAAATGTATTCGTTCTACATCAGTATGGACAAAATAGTTTAGGTGAACACATTTCTGGCTCTGCAAATTATTCTATTTGCCTTCCTGATGTGCGATTGGTCACCTAATTAACATAGTATTGTTTCTATTCCCTGACTGGATGAATACAGCATTTTAAGCAGCAGAATAATGAAGGATGAATAATGAGTAAGACACGCCAATGAATTTCTGGGTGAATAATCTTCGATTCTAAAACACATGAAATATTCCGGGTTTGTGAACATTTTCATGTTTAGAAGGATAGTTGTTCAAATACTTGTAAACAAGAAATAGTCCATCTCCACAGATAACAGCAGAGCACACACACTACATTTATTCACAGAAATATTTAACCAACTCTAAGACTTCATCATACTTGGCACTTATTTATCACTTCGAAGTGCTGTGAAGTGGTGGTGTAAGTTACACAGCAGAAGACAGCTGGTGAGAAAACAGGTGTAAGTGAATTTAACTTACATCCAGAAGGAAGAATTCAGCTGTGTTGTGTAGCCTTTTTCTCCCAATAGAAAGTGGCCACAAAGCAGCCAGAATGCTCCCCTGAAATAAACCTCCAGTGCAGCCTTCTCCATGCCTTCCTCCAGTGTAGGAGGCATTGAAGTAACACTGGTGGGGGAAGAGCATATGTACCAAGGACAACATGTATGGTGGCATGACTGGGGCATCCCTCTGCCGGTTCCAGTCTCTTGCTGTCAAACTGTTTATAGGGGCCAGTGTAGCCAATACAAATGTTGAGATGTTTCGCAGGGCTGTTCTAATCTGCACCAGCAGGCCAATTCTAGGCCCCACCACCCCAAAAATCCAGATGAGAGAGACACTTCACCTCCCACCCCTACTCCTCAGCAGTCCCAGGAAGGGGAATGCCACGAAGAAGGCTAGAGGGTGAGAGATAAAAAGCAAGCCAGCCTCATTTATCAATTGGTAGTTTTCCACTTGCTAAAAGCAAGGTTCACAGGGTCACTGTTGTGTATCCTGATACAAATAGCTTGTTTGTGCAAAGCGGACACCACCTCAGCATTAAAATTTTGTGCACTTCTATCTTCTTTTGGGGGTTGCTTTATCCAGATTAACCTCACTGGTGTGGACAGTAGCCCTGTTACAGACTCTGAATATGCAACATAACATAGAACACTCTGTGCATTTAAAGCACTCTTTTTTCATGGTTATTTCTTCAATAGCAACAGACTAGTTTTTAAACCATTCTGATGGCACTATATAAGCTCCTTTTAATGCTTATTTTATTGTTTCCTTTTCTTTTCCAAATGTCTTGAGCTTTGGTTAGCTATTAATTTAACACTGTATTGTGGCCTTACAAAAATGAAAATAATGTTGGTTTTACGTAACTAATTCAGTAAGAGCCTCAAACTTATATTAGTTGCATTACATAATTCAGTTGAATGGCCATTTGATGCAACTATTTCTGTTAGTTTTGTTTTATATGAAACACAATTCATCCTTTCAGTACTGCAGACAAGCACCCAGTAAACTGCACGGCAGTTTTGTAGAAAACACACACTTACAAACCCATACACTTGCTTCCCAAAAATCTCTAGCCTTCTGCCAAATCTTCCCCTTTTCTCCATAGGAGGCCAGATCCTGCTCTCTTTCACCACTGTAAATCTATAGGTTTCAATAGAGTTGCTATTGCACTACATTGGTGTGAGTTTATTATAGTCTGCTGTAGTGCCTCTGACCTATCTCATTCCTTCCTAACCCTTCCGCACCTCCTCCCTGCAAACAACCCAATCCCTTCTCCCACCTATTTAACCTTCATGCTAAGCTGCTAAACAAATGCCCCATAATCCAGCTGTGGAACACTCCAGCAATCCTGATTCCCAGCCAAATGCCCCAGCCACCTTCCATCAGCCTAACCCTACTGCAGCCTCCACACCCTCCTCACCTTCCCAGTTTCAAGATATCCTATCCATGTGGAAATGAGAACTCATTCTAATGGATAAAAACAGTTTTAAGACTCTGCATCCCACCTGGTTTCCTTATGGTATTGGATTTCAAAAGCCAGATGGATGCTGCCACAGCATTATATGGACATCTTTCTTCTGGGTATCCCTCTTATGGTATTAGATACAGACCAATTAACATTGATGCTGCATCTGCACAACTTGCTGCAGTGATGCTTCAGAGTTTCTATTATATGGTTAGAAGAGATCACAGTTGACGTGCGGGAAAGTTCTGGCTCATTTTCAGCTTAGTACAGGCAGTATTATCCTGCAGAGTGTTTGGTATTTTTTTTAAATAGTTTGTGCTGCTGTGACTGCAGCACTGCTGAAAAGAAAAAGAAAATCCCTCAGTCATCTACTATCTATATGGAGCAACAGCATGAGTAAACAATGCAGATAGCTGGAAAGATTGCACAGTGTGGTGCAAGAGACTAAAAGCTTCCCAATGTGCAATATTATGTAGCAAGTCTGGTGAATTGTACATATGCAGATGAAAGGAGGGGACCAATCAGAATTGTTTAAACTTTTGTAGGGCAAAAATCATCAGCTCTGAGGGTTTCATTATGAACTAAGTACTCTGGTCAGGTTTTCCAAAAACCTCAATAAGCAAATCTGGGCTGAATTTCAAGCAAACCTGGACTCTCCGGGTTTTGACTCAAAACTAGGCAAACTGTGCCACTTACATGCTTACAGTAAAAGTTAGTTGATCAAAACTGGGCAGAAGAAAATGTGCACGTACAATTTTGAATCTCAATCATTTTTAGTTTTCTGTGTAATCTGTAATTGCATGGATCAATTCCAGAAGAATAATAAAGTTAATTTTTTATAAAAATTGTCCTTAAGTGTTTGTATTTAAACTGCATTGCAGCTATCACTTTATTCAATTCACTACATTCACAAGCTGGTTGAGTCTCTACTTCTTTTACACTATGTCCTATTACTTATTGTGTTATGATGATTGCTGTTCCAAATGACATTCACTTCAGTCAGGTATCCCAGTTCATTGTCAGAGAATAGTGTGAGCTCAGATTTAAATTATTGGCTAAAGTGATGAGTCATTTGCTGTTTAGTCAATTTGTTTTAGAATTGGTAGTTTGTACTATTTTTCATCATAACAAAAAACATTTGGTGTAATTCAATCTGTGTGTTTCCAGATTGATGTAATTTGGAAAATATTGCATTAGCCATTGCAAATGTGGGCATGGAGAGTAACCCAGAAGCACAATGGAAACAGAAATCATCATTGAAGTCAATATTGTCCAGGGAGAAGAGCGTTCACCCTTTTCCAAAAATAAAAGGAGTACTTGTGGCACCTTAGAGACTAACAAATTTATTTGAGCATAAGCTTTCGTGAACTACAGCTCACTTCATCAGAGCTTTTGGAAAGCTGCAGCATTGTGCATTTTGCTTGGCCATGTTATGCCCAGGTCCATGTGCCTGACATGATGGTCCATCAATGTCCACATCACCATGGATTAGCACTGCTTTCTGTTAATGTATTTCTGCATTTGTTGGGGAAGGGAGGGTGGGACACATGGGTTCTGGCAGTGGCTGCTGCAGAGTCTGGGAAGCCTACGTTTACATCTACCACATGATCATTGGCAGATAAGCCACCAGTGTATTATCCTGCAAAACACAACACCACCACCCACTGTGGATTTCCCAAGCACAAAGAGACCAGTAACAATCTGAAGTAGGAAGCTTCCAGAAAGCAATCACAACTCTCTTTCCCTTGCTATTTAGAGTTTTCATCCTGGTTTTGCAATGCTGGTACTAGCTCCCCACAGGGACATAAAAAACGTTCCTCGCTCATTCTGAAGTTCTGTTGCCACTGTTGCTCATCTCAGGTCTTGAGAACAATTTGGTTCTGTCAGTCTGCGGTCATGGGCTGGACACAAAAGCTGTGCTCCACCCAATGAAGTACAGAATGCAGACAACCACTCAAATAGTGGCAGAGGGTGTCCAACCATTGTATGAGGAGTTCTGTGAGCTTATTGTTTTAATTTCTGGTTCTCTGCAGGCACTGCTGGATCACCTCTATTGCTTTTCTGCAGTCACCTCAGATGGTCTTGCTTAGCCAGGAGAGATTTCTGAGTGTTCATCTTGGCATCCATTTTGAGAAGACGAATATAAACTGGTGCTGTCATCAGAAGACTTAACAGGAATTACCCAGTGGATTATGGTAGCTTGACCTCTTTGTCCACAATTCAACAGGGCTTCGCTAGGTATCCCAAAAGGCCTTTTGAAATCTCCCAGAAGCCACTGCTTCAATGAGCTGGAACTAGTTTCTAAAGCATAGTGACCGCAAATGGTATAGTACAACATTAGTATGGACGCAGTACAAAACTGCAATAGACCTGCACCTGACAGAATATGCCTAACGTGGAAACAACACCACTGATGCTTATACAAGTGCTGTTCCATCAGTTTAGTTCTCTAGTGTAAATTTCCTGCAAGTGATTCTGGGATGCAGAAGCTTTGCTGTTTTACTCTGTGTAAAAACTCCCTTAACACATCCTACTTTCACTGAATCCATTATCAAATGCTGCCTCTAATGCTTCTGATGTCAGGAACTGCCACAGAGGTAGATTGACACTGATATAGCATCAACCCAGGGCAATTTCTCATCAGCCTTTAAATGATTCTAGTCTTTATCCTGACAGACTGATGCTGTACAGTACCATAATCACAGAGCACAACAATGATTCATCTCCAGAGAACTCAATTTCTTGTGTCAATTTAATACTCTTCATAAAACATGTGAGGACAGAATGACACTCCCAAATTTGACAAAGGCCAAGAGCGCAGTGAAAGCAGTATACTCGGTCTTCTGCCTCACTGCACTCTTGAACAACCTCCCTCTGGACATTGAGTGAAGCAAATCTTGTATTCTTTTCATAACCTGGAATACGATAAGAGAAACATAGTGCAGCTCAGTCACAGTTGAAGGTTGGAATTTCAGTGTAATAGCCAAAATGAATACTCATGGTCAAGGCAGGGGTGTATTTCTAAAAGGGGAAGCTAACGAACTTCCCTTTCCCAACCCACCGCTGCCCTAAAAATCAAAACAAAGCCCTGTGTCTTGGCTCTAACTACTGAAACACTTTCCAAAGAAGAAATTAAGTTTCTCTTTTCTATATGTTTTTCTGTGATTGCTAAAGGGGAGTAACAATGGTCTTGGGGTTGTGGTCCCAGACTAGAAGTCAGGAGATCAGCATTCGATTCTGCATTCTGTCAAAAACTTCCTGTGTGACTTTGGCCACAGTTTGTCCCTCTGTAAAATGTGAATAACAATGCTTACCTACATCACTAGATATAGTGAGATTTGATACAGTTATATTGTGAAGTGCTTTAAGAACTCAAGTCATAGCTTCAAGTCCTTTCTGTGGGTTCCCCCACAATATTTGCTGGAAATTTCACGATGATACTAGTTTGGTCAAGAAAGAAATTCATACAATGCAAGACCAAGAGACATACACAAAATACATTAGCAACACTAAAGAAAGTGAAAGCCTGTGTTTCTATTAGTCAGGAGCAGATGTTCAAGAAAAATTAATCTATGAAAATATTATCCTTGTGATCCTACTCTCAAGACTAGTGTTGGCAGATGTTGTGTACACAGGGTCAAGTTCTGGCTAATGTTGTGAAAGTGGCATAAGTAAGGGCCTGCTCCAGAGCCCCTTGAAGTCAATTGGAATCCTTGAAAAGTGATGTAGTGTAATAGAAATGTGTGTGTAGATGTGCGTGCATGGTGGAAGGTGGTGAAAAGGCCTAGGGACCATTGCTTGGTCTGTGCAACCACAAAAGCAAATGCAAACTATGCCAAAATTCCCCATGGACAATTTATTATATCCCCCTCCCCCTTCAATATTAGCCATGGAACACTTGGAAAAGGCATAATTGAGGAAGCTAACTTTGCCATATACTCTTGCTACTGCCCACAGGTTTTCTGGAATGCATATACATGCACTGCTGTCCAAAAATTGGCCCTTAGACTTGTAAAGGAATGGATTCTTTCATGCAGGATTCTCCCCTTGCTGTTAACCCATATCAAATGTCTGTTACATACCAAGTGAACCAATGACTGTTAACAAATATCATTGCCATGCAAGCTACATTGGTAAGTCTTGTTGCACAAATTTTCACTGTAGCATATATGAAACTGCCTTACAGTCATTTCAAAAGAGGGACCCTAAATGCATTTTAATTCTTTCTTCTTGCTTTCTATAATGTTTATGTACTGTGAGCTAAATTATGCTTTCATGTACACCAGCAAAAGATAAGGAGTAACTTCAGTGCAACCAATGAAGTTATGCTGGATTTTCCCCACTGTTACTGAGACCAGAATTTGAATATCCAAGTCTAGCTAGGTCTAGCAGAACTTCAGCTAAAATAACTTAACATATATGCCACAAACAAATATAGTGCTGATCCTGCAGTGAGCTCTGGGTAGGCAGATCCCACTAAAGTCAGTGAGGCTCCTTGCAGTCCCACCAGTGAGGAGCTCAATATACGATCAGAGCCATAGAGAGCAAATGCACTTCACGAGTATATTAAGGGCAGAAACATTTGGAGGATATCTTGTGAATGGATGTTCTGCAAGTCACATGGTAACGTCAAGCATTTTTGCTCATGTGACTTGTTAGTGTTTCCTCTATCTATTATTAATATTCATATTGTGGTAGCACCTAGACGCCAACCAGATCAGGGCCCTGTTGTGGTAAGTGCTGTGCAAATATGAGTCCCTGCTCCAAAACAGCTTACAAATCTAATGCTTAGGGGAAAACATTATGCTGTGTTCCTATTTTTCCAGTAGTATGAATTATGGCTGAGCTCACATCTGAAAATTCTTCATTCCATGAGAAATCTCATAAGAGGCTGCAATATAGCAAATGAGCAAAGCAATCCAAACGAGGCCAAAGAAGCAGGAACAATGGGCAGCTTAGAGAAGCAGTGCTTGCCGGAAGGGAGACAGGCTAGGAAGTGAATTCAGGCTGCCTAAAGTGGTCAGAAACTTCTGAGAGGGCTGGCTGTGGCAAGAAATAATTAAAAAAAAAAAAAGCACACTGAATGAGTCACTTGATGCTCTGATTAAGAGACATGGGACTCTGTATCATGTGATAGTTAAAGCTGTATACTCTAGCCTTGAAGATATTATTTGGAACAAAATCAATATGAATGGGCAGATGGTATTCATGAACAAGATTACAATTTCAAGTAAAAACAGGTCAAACCAAGTCACTTACAAATAGCGTTCAAAAATTCAAAGATATAAATTGTTTTATAATTTTGTAAATATTCAATTTTTAAACTAAGAAGCATGTTTGCATCTCTTTAACAGTTAAATCTTTACATGTAAAAGAGTAACAATCAGTGTCTCTTTCCTCTTTTCATTCGTCACATATATTTGTAAATTTCCAGCTTGAAAAATTCCCCCAGTAGATACAAAATACTAATTAACAGGTATTGACCAAAATAATATTTATAGAGCACCCCATGGCCAATAGCCATTGAGTAAGTAACATAATGCAGTATATAAAATGAGACATATTGCAAACAAAACATAGTTCAATAACAGCTCAGGGAATGGGACCAGGGGAATGCCCTTCTCTCTGAACGACCTAGACCAGTGGTGGGCAACCTGTGGCAACCCATCAGGGTAATCCATTGGCAGGCTGTGAGACAGTGTTTACATTGACTGTCCATAGACACAGCCACCTGCAGCTCCCAGTGGCCACGGTTCGCCATTTCCGGTCAATGGGAGCTGCGGGAAGCCACACGGGCCACAGGGACATGCTGGCCGCTGCTACCCACAGCTCCCATTGGCCAGGAATGGCAAACCGCAGCCACTGGGTGCTGCGGGCAGCCGTGCCTGCAGACGGTCAATGTAAACACTGTCTTGTGGCCCGCCAGCAGATTACCCTGACAGGCCCCGTTTGGCCCACGGGCTGCAGGTTGCCCACCACTGACCTAGACTTACTACCCCACAGCAAACAAAACCAGTCCCTTGATGGATGACTGCTACTTTGAGTAATGTATGAAAATGGATTGTATAGACAATTCAGAGGGTAGCTTACCTTACCAGGGGGAATAGTAATCATTAACCTTTGCAATTACGTATGGAAGGCCCAACATTGCCCCATTGGAGCCTGTTTTGTAGTGTCAACGCCAATGGTTGGCTCTGGGCCACACAACTCATTCAATCTTCACATCTGTCACAGTCAGGAAGGAACCTATCCTTCTAACCCCCTAGGATGTTGGAGGAGGCACTGCTGTGCCCAGATGTCCCACAACTAAGCAGCCAACCAAGGTTGCTGCAGGAATCAGGCAGAGCTCTCCCGCCATCCCCTCAGAAGCCAAGAGGAGTTTTTAGGTAGGGAGTGGAAGAGGGAGCAGCTGACATCATTCTCACGAGCAGGGAACAAGGAGAAGGGATCAGAAAGCTCAGGGTAGTGACCAGCAGCGCAGAGCAGTGCCACTCCCT
Source organism: Natator depressus (assembly GCF_965152275.1). NCBI lineage: Eukaryota > Metazoa > Chordata > Testudines > Cheloniidae > Natator > Natator depressus. The sequence goes on from NC_134236.1 coordinate 134,608,956, forward strand.
CCTACCCACTGTGAAAAGCGGATCAGCAACTCCCTTCTCCATCTCTGCAGCACCAGGCCCGGGAAGAGGAAGAGTGGGAAATAACTCCTGGGACGGTCCCCCAATGTCCCCAAGGCCTGGGAAGGGGGAGAAGAGGATCCCACTGTAGCTGCCCCATCAAGTCTGGGAGATGGAGTTGAAGAATGACTGGATCTGCAGGAGAAGCAGAAGTGCACTGAAGTGCAAGGGGCAGATGTGGGGGCTAGGGGTGCACACAATTAATTTGTATTTGGAGGAGAAACTGGAAACTCCACATCAATCAAGCAGCATTTTATACAAATCTTTGTAATTAGATCTCAGTTGGGTCCCCTGCAGCAGGAGCCAAAAATAACCTTACTGAACACCTTAACTGTCACACACACTAAAGGTGGGCAGGGAGAGTTCAAAATGACAGACCAAAATAACTCCACAAAACAATCTTTGGTCAAGAATCATGGGGTTGTTTTAAAAAAAAAAATCTCATGATTTTTGTGGGGTCTGGACTCATGATTTTTGAACTTTTGGGGTTGGCAATACTGAGACCGGTACATGCACAAGCCCATCCTCACAACCATCTCATGAAATCTCCTGCAGCAGAGTTTGAAACCCCGGGCCCAATCATACTCCCACTGAAGTCAGTGGTAAAACTTCCACTGACTTCAATATTAATGGTCTATTTGTATTGCAGTAGCACCTAGAACCCTCAACACAGACTGGGACCCTATTGTGCTAGGCACTGTACAAACAGAAAGTAACAAACAGTCCCTGCTCCAAAAAGTTTACATTCTAAATAGACAAAACAAAAAGTGGGAGAATGGGGTAGAACATAAAAGTAAAATAAATATTAAGTGCATTACATAGGGCAGGAAGATGAAAGACAAGAGGGGAATAACAAAAAGACAAAGCAAAGAAGAGGTGACACTGAGAAGAGGGAGGGAAGGATGGAGGGCTAGTAGAGGGAGACTGAAGTGAAGAGACATGGCGGGTGTCTGAAGTGAACAGCTAATCAACACAGGAGATAGAGGTATACTGTCGAAACACAATGTAAGCTAGTTTTCCCCCCATTCCCAATTCTTGCTTTTCTTAACTTGCTGCATCAGGCACCTCCCTTTCTGTTGCCAGAGAGAGCCCTCTTGGACACAGAGAAAATATTGATCAGCATGACCTTGAAGAGACACCGCAACAAATCAATATCAGACCAGTTTCCGTGCCAGAAGATGTAGAGTAAACAACTAAACAGCCTGACCGATTGCTTGCAACAACTTCAACATCTCTTTATAGCTTGGATGACAGGTCAGAAATGGTAAACTCATTCTGTGGTGACATTTTTATTCTGGGTCTGAGACACCTAATCACCACTGACTCAGAGTGTTACTTTTCTCTCTTTTCCCGCTACCTCCAGTATGAATTTATTCCTTCTGAACAGTGTCAGATAGAGGACTTCAGTCTCCAGAATGGTCAATTAAGCTGCAGAACTGCTAAAGCTACAGAACTGCTTGTGCTATACAATGCTTGTGTGCCTGAACCCTCAGCTGCAGAGATCTCTTAAAGGAGTGGGCATGGAGGAGAGCTCAGTGTTCATGACCATACATTTCTTGTTCTCTCTTCTGAGACTTTCAGCAGTTGTGACAATGCCTGCCAGATGCTGGTGACAGATTTGTAACATGGATGCCTGAGGGCTGCCTGCTGGACAGTGAGTGCTCCTTTTTAAAGGATGTTGGTTCATTCTTTGTCTCTCATATGTCTCCATATTTTCTTTTTTATAGGCTGGGGCAGCAAAACATAGTGTAGTTACCACCAGGAAATCTAAAGAAGCTTCCTCAGAGAGGTGGAATTATTGGTAATTGTAAAGATTGCTTACTTTCTGAAGGCAAATATGCAGACTACTGAACAATCTAAGTACTTGAGTTGGAGGATTTAAGCAGGATTTAAATGGTGCATAGGCCTTGAGCAGGTCCGCTGTACAAAGGCGAATTGATGTCTGCTATCCATAATTCATTATTAGTGGTGCATGACTGGTCACTTGTATTATTTCTGTATTCTGATTGGATGAAAAATAATGTATGCCAGGGAAGTGAACACTTTTGGTACAAGTGCATGAACAGCAGCTACTCCCTAACATTCTAAATTTGTGAAAATAGTGGGGAATAATTTCTCTTTTTTCATTCAGCTCTAGTCAAGCTCTGCCAGTTCAGCTGGAAAGATTAAGCAGAGCACATGTGAAGGTTAGACCTGCTATAGACACAGATGTTTCATTTGTATCATATTGTTCATTAATAGGAGTATTTCTTTAAGTTGTAATTTGAACTGTGGATCAAGTACATGTGACAAAGACACCGAGCATTAGTCAGACTTCAGTAGGCTCAGTCACCTGGATTCAGTTTCCAAACTTTCCACTTTGTTGTTCTCATCAGATGTCACAAGCCTTACATCTACTCTTTCAAAAAGCATTTGGCAGTTTAGGGGAGCACAATACTGCTCATGACAAAGGAAGGCATATAGCAACTCCCCCCCCCCCCCCTGCCTTTATCCACCATCCTCTACATATATGTCTGCTTAGAAGCTGGCCCAATTGTCTCTCGATTTAAAAGCCAATCATTTCCGTGAGAACCTTTAAAATTACCTTTTGACAAACATGTCCAAAAAAGGAAACAATATATGATGGTAAAAGCCAAAAGGTAAACATATTTAGCTTTTGCATCATTAGAATTATGAAGAACAGATTGAATCAGAGAACAAAAACAAAAGAAGTCTGATCTTTATTGTCACTACAGCCCATTTACTGCTCTAGCAGCATAAAGGAGACCTTAATACCAAAGTGGCGTAAAGGGCATGAGAATCAGGCCCAGTTTGACAACAAGGCTGTAACTGGACCAGCCCCTCCCATACACCCCTTATGATCTAAGGCAGTGGGTCTCAACCTTTCCAGACTACTGTACCCTTTCTGGAGTGTGATTTGTCCTGCATACCCCAAGTTTCACCTCACTTTAAAACTATTTGCTTACAAACTCAGACAGAAAAATACAAAAAAGTGTCACAGCACACGATTACTGAAAAATTGCTTACTTTCTCATTTTGTCTGAATGAAATTTTAGTTTTTAGTGACTTTGCTAGGCTTTTTACATAGCCTGTTGTAAAACTAGGCAAATATATACATGAGTTGATGTACCCCCTGGAAGATCTCTGAGTACACCCAGGGGTACATGTACCCACGGTTGAGAACCACTGATCTAAGGTCATGCTACAAACAGCCTGCCTCATTTTCTTTTCTTGCATGTCAAATAAAAACTTTCCTTCAGGCTTTTTCTTGGTCAGAAATACCCTGCTGAAGAACTACATTTATTAATCTAAAATAAACTGCAAGTAAAACTCAAACTCTCCAAACAAAGTCTATTTCTAGATCCACACGACACAAGGTTTCTCTTCCTCCTCCCAGGCCTTTCTATCTGGGGTCTTGGTAACTTTTCCCCTGCTTAGACAGGGTCTGTTGCCTGGCAGTCTGGAAAGCATTCCACATTCTCTACCAATTCAATCACAACTTCCTGAACTTTCCCACCCTCCACTGCGGCATCTTGCTCCTTTTGTACTGGAATCACCTGATTCCTCTCAGGTGGGGCTCATCCTGTAATCGGGTTGGCTTAAACCCAGGCTCTCCCAGGCCTATGGGGCAAGCTACCATTTTACAAAGGCCAACTTGCAAGTGAAAGAATGATGATCAATGACAAACTGTTAGAGCTTTATTCTGCAAGATATCAGGTAACTCCTGGAAGTACTGAATATTTTCCACCTCTGTTGATTTCAATGGAAGTTGATAGCACTAATCTCCAGTAGTTGCTCTTCACTTTGTGGTATGAACCTTTAGGGAGAACTAAAGAGGAGGCACAGAGCCACTTGGATGAAATAGCTTAATGGTCTAAGTATTGCCTGTTTAATGGCTACACTGCGCATACCCAGGTATGTCTACATTACAGTTGGAGCTGTGATTGCAGCTCAAGCAGACGTACCCATGCTAACGTTAATCTATGTAGCACAGTTAAAAATAGCAGTGAAGTGCAGCAGTACAGATCTGGTCTGTGCTAGCAATATGAATACGTACCCAGAGTTGTACAGCCTGTGCTGGAGTCTCCCAAGCAGTGGGGACTGCTGCACTGTGGAGAGAGGGTAAAATGGGGTCCAACCAGGGCTATCCCTCCCTTTAGCACCCCCTCGGAACCCAAAATTGTGCAGGGAGACCTCACCTACTCTGGGGGCACTAAGAGCCAGGCATTGCCTCCTCTCACCCTACTGTTTGGGCTTCAGAAAGGAGCCAACCAGAGACTCCACCTGGTAAGATCAGAACCAGCTAAAGCAGGGCGCTTTGGACATTTCCAATCAAAACTAGAAAATGTTCTCTGATTTTCTCTGCCCTCTGTTGATTGGCTGCTTGCTCTAACCCTCCTCCTCCCAGTCTCTTCACCTCAGCTTTGTTCCACACCTGCTTCTCCTCCCCCTCACACCCTTCCCTTTAGCTGATCCCTTCTTAAGGAAGCAAGCCCCCAAAGAAACCAATGACAAAAACAAAAATTGTGGCTCTAGTATGGTGCTTGCTGCCAACACACAGTTGATTCCTTGTACTCCCTCATCTGTCTATATTCATCTGTTGTCTCTTGTCTTATACTTAGATTGTAAACTCTTTAGGGCAGTTGTGGGCAACCTGCTTCCCACAGCTTCCATTGGCCAGGAACAGCAAACTGCAGCCACTGGGAGCTGCGGTCAGTGTAAACAAACTGTCTGACGGCCTGCCAGCGGATTACCCTGACAGGACGTGTGCAGCCCACCACTGCTTTAGGGCAAGGACTGTCTTTTTGTTCTGTGTTTGTACAGTCCCTGGTGCCACGGGGTCTGGGTCCACGATGGAGGCTCCTAACTACTACAATAATAAGAATCAGTGTAGTTCACTGTATATAAATTGAGCACCCATGCAGTGTGGGTAGTATCTCTGAAACCTTACCTATGAAATCCAAGATCCTGTTTGTTTTGTATGGGGATTAACATTTCTTGTGGTATTTTTAAGAGAAAATATTTGGAAGGAAATAGTTTTTCCTCTCCATCTCTGTAATGCAGGTTACATTTTAGCTTTAAATTCACAAATTGGGTAGGATAATATCAAGACAAAAGTCAAATTTCACTAGCATTTTACCATACTTAGAAAAGGAGAGATGTCTGCTGGTCACCTCTCTTTTTATTATCAGCAGCAGTATCTTGTACTTGTTGGCTGCCGCATGTGTCATCAAGAAATGGCTGAATTTCAATGGGTTTTTTTTTTGTTTTTTTTAATTAATAACTTATCTACCCATCATCATAGCACCTGGATACACCACAGACTAAGTACAGCCATATAACAAACTGAACGGGACATAACAGAGAGCATAAACAGCTGTCCTCCTGTGCTGACCCATCTGTGGATAACTCACACATGATCCACATAGTTTATAATATTCAGAAAATCATTTTTATAGTGGTTCTGTTTCCCAAGGTTTATGCCTATGCTCATCTTAAAGTTAAGGCCCTGATCCTGTGAACTGTTCAACAGAGGTGTACCCCTGCTCCTGTGCAGAGACCCAATTTACTTCAATAGGTATTCACATGGGCAGCCGCACAGGGGTTTGCCTGAATGGAGCTCATGGCAGGATCAGGACCACTGACTAGAACTTTTGTGCTGGTGATTAAGGCCTCTGATTAGAAAGCTTTCCTTCCTAACTGTAACACCAGAGATGACTCTTTGATTATATATGTGTTTTAAACTCAGACTCTGTGTTACACCTTAAGTTGACGCTCCCTTGATTTATGTTCACACAATAAAATGTGCCAGACAGAGCCACGTAAACAAGAGGAACAGTTCACTGAACACGAGAAAAAATTCAGCTCTTGAGAGACAGATTCAACACTGCCCAGTGAAGCCTCATCATTCAGCTTTAACTAGCCTGATAAATGAAAGGGTTTGGTGGGTGTTAATGAGAAGTGGCAGGAAGCCAAGAAGCAATGCTGAGCCTTCTTAATAAGGGGAAGCTACACAATAAATTCGTGCCGTTTAATACTATGAATGAAAGGAGGATACTGATACACCTCTACCCTGATATAACACAAATTCAGATATAATGCAGGAAAGCAGCGCTCCAGTGGATCAAAGCAAGTTTGATATAACGTGGTTTCACCTATAACGCGGTAAGATTTTTTTGGCTCCCGAGGACAGCGTTATATCGGGGTAGAGGTATACCTTTTAAAATGATAGCTTGTGTTTGATCGGAATACTAATAATTTATTATATTTTTACTGAATCTCACTTTCTATGTTTGTGGTGAATGAGTGATGGTCATAGCATTGGTTTTTATTCAAAAATGTAATCCTGGGGTCAAATCAACCCCTTTTGGAGTAAACCCAATGCTCCAAAAATTACTGAAACAATGGGAAATTGTGAAAGAATACTGGGAAAGAGATCAGATCTGCAATATGAGCAGCAACCAGTGGGAGTGATTTCAGGGAGGTGTGTGTTCCACATAAAATAAATACCCCAAAAGCGCCTTCAGTAATGGCTCCTAGAGTCCCGGAACACAATGGATTGAGCTGGTTGCTATGGTTACAGGCAGACATGAAAGCTCTCGCTTGTATACCTCACCAGCTGCTGTTACTGGATGAAGCTGGTAGACGGGCAGCACAAGTATGGAAGCTGAGCGGGCAATGAGAATACAGTCCTAAGCCACAGAAGAGACAACCCATAAGAGTTGGGGTAAATCAAAGGTTCATGATAAGGAAGGCTCTGCTGACTGGGATTTGAACATGCATGAATGCTGTTGCTGCCTACAGTGTGTGATAGGTATAGCACAAATATTGCATGTACAGCACTAACTGCTCTAGAAAGGTGTGAATACATTAATAGCAGAAAGTGCAGTGACGTCTAATCACCAAAAAAGGTACTCAACACAATTAAAAAAGACAGGGATCATTACTACACCAGATCTCATCTATTCAGAGATGAGTCTGTTTATGAAAACAGTCCCCCCCCCCCACTCAATTACAAATGACTGAACGCCACACAGCTTCCATCTCTCTGTAAATGGGCTCCCCTATATGTCTATCATCAATGTGATAGTGATTTGACATACTGTGCATGTAACAAATGAATCTAGATTACATTAATAAGCTGTAAGAACTCAGATACCCACGGTACAGGGACTCTGCTGTGGTCCCATGTGCAGAGAGGCAAAAGTGCAAATTGAGTCTGTCACAACTAGTTTTAATTTGCTTCCATTTAATACTGCTCTTGGAAGGAATAATTTTGTGTAAAGGATTTAGTCCTGACCTCACACCTCATTTTTCTCTACAGCTCACCCAGCAAGTCTTGTGCACTGCTTGATATCCACCCTGCCCTTGTCCATGGGATAATGTGGTAGCAATTTTTGTGAAACATACACACATTGAGAAGATTAGATATAACTTGCATCATTTTGCAAACTGCTCATCAGAGTAAGTGCACTTAAATGAGATACAGTGTTAGCAATTTTCTTAATGTTTTTACTGCCCTGGTAAATCATTTATTGGGGTAGCCTTTTTACAAAGTCCTCTCAAACACCATAAAATATATTCATTACAAAAGCCAACATTCTTTCCTTCAATAAACCAGGCTCCATTATCCAAGGATAGGTGATCAGTTTCCAAGTACAAAATAACTGTGCCTACGTGCACTAGCAATATTTAACTCATCACTTTGTTCAGAGCTTTGAGATACCTTGGGCAACCTTTTTGTCCTCCTGCAGAAAGGGGTAAATTGCATTAACTCCTTGCCAACTGTCAAAGTATTACAGTTTTTTCCTTAGTCTTTAGAAATTGTTTCTCTCTCCCCAGGGTTGTGTGAAAGACCCACATAAACATGGGAAACTAACTAATTGATTCGATTGGGGAGGGGAGAGTGAAATTTACACCAAGTGAAGATAAATGCACAAAATAAACAAATCCAACAAAATTTTCTTCCTGTAATAGATTTCCATTAATGTAATCTGAGAAAGAATATGAAGTGTTTCAGTGACTTTTAAGTTGATGGTTTCCTACCCTAGGCTTTAAAGGGAAACCGCCACCAAGTGACAGATCATTTAGAAAGTGAAACCTAACTACGAGGGAGCGCACAGGTTGTAAAATATCTGTTCCACAATTAATAAGTAAATTATCACATACACCTGATTCTGATCTGATTTACACTGGTTTAACAACAATGTAATTGTTGATTTCAATAGTTACTCCTGATTTACACTGGTGTAAGCGAGAGCACAATCAATCACCCTGCTGAAACTTGTAGAACAATGATATAGCCTGCCCTTGTGCATTCCAAACATAATTTATACTGTGGCTATATTTTCAAACTGACTATGTAAGATTGTGAAGTTTCATAGATAGTAAAATAAGCAAATACAACTTAGATCGGGGTGGGTAAACTTTTTGGCCTGAGGGCCACATCTGGGTATGGAAATTGTATGGTGGGCCATGAATGCTCATGAAATTAACAATTCAGAGATATTCAAATAAACTTTATTTCATAAAGATACATTTTAGTGGAAACAAACATTAAACCTTACTTACTATTATAAATATACCATCATAAAGTATTACAATACTCAAACCAAACTTGCCTCCTTTCCACGCCCTCTTTGAGTAATGTGAACAATGCACCTGGCACTCCCTGGCCAACTACTCTTTGTTTTATCCTCAACAATGGAAAATTAACACTACTAAAACAGCAGAGTCACCTATGTCAACAAGTAGCAGGCACGTGGGCTTGCATGTTCCAGGCTCTGATGGCACATTTAGGTTGTGAAGCCTCAGTAACATGCATCCCCTCACGCAGTTCCCACCTGAACATGTGGGAGTGTCGGGCAGGCAGAGCGGGGCAAGCCCCGACCCCATTCCCCGGGGGCCGGATTAAAAGGTCTGAGGGGCCGGATGCTGTAGTTTGCCCACCCCTGACCTGGATGAAAACAGATCTGTTAAGAAGGTGCCATTTTCATACCAGAATTTTTCCTGACCATAACTGCATGCCAGATGTACATAATCCTGGGATGACAAGGAAGAAAGAAACTGAAAGCAAGAACACATCCCCTAGTACAGTAGTTCTCAACCCTTCAGCCTGCTTGCAGCCCAATCAATACACAGCTGCAGTCTACGTGACATCCTTAGGGCCATACAGGTAATATATATATTGTGTAGATGCAGTCCACATAACACGCAGAGCATGGCATATGCAGCCCGCAACGGTAAACAGATTGAGAACCCTGCCCCTAGTCTGTGCTTAGAATAGTCAAGCAACAAATTGATGTCACTTTGAACAAGTTCATCTGCTGTACCATGAGTAATGCATTACATTATGCAATTCACTAACGGCCCACTTTAAAGATTTCACTAAAAATCCAGGGCCTGTTACAAGCAGAGAAACAATCAGTATTAATGGATTGTGCAAATGTCTACATGGTTTTAAAAAAAAACAAAAACAAAAAAACCCAACACATCTGGCTGCTTTCAGATGTTGGTAAAGCCCTGATTAAGGCTTTTGCTGCTGATGCCAAACAAAAATCCAGATCACCTATTGCTCTGCTAAATTTAGATCTCAGCATACTTGCCATAATTCTAGCAACAGCAAAACACTCAGTCAGACTGAATTTCCAGAACAAAAACTCAAATCTAAATGAGGCATTTGTTTCTTATTACCCAAGCAAATCAGAAATGGGCAAACATCATTCAAAACAACATAACTAACTGTAATGACTGAGGTTACTTATTAGCGTCAAATGATCTACTGAGTTTCTGGGGGTAATTATGATGGCAGAAGCATAGTGCATGCTGGGGCATCATTCAGAATGAAAGCCAGAAATTCACAACTTAAGGGACCAGGAATGAGAAAGGTAGGTGTTTATTGAATGTCTTTCTTACCCTTGCTACTACAGACATTCAGCATGTAATCTTACAAATAGCACATTTAAAAAAAAAAACTTGCAGGTCACCTTTAAGTGGTAGCTTCAGAGATATGTAACTATCTTTATCTAAAAGCCCATAAAAAGAAAAGTTAAGGGGGGAGAAACGGATAAGGATAGTCAGATGGATTCACCTTGAATAAATATGCTGAGCCTTTGATATATACACAAATTAGTGGCATTTCAAAAAGTCTGTTTCATATGTATTCATAACAACAATAAGCAGAGAACATTATTTGCTTAAGCCAGCTGGGAACAGGGTCACAAATAATCTGAAGGGTTGTTTACATGTTGAGTGACTGCACAGCAAGCCAGGGTCTGAATCTGCAGTGCACCAGCTTTCACACAGTAAACTTGCTGTGTGGACACTGCTACAGAGCAGCGAAAGTCCTGTAGTAGAATGCTAAACCTAAAGGTGTTGAATTTAGGTCCCCAAAGTGGCAATTGGATGTACAAATCCTTTTCTGGATCTCTTCCTGGGTGTCCATGATTAATCCCAGTGCTGACACTAACTCTTGGCAATCAAGTTCCTGCATCCAACATATCAGGTGTGTTACTGCACTATATGGACAAGCCCCAAATGTTGGATGCAGGAACATGATTGCCTGGAGTCCGTGTCAGAGCTGGGATTAGTCCCTGACTCTCAAGACTAGATCCAGAAAAGGACTCGGGCATCTAACTTCCACTTTAGGCACCTAAATGCAACATTTAGGTGTCCCTGGGATCCTCAAAACCCACACTCAGTTGTTGCCTAACTCTGTAGGCACCTGAAATCCAGTGCTTAATTTGAAAAGAAAGAGATGCCAGGGTTTAAGCAATAGTGATGGCCTCCTCTGTATTGTGACTTCACATGCACTGTATGTGCGAGGTCATGCCTTGCATGCCACTGAAAGATGAGGTGTCAGGGCAGAGCCTCGGCAAGACCTGGCACAAAATAAATTCTGCTGCAGTCCTTTGGTGCCTAAATGTCTGGCATTAAAATTCCCTAGCTACCAAAGTTTCTACCAGTGAGCATGCACACAGCCACCTATCTCACCCCTAAGTCCCAGTGCGATCCTCAGGCAAGGTGTTCCTCTCCTACCTATCCTGCTTCTGGGACCTGATTCAGGATGCATGTTCAGAGCATGCCTAACCCCACAAAAATGTCCAGAGCAGTAGGTTGTGTACAACCTTTAGCCTGGTAGTTAGAACACTCACCTGCAATGTGGGAGACCTAGGTTCAGTTCCCCTTCCCTGCCTGAGGTGGAAAAAGAATTTGAACTTGCGTCTCCCACCTCCCTGAGAAGTACCCTAATGACTGGACTATGGGGTATTCTGGGGCAGGTCTCAATCTCTCCTGCTGAAGCTGTTCCACTGTGTATAATTAAATAGTCATTGAGCCAGAGGGAGAATGACTCTATAGTCCAGTTGTTAGGGCACTTACCTGAGAGGAGGAAAACCCAAGTGCCAGTCCTCCTGTTCCAATGACTAGTTCATTATTTATATGCAGCATTGCCAGCTCTCATGTTTTTATGAGTCTCACAATATCTGGTGTCTTTTTTAAGGGCCCAGCTCCTGAAGTCATGCAGATACCCAAAAATCTCAGCATTCATTCAAAACCATTTGTTTCTATCCCTCAAGCTTGGGAGATTTGGCTCTTTGTGATGAACCAGGAGTCATGGAAGTCAAAGGTAGAAAAGATCTGTTAGAACATTGAGTACATAGCTTGTACTGTCAACAATTCTGTTTAGCTCTGGTGAAGAGTGAGTAAGTAGAACCTTGAGAACATTCCTTACTGTTGCATGATTTAGTTCCCTGACAAAAAAAGCTTCAATGATTTGCTGAATCAAGAATCAGTATACAGTAAAACCACAGGAGGTTTTACTGTATACTGCAATTCTTTGCTTTAGTCAGATTTATAAAGAGGGATTTTCAAAAGCACTCAGCATGGGCCTAATACTGCTCCCACTAAAATCCATTATAAAGCTCGCATTGGCTTCAGGGGAGCAAAGTTAGTCCAAATGATGACAGTGTTTGAAAATCCCACTCATAATAAATATGTACCCAAGAGAGTGCCTAGCCTGGGCTCTTGGTGACTTTACCAAAAGTTAAATATACAAAGAAAAAGAGTCTGTAGCTGCTTTTCAACCCCTAATCCCCCCACCCCAAATAACCAACCATAATAAAATCAAGTCCAAACAGTATTCTTTCCTTTACCACAAACATCAGCATTATATTGCTCCTACCTTCCCAAAAGCGTGGGTAATTAGATTGAGCTTGCAGCATTTCCTGGAGGTCAGACTTCTGGGTAATTTTGGACTGAGTACGTTCTGAAGCTGAGGTCTTCTGACAGACAACACACTGCCATTCCTTCTCTCTTATACTGATAGTGTTCATACTTGACTGCCTGTGTTGCTTGCAGCTGTGGCAATATTGCATGAGGAGAAAGGTGATCTTTCAGGTAGGGTTTCATAGGTCAATATCAACACCTGTAACTCCAACCAAAAACAGTAGTCAGCCAGTGTATATCATGGCGCGTGGATGTCACATGAGCTTCTGCTGAGAAACACCATGTAAAAACAGGTTGCTGCACTCTGCACTAGCTTTAGTTTTTTAGATAATGTAAGATGTAGTCCCACATAGAACATGTTACAGAAATCTACTCTTGATGCAGCAAGGTCATGGATCACAATAATAAGGTCCACATTCAAAACAAAACCTGTCTCAATGGGTTTAGGTCAGAGGAACATAGGAAAAAGTCTTTGACGCTGCTGGTACATGATAGGGACCCAACACACCACCACCAGATTGGGAACTCTTAACAACATAGGGCAATAGCATCACACAGCTGAATAGTCTTTCTTATTCCAATAATCTATAACTAATGAGGAGATTGCTAAACTAATGTGCCTGTTGTATTACAAACACACTCTAGAACTACCTAACTAACCACCTACCCAATTTCAGTGGTAACTGACATAATCAGAGCAGCATCCTTTCATTGCACTGGGAATGTAAAGGAAAGACAGAGATTTTCTAGCCTTAAACCAGAATAATTCAGAGTCCTAAAATCAAGACAGTTAAGGTTTTCAGAGGTGTTTCCCATAAATTTAGCATGTTAAAGAGTTTGGAATTTCCCCAGTATTCAAAGATTTGTTAAATATTGACTTAAATTGCTCAGAGAATTCCTCAGCCAGTTCTTTTAAAACTTTTGGATATAAGCTATCCAGTCCTGCAGATTTAAAAATGTTTTAGTAGTTGCTGTTTAATATACTCCCTACTTACAGTTGGAATAGTAAGTGTGTAATTTTCATTGTAAAATGTGAATAAATCATCCAGCTTCTTTCCAGATACAGAACAGAAATATTTATTGAACATTTCTGGTAATTTTGCCATCCCTATCTACCAATGGACCTATAGTCTTAAACCAGTGGTAGGATATCATTTGTTCTTTACATATTTAAAAAAATTCCTTCTTGCTGTCTTTAACCCTCCATTGCTACACAGGTTACAAAGTTGCATATCTTTGCTAAGATTGCAAAACCTGCCTGTTTTGTTTGCAAAACAAAAACCAACAGGTTAGGTTAACAGGCGTTTGCTGCTTAATGGCCCAAGAAAAGCTTTTGTAGTTTAGAAATAAATTATTTCTTTAAAATGAAAATATTGTAGCTACAGTATTAATCCATAATGTGGGTGGAAAATTCCTCATGCTATTTGAGAGAGGGAACAAGTTGTGTTATTTTTTTTTAAAGGCTGCTGTCTGTGCACAATAACTTTTCTCCATCAGAAATGTGTTTGACAGCATGTGTAGTGGAAGATGTATTGACTCAATATGCTGTACCTTAGGGCATAGGTTGAATTCTTACTGTCTGTTAGGTCAATAATGTATGAACTAAAATGGACTCATATCAATCCTGGCTCCTTCAAATCCCCCACAGGCTTCGGAGCCATTAAAGACTTCACTGGTCTAGTCAACTAACCTAACTGTCTCTCTAGGTAAAGAACAAAAGCTGTAAGGATTGAATACAAGGAAAGATGCAGAGGTGCAAACTGATCACCAGTAGGCAGGGATTGCTGCTTAAATCTCCCAGCTGGTAAGGTGTGGAATAAAAAAAAGCAGGACTGGAGACTGAGGGTCTCATCTGAAGCTGAGAGGAAAGCTAGGGAATTCTAAAAAAGCCTCTGGCCAGAGAAAGATAGGTAAAGAATACTAAAAATACTATAATGGCAAGGTGAATCTTCAGTGGTCTACTTCAGCCACATTTAAGTCTGCTTTGTATCAGAGTTGCATAAACACATTTAATGGGCTGCAGAGACTGAGGGTTTCCAGCATTCACAAGCCGTAATTATCCAATATCCATTTATGTTTGTAAAACCTTCTGCTCTCTCTCATTCTCAAAAGGGATTCCTACCCGGCAGGATTTGCTCCCTCTGAAATCAGAAGAAAGAATCACACTTATTCCAGTGGAAATTGGATCAGACCCTTATAGCCCAATTCCACAGACATGGGGCGCTCCTCATTGCATACAGGCCTCAAGCTCGAGTGACAGTGTGGCCCCCACCATCACTGTTCTTTGACTAGTTGTTTGTGTAGGGGTTTTCTGTTCTTTTAAGTGTCTTTTTAAATGGAATTTGAGCAGGCTGCCACCCTCAGCTAGCCTCTCCCAGCAGGTCCTTGAAATTGTCTCCGCTCAACTCTATTCTAGACTGATAGCAAAGTCTCACAAATGAACAAAACTTGAAATAAATATTCACTAATTCAGATGTCCCTTTCTCCCCAAGTGTTCTTGTCGAGATGGAGTCTTTGCAATGCTCTGCCACAGTCTGGAGACAGAGTCCACATTCCCCCTGGGGAAAGCTAACAGTCCTCTTCCTACTAGTGTCTCCTGTTATAAAGGAAGAGACTGGATATATGCTGCTCTCCTTCCCAGGGCTTGTCCTGGTTGGCTGAAAGAGGGAGAGCCCAGCCCTGCTCTATACTGCAAGGTTCTGGTTTGGGGCCCTACAACAGCCAGCATGGGTTGTGTCAGGACCACTTTATCTCTCTCACTCCTTAAGTATCTCTGCTGCAGAACTTCTGGAAGGGGGTAGCCTGGCTCCCCCAGAGACTTACCCGTCTGGCCTTAAAGGACCAGAATATCTCAGGTTTCAGAGTAACAGCCGTGTTAGTCTGTATTCGCAAAAAGAAAAGGAGTACTTGTGGCACCTTAGAGACTAACCAATTTATTTGAGCATAAGCTTTTGTGAGCTACAGAAAATTGGGGGTCTTGCATCATGAATGCAAGGAGTACTAAATCATCAAGACACAAGCAATGTTCCCCCTTCCCCCCCAAACCAAACCAAAGCCACCAGAAAAAGCAGTGTCCCAAAGTAAAAAACACTCAGAAGGCATCTTGCATGGAGATAGCACCTCTTAATCACAACTGTTCTATTTGTGGGCATACTTTAAAAAAAAAAAGTTCTGAAAACTAAAAGCTGACAAACATCTCCTGCTAAATTTACTTCCATTCTGCATATGAACATCCCTAGCCAATGTATCAATTGTTGACAGAATATTTAATACAACAGTTAGACAGATGGGGATATACTGGAATTGTTTGCTGTATGTTATGCCAGTCGGTATTAGGCACCATGAACATCAGATATTGTAATCCAGTTGCAAAGACCTCTTTTAAAAATACTACTGCTAATATGCTCTCCTACTCTCAGTTGTGTATCCTCTTTCGTGGCACCTCCATACTTGCAACAGTCTCTCTCTTTCTGTGCACTAAACTTCTTCAAATTCTCTTGAAGGAGGGGTGTGATTCAGTGGACAGGATTGCTGGACTGGGAGTTGAGATCAGGGTTTTGTTCCCACTTCTGCTTATAACCTGCAATATGACCTTAGGCAGAGTCACTTCATCCTGGTGTGCCTCAATTCCTCATCTGTAAAATGTGGGTAATAAAACTCAAGATTACTTTCAAAAGCATGTTGAGAACTATGGCTGAATAGCACTGTATAAGAGCTAACTGCTATTATTATTAAAAACACAACTTTTTCACATAGTTTTCAAGGCTGGCTCTCCTCTGACTGTCTGTACACAAACTCTTCTCCCAGATTTTTTACCGTTTGAATGGTATTTATCTGAGTAAGGCAAATGTCTTCTATTTTTTTATCTAGGCCCAGATACTCAAAAGGTATTTAGGTGCCTGACTCACATTGATTTCAATACGTTTTGAGGATCTGGGCCCTGGTTCTTAACTTAACATACAGTAGGATTACCTGTGGGGACTGAATGGCACAAGGAACTGGAAATGGGTAATCTGTCCCATATCAGTAGTGTTTAAGAGTTCTTATCGTGCAAAAACTGCTTGGTGACTAACAGGATTGGACATAAGTTGATAGTTTCAGTTCAGTTTGCAGTGGACACGTGTGCATATCACAGAAAATGCTGCTGCTGGCAGTCTCTTTGCAGAAGCTAAGGACCGAAGGTACTGTGCAGATTCAACTACTTTCTCCCCTAGAGATAGTCTTTCTAGGTTAGGGTTAAGCACAACAGGGCAGTGTGGGGAGTTTGGACTATCATTATCTGTGCTGAACCTAAACAGAAGACTTCATTGTGAAGGGGCTGTTCTTCTGTCCCCGTGCACCAGTGCAAAATTCATTTGGCTTTAAAAAGAAAAGAAAATGAGAACCGACCACATGACAATAACTAAAATTGTAATTCAGACAAATACATACAAATAAACAAAGGAGTAGGAATTGTCCATATGCTCGATGTTGCCTCCCTGTAAGTCCAGATTTGATTCTGGTTTCTTGCTCCCCAGACTAGACAGGGCCTGGAGTGCCGAAGAGGCAATGTGTTGCATAGCTCTCAAACATGCCCTATGGCAGAGCTAGAAGCAGCACTGATTAGCTCTGAGCTGAATCCCTTTTCCGTCTTCCTCTGCAAATAAAGATCACCACAGGGCTTTGAAAAATGCAGGAGGAAAGAGGAAGTCTTCTATAGCCAACCAGGAGGCAAATCATTCTCAAAAGACAAACATTATTTTTAAAGTTAGAAAATGTAAAATGAACATGATACTTAAAGTAATGCTCAATAAGGTCTTTTTTAAAAACAAAAAAAGCCTGTCATTTGTACACAAATGTGTTTTCTTCTGAAAAAGAAATCTTTTAACCTTGTAAAGTGCACAATTTTTCCATTCAATACAGCTTTATGGCCTACGCTATGGAAAAGCACATTTTCATAATACCTTTAAGAAGGAGGACACAGAATACTTAATGCTCTAGCAACGTGATAGATAGGGTAGTTTTTCAGTGAATGAAGCAATGACTAAAACACTAGTGCTGCAACTCTTGAAATGGTGCAATCTGTCCTGGAGATTGCTATATTAAACTGCAGAAATGGAATGAAAGAAGTTATACAGCCGTATCATCTTGAAAGATATTTTATTGGGACTGGAATTTTCTGGGGCTTGGTAACTGAGTATAGAGCCTTCTGCTTCTAAATTGCTAGTTTAAATCCAACCCAGGTCAGCAGAAACAAAGGACCAAATTCTGCTCTTATTTGCACACGTGCCAATCTGAACTCACTTACTTTACCTCATTATGCTGATTAAGACCTGTGCTGTTGAGAGCAGAATTTGTGGCCAAATTTGTTATCAACAGGCTGTTTTGGTTAATGTCAAGGAATCAGTTGGTGTTTTAGGCTATGTATCAATATCGGAAAAACCACCAAAACAATTGGTGGCCCCAGGAACTAGGCAATGGTTTTAGATCACCCATTCAGAGGAATGTAACAGAAAATGAAGAGAGCTAACTGCTTTGAAGCTCTCTTCAACGCACCAGTGGGGTGCATAACCTGGGGCTAGTCTACACTGGCAACGTTAGAGCGCTGCCACGGCAGCGCTTTAACGTGGCTTGTGTAGTCACAGCAGAGCGCTGGGATGGAGCTCTCCCAGCGCTCCAAAAAAACCACCTCCACGAGGGGCGTAGCTCCCAGTGCTGGTGCACTGTCTACACTGGCGCTTTACAGCGCTGAAACTAGCTGCGTTCAGGGGGTGTTTTTTACACCCCTGAGCGAGAAAGTTGCAGCGCTGTAAAGTGCCAGTGTAGACAAGCCCCTGGTTTGACCAGGTTCAGAAGATCCAAGGCAGACAAAGGAACTTTGAAAGGCATAAAAAGGGAACCCCAAAGGGAACAACAAAGGAAGAGGCAGTATCTGCAGGAAACCAGATGGAACCCCGGTTCCTAGAAGCACGGGTACCTGGGATTAGTTGGGCCTGCCTAAACTTTGAAAGCATGGTAAGCTGTAGGTCAGACAATGTGTGTGTCAGCCTTTTATTGTTTCAAGTCTTTTCTCTGAATACTATGCTGCTGTGAAAACTTTTCCGAGTAGAGCTGGGTGAAATTTTTTTTTGGCAGAAATTGTTTTTTCACTGAAAACTGCAGATTTGAGTCACCCAAAATATTTCACAAATTTGCACTGAATTCATCGAATTGTTTCAGTAAAAAAGTTTTTTTCCAACATTTTCAAAACAAAATATTTCAATTTTTTATTCAAAACTACTTTTAGTTTCAAAATTTACTTGAATGTTTCTTTTAAATTAAAAATGTTTTTAAAAGCTTAAAAGCAAAATGTTTTGTTTCATACAAAATGATTTCCCCCCCCAATTTTTCAGAATGGCCAGCAAACTGAAAAACGTTATTTGCACAGCTCTAGTGCCGAGTCACTGTATTTACCTACTGGTCATAGCTCCTGAAGGTGCCAAACCCAGGTGGGCCTGCTGAGGAATTATGGTTGGTAACCAGAGAGGCTGCCGCCCAGGAACCTGGTCTGTGAGAGGGACAATTGAAGGATTCCATTCCAGGATAAGAGAAGGCAGGGAGTCGATACCTGAGGATGTGCACTCCGGAGAGACAAGTGAGGGGTCAGAGGCACAGCTTACTCTGTAACTATGAGATTGGTCCTTCTCAGTATAGAAGCATATTGGCACATCAACAAGGGGAAGCCTGCACTGCAGCAGTCTGTAGCATACATGTTTTGAGCGTAACTAGAGTCTCCAGGTTTGTCTTCACTGCAGTGTTAGTTTCAGGTATAATTTGAGTATTACCCCCAACTTGAGTTCTCTTCACACAAAAAAATATCTAGCTCAAGCTAAGTGGTGTTTTTAATTCAAGCTAGCTGGCCTCTCAGGAGGGGTTGGTTGAGTGCTGCTGATGCTTGTGCTATAATGCAGTGGAGACTTGGCTGTGCTGCTAAGCCAAACACTCTGTACTTCTTGAGTGTCATTTTGCAGTGTCACTTGAACTAGGCTAACGAGTGCAGATAATTCAAGCTAATACTGTAGTGAAGACAAGTCCTCCAGACCTATCAATGCAGCATCTTTCTCAAGCCCTAAATTCATCCAGGGAAGATGGTATTTTATTCAAAGTTTAAGGGCATTGTTATACCAATAAAATAAAAACCAGCAGGATCTTATTAAAGGGAAAAAGGCAAAATACCACATTTATTGTGAATACAGAAAGAATCATAGTAAGCAGTTAGTTATAGCTATAACATTCCATTCAATCTTATATTTATTCACACATTCATTCATACAAACACACACACACAGGTTCTGCAAGGTTGTTATCATCGTTACCAGCCTTAGAGTTGCTCATGCCAAGCCACTGGCCAGGTGGCCTGGACATGAGGAGGGAGCAGGGCCTTGTCAGATGCTCATCTGATGCTCCTGGAAGTTGGTTTGCAGAATCAGACCCCAAAGTTCTCACTTTTTAGAGTCTATTTTTATAGGAATTTCTTCCTATGCAGTCTATGGGAATTGCTTCATTATGCTGTTGCTGAATCAATCAGCAGATAGCACATTCCTGACGGCTCCATGCTGCCAGATGTTATCTTGTTCTTTGGTTCTCCCATCCTTGAGGCTGTTGGGTGGATTCCAGTCTGCCCTCCGGGGGTCCTCTGGTTATTTCCACTTGACGCCTTCTTCAGCCGATGGACACTGGATTCTTAGGCTGGCACCTCCCTGATCATTCAGTTATTATCCACACCGAGCATCCATCCACATACATCCTCTATCTCTATTTTAATCACAACTGTTAATACAACAAAAGGGCAGGGAGTCTCTGGGTGCTGTTTCTGTTGAGTAGTGCTTTGAGTCTCTCTCTCTGTGAATTGCTTTGAGAACAGACTCTGTCTTAGAATGTACTAACACAATTAGCAGCTTGCAAGTTTCACACATAGAGGGAGAGAAACAGTACCAAAAACCAAGAGACCTCTTAATTAGTAATACCCTGGAATTTAAACTATGGGGAATCAAACTCATTTGTGATTTTAATACAGAACTTCTTTAATATGATCCAACAGCATGGCTACTCTGGAAACTTCAAAGCACTCCCGCGGCAGCGCTTTGAAGTGAGAGTGGTCACGCGCAAGCGCTGGGAGACTGGTCTCCCAGCGCTCCTGGTAATCCACCTCCACAAGGGGATTAGCTCCCAGCGCTTGGAGCCTGTTTACACTAGCGCTTTAAAGCGCTCTGACTTGCTGCGCTCAGGGGATGATTTTTCACACCCCTGAGCCAGCAAGTTAGAGCACTATAAAATGTAAGTGTAGCCAAGCCCTAAGACTACTTCTTTTCTACCCATAGTTGTATGCAGTGTTGTTGTAAACGTGTTGGTCCCAAGATATCACCCTAGAGATTGACCTGTCAGTCCTCATCCTCAAAGGAAACCTGCACAACACTTTCAGAAGACAAGCCTGGGAGCTTACATTCGTAACTTTGCTAGACACTAAAAATCATGGACAGAATAGAGACACTGTCTACTAACCCACCAGCTGCTTTCCCACTCCCCTTCCTTTCCTCCCTATGACTAGAGGGGCTAACGGGCCCCTTCATCTTGAATGGTCCCTTTAAATGTGTGTTAACTACTTATGCTAGACAATCTGTTCCACCTTGTGTTTAGCTGACACTCTTTCCCAGATCTGAAGAAGAGCTCTGTGTAAGCTCGAAAGCTTGTCTCTTTCATCAACAGAAGTTGAGCCAATAAAAGATATTACCTCACCCACTTTGTTTATGCACAATATAAATATTCCCCACTGTGGAATGAGTGGGTAGAAAAGAGACAGAGGACCCTATTTTTGTTTTGTAGGATATTAATATCTGGGCCTTTTCCCCTACGCACAAGCTGTTGTGTCTTCAACTCTCCCTCATATACTAGCTATAATAGTTTTACTACTTCCAATACACACATATTTGTGTATTATTTCATTAAAGATCAAAGCTCTCAAAACCAGAACCAGCCAACTACTGGCAGTAGCTAACACATTTAGGCCATAATACACGAAAAAGAAGAAGTCAGTCCCTGTTGACTGTCTTTATTATCCACCATTGTAGAGATGAAATCATATTACTGGAATACTTCAGAAGGCAGCATAAAGTTACTTGATTCTACTAGCAAAAACTGTTGATCACTTTTCCAGTAGGTACACAGTAGTTTAAATTATGTTCCTGTTTTAAAGGAACTGCTTGGATAATCACACTGGAACTAAAAATATTATACATATTGCTTTTGGTTTAATTGATAAGTAGACTATGATTTTTAAGCCATGTCACTGATGTTGACAGAGCTATAACTAATGATGCAAAAAAAGGTCTTGTGACATATGAAATAGGGCACTGAGTACAACTGGTTAAGCATTAGAACAACATTACTTGCGTCTAAAGAGAATGAGCCTTAATGTTACATAGGATATTTCAAGCTATCACATGTCTTACGTAACTGAAATTTGTGCAATAAAGATTTATTTACATAGAGCCAAATTCTGCTACCCTTTCTCAGGCTGGATAGTACATCACTGTGAGTATCCCTCCCAGAACATGTATAGCCAGGCCGGGGGGGGGGGGGGGAGAAAAAGAGGGGAGGCAAGAGATCTAAACTATGTGGTACATTCCCTCGTGGGGGATATAGAAGATAATTCCCCTATCATTGTTGCTTTGGCAGCTCATGTAAGGTGTACTCTTGATAAAGGAGCTACCTGAGTGAGTAGCAAACAATTCTGTCCAGCCTCATTGTGGGCTGAATGTTTAACAGGCAAAACTGGCCTGTTTTTGGCTACCTCTTCCCCAAAAACATAGCTGATTCCTTCCCACCATGATTACACTGCTCTACAGAATGTCACAAGTTCTTAAGAAGGTTTAGTGAGATCAGATATTAAAATAAGGAAGAATACAAGAGAGGAGTGCACAGTCTTTGAAAAGTCATGGAAGATGGGAGAGATTCCAGAAGATTGGAAAAGGGCAAATATAGTGCCAATCTATAAAAAGGGAAATAAGGACAACCTCTGGAATTACAGACCAGTCATCTTGACTTCTGTACCTGGAAAGATAATGGAGCAAATAATTAAGCAATCAATTTGCAAATATCTAGAAGATAATAAGAGGATAAGTAACAGTCAGCATGGATTTGTCAAGAACAAATCATGTCAAACCAACCCGATACCTTTCTTTGACAGGGTAACAAGCCTTATGGATGGGGGGAAGTGGTAGACATGGTGTACCTTGACTTTAGTAAAGCTTTTGATACTGTCACATGACCTTCTCATAAACAAACTAGGGAAATGCATCCTAGATGGTGCTGTTATAAAGGTGGGTGCAAAACTGGTTGGAAAACTGTTCCCAGAGAGTAGTTATCAGTGGTTCACAGTCATGCTGGAAGGGCATAAGAAGTGGAGTCCCGCAGGGATCAGTTCTGGGTCTAGTTCTGCTCAATATTTTAATCAATGATTTAGATAATGGCATAGAGAGTACATTTATAAAGTTTGCGGACGATACCAAGCTGGGAGGGGTTGCGAGTGCTTTGGAGGATAGGATTAAAATTCAAAATGATCTGAACAAACTGGAGAAATGGTCTGAAGTAAGTAGGTAGGATGAAATTCAATGAGGAAAATGCAAAGTAGTCCACTTAGGAAGGAACAATCAGTTGCACACATGCAAAATGGGAAATGACTGCCTAGGAAGGAGCACTGTGGAAAGGGATCTGGGGGTCATAGTGGATCACAAGCTAAATATGCGTCAACAGTGTAACGCTGTTGCAAAAAAAGCAATCATCATTCTGGGATGTATTAGCAGGAGTGCTGTAAGCAACATATGAGAAGTAATTCTTCTGCTCTACTCCACACAAATTAGGCCTCCATTGGAGTATCATGTCCAGTTCTGGGCGTCACATTTCAGGAAAGCTGTGGACAAATTGGAGAAAGTCCAGAGAAGAGCAACAAAAATGATTACAGGTCTAGAAAACATGACGTATGAGGGAAGATGGAAAAAAATGGGTTTGTTTAGTCTGGAAAAGAGAAGACAGAGGAGACATGATAACAGTTTTCAAGTACATAAAAGGTTGTTACAAGGAGGAGGGAGAAAAGTTGTTCTTATCCTCTAAGGATAGGACAAGAAGCAATGGGCTTAAATTGAAGCAAGTGAGGGTTAGGTTGGACATTAGGAAAAACTTCCTGTCAGGGTGGTTAAGCACTGGAATAAATTGCCTAGGGAGGTTGTGGAATCTCCATCATTGAAGATTTTTAAGAGCAGGTTAGACAAACACCTGTCAGGAATGGTCTAGTTCTGCCATGAGTGCAGGTATGATTCTAACTCTTCCTGTCCTCTGCTAAACATATAGGGAGAGCTCTCTCTCCTCCCTAGCTGGTACTGTGAGAGCTGCACCTTCTCTTTCAGTCTACTTTAATCACGGAGCAAGGCAATCCTTTGGGATAAATCCTAAACTTAACTGACCCATTTTACATAAAAAGTGTGTGTGTGTGCACATGCCTATCTCTCTCAGCTATAGGAGGGTCTTTATGCTTCCCTCCCTACACAGCCCTGACTCTTGCTGCAGGAGTGGAGCCCAGCTGATTGCTAGGGTTGAGTGAAACACACTGCCTACAGTTTTCTTTGTGAAGACAGCCTTGAAACTTGTAAAGAGCTAGGAACTTACCTTAAGAAACCCACCAAGAACAACCACAACAACAAAAGACAAACCCACCACACCAGCAGAAATCACAGACTTCTTCCTCAATGGGGCAAAAAGGCTGGTTCTGTGAACAAGGATCTCGTGTGAGTGCCCACCAGCCTCCACCGACTTATTAGTGGGTATGGTTAAGGCTGCGTCTGTCACAGAGATCATGAACATCACAGATTCTGTGACCTTCGTGACTTCTGCAACGGCCAGTGTGGCTGGCTCCAGGGCTGCCGGAGCAGATCAGGCAGCCCCACCCACACCAGCCATTGCTGGGGCAGTTTGGATGTGGGAGGGGCTTAGGTCTGGGGCAGGGGGTTGAGGTGTAGGGCAGCGCTTACCTCAGGGTGGTGGTGGTGGGAGGCTGCCCGGAAGTGACCAGGATGTCCCTGCAGCTCTTAGGTGGAGGGGCCCGGGGGCTCTGTGTGCTGCCCCAGCCCACAGGCACCACCCCTGCAGCTCCCATTGGCTGTGGTTCCCGGCGAATGGGAGCTATGGAGCTGGAGCTTGTGGCGGGGGCAGCACGCAGAGCCCCCCTGGCCTTCCCTCCCCCTAGGAGCAGTGGTGCAAGTAGAAATCATTTCTTGCCGGTACTGCACTCATGGGAGGGACACAAGGAAGGGCACGTTAACTTCCCATATGACCGCCCATGTGATTCCTCCCCTAGTCTGGGCCCCCCACTCTCTCCCTGTCCCCTCCGACACACCCCTTACCTGTCTAAAATTTTACAACTGCGTCTGTTAAACATGATAAAAATGATGCTTTGGGCCCTTGCTGCCACCTGTACTTCCAGGTGTCATTGAGGATCCAGCAGCATCCCGAATTGAAAACTTCTTAAATGAAAGAAGGATAGGAAGGACAATCACCCCAGTTTCCCTTAACACACTATCAGTGCCTCCCTTATGTCCAAACTAAGCTTCTGCCAGCTTGCCTGTATCTAAGTATTGCTCTCCACCAGGCATAAGGAACGCAAAGTTGCTGCGGCATCTGGGTTTGATGGAAAAGAGGCACAGAACTGTGTGTGCCATGTGCACCTTGATAGAACTGCAGCCCAAATTGTTTTATTATTTTCCTCAGCATGACATTCAGGAGGGGCAATCAAAATCAGCCTGGCAAAACATGCATGAGAACTGTCTCTGGACAGATAAGGAATTGATCAAAATCACATTCTCTGATCTCTTGGGGCCAAATCCTGTTCCCATTGAGATCAAAAGGAGTTTTGCTATTGAGTTCAATGGGAACAGGCTTTGACATTTGGAGAGGAAAGAACAAAACCACTCAAGCAAGGGCTATGTTGCTTATACCACAGGTATCAAAGGCTGCTGACTTATGTGAGAAAGTCAGCAGACATCTGATCTTTGTCCATTGCAAGGGAGAAATCATCAATCAATGAGGCTAGAACAGTCTCTGTACCACATCCAACTCATAAATCCACCTGCAAAGGATCAAGGAAATATGAAGGCTCCAGATTACCTTAAAGTCCTCAGTCCCTTGGTTAGAGTGCTCCCATTAGTATATGTTCAAAGTCCAGAGGCTAGAGCAGGAAAGAGGCCAAGCAGGAAAGAGGCAAAATGGAGATGTTTCCAGGCCAGGGCCTTTTAGCTTCTGCCAAGTAAAGGGAAATCTGTTCTTACTGTGAAAGATGGTGTTTGGAGTCACATGGGCAAGTTACATGTCCATCCCCCCCACCCATATTCTAGTTAGAACATTCACAAAAAGCCCATTATGTGTAGACAGGCGTTTTCCAGGGTCCATTGTGAGCTAAGTGTTCCTTAATGGGCCATTCAACTTGACTTGTCCCTTTGCAGTTAACTTTTTAATTTTCATATACCTGGTATGTGCTGAGATGGTTTAAAGCATAACACAGGTTTTTAGGTTTGCAAATCTGTGAACCTCTGCCTCTGAGATTGTATTATTATTATTTAGCTGGTCATAATGTGGGAGGGTATCCTCTCTGCCCTCTGCTCATGAGGTTGTGTATGTGTCTTGTAGCACTCTTCTGAACACCAGTTGGAAGGAATTTTTGTTTCAGTAAGTGTGGATTGATTCTTTTCTATTAGAAGGCATGTAATTTTTTCAGGTTCATACTGATTAACATAGAAAACAATTGGGGCAGTTAAACTTTCTTCAAATTCTACAGAAAATTAAATTCAGCTATATTTTCCAGTACAGTGATGAAATGCTTAATGACTCACTTTCCCCAAAAATATGTTGTATTTCAGTCTGTTTATATGGGAGTTCAGTGAGGAGCCATTTCAGTATATGTATGACCAATGGTCCCCAACCTTTCTGTGGGAATAGCACACTGCTATTCCCAGAAGACTGGGGTAGGCGCCAGAGACCCCGCTGCCGACAGGCCGCCGCCAAGCGGCAGCAGAAAGAAGCACCGCCGCCGAAATGCTGCCAAGAAACGGCAACGCTTCTCGTTTTAGCATTTCAGCGGTGCGGTGTCCTGCGGGTGCACGCAACTGCCCTGGCAGGCACCATTGAACCCACAGGCACCGCATTGGGGACCCCTGACTTATTAAAAGACAAATTTCAAGTAGAACTGTATCCTAAACTGCATTATGGTATTGTACCCAAACATTGCATTTCAATGGGAAATTCAACTTCCTTTATGGGAACAGAACAGACTCCTGAAACTCTTACCACAAAAGTGGTCCAAAGACATGCAAATAGTAACAGTCTCAGGAATCTGTTAGACTAGTTTGGCTGCAAAGAAGAATTCTGTGTACACTGGGGACAACACCTGATACCTGTCAGGTTGCAGAACTGGGCTGACATCAGAATCCAAACATCCTCTGGTCAGTGCAAGCAGAGGCATTCCTCTAATGATTTGGACTTGATGTGATGCAGTATGAACGTCATGGATAATTTAGACCAATGGGGAGAAACAAAATCAAAAACACTGTTTAAACACCATCTGTTGTCCCCCGTCCCCGACTGCTCCCCTCTTGAGGACTCCTAACCAATTTAACAGCACAATGCATATGCTAACAAACTTAAACAAGGCTTTGTTTAAGTTTGTTAGCATATGCATTGTGCTGTTAAAGCTACAGAAAGAATGAATGCCCTGCCTAGCCATGTTCTGCTCCTTAAAGGAGCAGAGCGCAGCCGCACCACCCCCTCTGGAGGAGGGTCAGGGAGGCTAGTCCCAAGTCTTTCTGGTACCCCGTGCCCCCTAAAAATCTCTTGCTGCGTTCTGGAGAGTATCACTTTACTTGCACTACTGCCTAGGAGCTGCAGGGACACGCAGAAATGGGTAGGGAGCCTGCCAGCCCCACTAACCCTCCCCCTGCAGCACCAGGCGGGGCTCCCGGGCCACCAACCCTCCCCACCAGCACTAGTGGGAGTCCCAGGCCGCCCACTGTAACCTGCCTCCCCCCCAGCACCAGCAGGGGTCCCGGGCGGTGTGCCACCGCCTACCTCCTGCCCCCAGCACCAGCGGGGGGTCCCAGGGTAAGTTCCCTCTAAGCGGCACAGCCACGCAGCTGCCTATTAAGCGCCACGCAGGCACTCAGGAATGTGGCGGGAAGAGATGCCTCTCCCCAAGCCCCAGGCCTGCCATGGCGTACCTGCCACGGCATACCTCCCCGGCCCCAGTCCGTGCCGTGGCCGGGGGACAGGCACCCTTTTCCCTGACTGGGCCCGGACCCACCACAGCCAGGGAACAGGTGCCTCTTCCCCTGGCCCCGACCCAGCCCAGGCCAGACCTGCTGCACCCGGGGGGGTGAGAGCTGTGGGGGAGGGGCTGGAGTCCTCTCTCCCCACCGTTGCCCCAGGGATCCCCACCGCACCCAAAATCCCTCATCCCCAGCCCCATCTCAGAGCCCACACACCCAGCCAGAGTCCTCAAACCCCAACCCTCTGCCCCAGCCTTGAGCCCCCTCCCCAACTCTGAACCCCTCGGCCCAACCCCCGCCATATGAATTTTGTTATGTGCACCAACATGGAGGTGATGTGTCACATCGCACATGGGTGGGAAAGATTAGAGGGAACACTGGTCCCAGGCCACACACACACACCCTCAGCACCTGCAGCACCCCTGTTATTTTACTTCCCTACAATTTATTATGACTATTTAGATCACTGCACAATATATAGTAGTGATCAATGGCTCGATGTCTAATTGGCAGCCGGTATCAAACAGAGGGCTACAGGGGTCGGTCCTGGGGCTGACTTTGTTCAAAATCTTCATTAACGATCTGGATGATGGGATGGATTGCACCCTCCGCAAGTTTGAGGATGACACTAAGCTGGAGAGAGCACAGGGACCAGGTTTGTAAAATTTCTGGTGGTGCCCAGAGGGTCTGCAGAGCTGTCCTGTCCATAGGACGGACCAGGGCAACCGCCCCAGACCCCGTGCTTTGGGGGGCCCCGCACTTCAGGGGGATGTGGGGTCCAGGATGGCCTGGGAGGTTAGCGGGGGGGCCTGGCGCCTGCAGCAGCGAGCGCCCCAGCCCCCCCCCCCGCGCTTCGCCACACCCCGTCGGCTCCCAGCATCACCTGGGGGAGAGGTCAGAAGCTGGAAAGAGGCAGGGCAGGAGCTTGGGGGAAGGCGTGGAATAGGGGCAGAGCAGAGTCGGGAAAAGGTGGGGCAGGGGCTTGGAGGAAGGGGTGGGGTGGTGGCAGACCAGTGGGAGAAGGGGCTGGGCGGGGCGGGCTGGGACCAGATCACTTACTGCTTCCGGTGCCAGGCTCCCTGCTAGCCCCCCAAGCTGCCCTGGACCCCACCTCCCCCTGAAGCACGGGGCTCCCCAAAATCTAGGGCCCGGGGCAGTTGCCCTGGTCCGTCCTATGGACAGGACAGCTCTGAAAATATAAGTCCAAACATTGGTGGAGCTGGGCCCATGTTCCTGCGTATTGGTGGAGCACGGCCACCACAGGCCCATATAACTCACCACCTATCGTGGGGGGGGCAAGGGGGCTGGGGAGGGAGGGAGGTATGCTGGAGGGTAGGGATAGGGTCCAGAGTGACTTAGACAAATTGGAGGATTGGGCCAAAAGAAATCTGAGGGGGTTCAACAAGGACACGTGCAGAGTCCTGTACTTAGGACAGAAGAATCCCACGCACTGCTACAGGCTGGGGACAGAATGCCTAAGCAGCAGTTCTGCAGAAAAGGACCTGGAGATTACAGTGGACCAGAAGCTGGATATGAGTCAACAGTGTGCCCTTGTTGCCAAGAAGGCTAATGGCATATTGGGCTGCATTAGTAGGAGCATTGCCAGCAGATCGAGGGAAATGATTATTCCCCTCTATTTGGCACTGGTGCAGCCACATCTGGAGTATTGCATCCAGTTTTGGGCCCCCCACTAGAGAAAGGATGTGGATAAATTGTAGAGAGTCCAGCAGAGGGCAACGAAAATTATTAGGGGCCTGGGGCACATGACTTATGAGGAGGGGCTGAGGGAACTGGAGTTATTTAGTCTGCAGAGGAGAAAAGTGAGGGGGGATTTGATAGCAGCCTTCAACTACCTGAAGGGGGGTTCTGAAGAGGATGGAGCTAGGCTGTTCTCAGTGGTGGCAGATGACAGAACAAGAAGCAATGGTCTCAAGTTGCAGTGGGAGAGGTCTAGGTTAGATATTAGGAAGCACTATTTCACTAGGAGGGAGGTGAAGCACTGGAATGGGTTACCTAGGAGGTGGTGGAATTTCCATCCCTAGGAGGTTTTAAGGCCTGGCTTGACAAAGACCAGGGTGGGATGATTTACTTGGGGTTGGACTAGATGACCTCCTGAGGTCTCTTCCAACCCTAATCTTCTAGGATATAGTTTAACATTCTTCACTGTTGCTTGTAGCACTGAACTTCCTAATTTCCCACATGGATTATAGATATAAATCCTTAAAGAAATATTAATCTTCTGCATTGGGAGCTCAACAGCATTATATTCTAAGCTTATTTCTTCATTCTCTACTGCTATCCAGTTTAATCTTTCCCTTATGAAAGTACAAACACTTCCTCCTCATCCTAGTTTTCAGGCTTGCCTAAAGGCAGTATACCCTGGAATTTTAAACACAAGATTGTCAAGGTTTTCATGTTTCCTAGATACATATGACATCTGGTTAGTTTTCACTTCCAGGATATTTTCTTTTAGTTCTTGACCCTGTGCTATCAGACTGTGCGCATTCCAACAAAAGACTGAAATCCTTATACTACAGTCATATTTTACCATTAACTTCATTAAAAATTACACAAAGATGGTCCACTGACAAGTTGCTAACATACAAGTATTTTTGCCCTTGCTATAAAATTTCATTGATTTCTTCCCCGTTTGGGATATACAATGTATCACTTCTATCATAAATGCAATAAACCCTTTTTTTCATTACTAGTATACCATCGCCTATTCCTTCTCCAGTGTTTATCATATTCGTTATAGAATGAGACTGTCTTTTCCTGTGGAGTCTCTCTTTCTTCACCACCTGATATGTTGAGAGCCTCCTTACAGCTTCCGCATAAGATCTGTTAACAATTTTCTCTCTCTTTAGCTTACCTTTCTGCAATACACCTTCTATATGTCGGTCTGTGATTAGCACCACAGTTACTACTTTTGACCTCTGTCTCTTCTGTACAATTGTCATAGGAATACTCGCCCCTACATTTACCACATCTTGTTTTCATTTTACAAACAGCCCTACATCCCCATACCATTGGCACTTATAACACCTTAGTGGAGGGGGGATATATGGCTTGGTACTAAATATCTTAAACCCTAGAGTTCCTTTGGCTTGGTCTACACTAGCACTTTTGTTGGCAAAAAAATTTCAGTCGGGGTGTGAAAAAACACACACCCCGACCAGCATAAGTTTCACCAACAAAAGCACCGGTGTGGACAGTGCTATGTCGGTGGGAGATGCTCTCCCATTGGCACACAGCGGCTACGTGGGACACCTCACGCTGGTGTAGCTGCAGCAGTACAGCTGTGCCACTGTAAGGTCAGTAGTCTAGAATCTCTCCGGTAGAGTCCCTCCCTGTACTGGAATCAGTACTCCTGTTGATGGCTTCTGCTTTCTACTCCTCATTTACTTATTAGTCATTTCCTCATGTTTATTCCTCTCCCCCCCATCCCTACTGTTCCTCACACATTCTTGTCAACTGCTGGAAATGGCCCACTTTGATTATCACTACAAAATGCCCCCCCCCCCCCACTGGTAGCTCACCTTACCTGATCACTCTTGTTACAGCGTGTGTGGTAACACCCATTGTTTCATGTTCTCTGTGTATATAAATCTCCCCACTGTATTTTCCACTGCATGCAGCCGATGAAGTGCGCTGTAGCTCACGAAAGCTTATGCTCAAGTAAATTTGTTAGTCTCTAAGGTGCCACAAGAACTCCTGTTCTTTTATTAGTCACTTGACACTTTATCTCATCATTAGTCAGCTCTAATGACACTCCATATATTATCCCCTTTCTTTCAGTTTAACATTTTGGTACTGACACCTCAACTTTCCTTATCGTTTTAGTTTTTAACCAGTTTATCAGTTTGTTATTTTTACATTCAACCTAAAGATCACCATCTTGTAGCTTCCCTGGCTCTTACACTATCCCCTATGCTTTTTTTTTAATCCACTCAGCTACTTTCACAGGGATTAACATCACCTAATCTTATTTCTTTGGCTAGGGATCTTACAATTATAACATTCTGGTTTATTTCCTTCCTCAGCTTTGCTTTTTTGCTGATATCATTTGATTCTGTTTCTACTCTTGGTTCTCCCCCTCACCCCTTTGTATCATCTCTCCCTCTCTAATAGACTCTTCAGTTTCCCAAGTGACTTCCTTGGGGGCCAGAAAATCCTCTCTCCCCCACCAGGCCCAACCCCTTTCTGCTTGCCCCTCTCTGATTTTATGTAAGCCCTTCCTCTTCCTACCCAGCTGGGTTTGAGCTCCACTTAGGGCTGTATCCAGTGTACATTTTACCCAGGCAGGTGCAGCCCATCCTGTCAAGTCGCTCTTTCTGAGTCATTGTAACCCCTTTCAGAGGTGGTGTGGGGGTGCCCATCACAGTGGCATTTTATTTTCCTGTGCTAAGAAGCTTCCTCTATCTCCATCAGTAAGCTATCCTGTGTTAAACCACAGCAGTACAGGAAGCAGAAGAAACCATTTTTACCTTCAAGAGCCAAAACAGTGAACAATATATAGCTGCCTGCCACAGCCCAGTAAAAGCACATTGATTAAGTGTGTTGGGCCAGCTATATATTTGATTAAGATTCCCAGAACCTTTTTGGAAGAGATTGTGCACGTGTCCATAAAAAGATAAGTTCCTCCCTTCCCTTTCGATTTGTCTCATGAATATTCAATAAAACACACACATTCCTAAGTGACTTACAGGCAGGAGTGATTTGTTTGTTTGTTTGTTAAATTCAGGTTAAGATGAACATCAAAAATACAGGATCAACACACTGGATGAGAAACCATTGGTCCAGTATCCTATATTCAGCAATAGCCCAAACCTAATGCTACTAAAGAAAAGTACATGTTCTTCTATAATGTAGCTAGCTAAATATGCAATGGTATCCATAAGCTTTGGTGAAAGTAGGGGAAATATCTTCATCTCAGACATTCAAACAAAAAAAAAGAATCTGTTCTTATTCATTCTCCCCCCGCCCCCCCAAAAATCTTTTTCTTGATCAGGTTACTTGTGAATTTCATTCAAAAACAGTTGATTTACTTCATTAACAGTCATCCAGAGCTAATATTATATTTTAATTTCCTACAAAATAATAATTCAGCCTATTAATATTTGAGAGGGCAGAAGTGAAAGTTATTATATTTCAAAATAGGGCTATCAAACAATTTTTTAATCGCAGTTAATCATGTGATTAAAAAAATTAATAGCCAATTGTGCTGTTTAACAATAATAAAATACCATTTATTTAAATATTTTGGATGTTCTTAGGGTGACCAGATATCCCGCTTT
This sequence comes from Natator depressus, assembly GCF_965152275.1. Taxonomy (NCBI): domain Eukaryota; kingdom Metazoa; phylum Chordata; order Testudines; family Cheloniidae; genus Natator; species Natator depressus. Next base: position 134,641,858 of record NC_134236.1, read on the forward strand.
TATAGGGACAGTCCCTATTTTGGGGTCTTTTTCTCACATAGGCACCTATTACCCCCCACCTCCTGTCCCGATTTTTGACACTTGCTATCTGATCAGCCTAGGTGCTCTCTACATTTTCAAATATTGATTTCAATTACAACAGAACATAAAGTATACAGTGCTCACTTTATTTTTGGATAACAAATATTTGCACTGTAAAAAGGAAACAAGAAATAGTATTTTTCCATTCACCTAATACAAGTACTATAATGCAATCTCTTTATTACGAAAGTTGAACTTACAAATGTACAAAAAAATAACTGCATTCAAAAACAAAACAAAGTCCACTCAGACCTACTTTTTCTTCAGCCAATTGCTCAAACAAGTTTCTTTACATTTGCAGGAGATAATGCTACCTGCTTTTTGTTTACAACGTCACCTGAAAGTAAGAACAGGCATTCACGTGGCACTGTTGTAGCCAGCGTCACAAGATATTTACATGCCAGATGTGCTGAAGATTCACATGTCCCTTCATGCTTCAACCACCATTCCAGAGGACATGTGTCCATGCTGATGATGGGTTCTGCTTGATAACGATCCAAAGCAGTGCCGACCGATGCATATTCATTTTCATCACCTGAGTCAGATGCCACCAGCAGAAGGTTGATTTTTCATTTTTGGTGGTTCGGGTTCTGTAGTTTCCACATCAGAGTGTTGCTCTTTTAAGACTTCTGAAATCATGCTTCACACCTAGTCCCTCTCAGATTTTGGAAGGTACTTCAGATTCTTAAACCTTGGGTTGAATGCTGTAGCTATCTTTAGAAATCTTGTATTGGTACCTTCTTTGCGTTTTGTCAAATCTGCAATTAAAGTGTTCTTAAAATGAACAACATGTGCTGAGTCATCATCTGAGACTGCTATAACATGAAATATATGGCAGAATGCGGGTAAAACAGATAAGGTGACCTACAATTCTCCCACAAGGAGTTCAGTCGCAAATTTAATTAATGCATTATTTTTTTTAAAAAAAGCATCAGCATGGAAGCGTATTCTCTGGAATGGTGGCTGAAGCATGAAGGGGCATACGAATGTTTAGAATATCTGGCACGTAAATATCTTGCAATGTAGGCTACAAAAGTGCCATGTGAACAGCCGTTCTCACTTTCAAGTGACGTTGTAAATAAGAAGCGGGCAGCATTATTGTTAGGATATAGATAGTCAGGCCTGTCTGTAAAGGCCTATACTTTAAGAATTTAGGTATATGTTTATCATTTAGCTAGTTATAGAGATATAAGAGAGAAAATCAAAATCCCTATCTGCCTGTGTAAGGGCCTTCTCTCACTGTGACAGTCTGAGGCCCTGTTCTTAAGCTAAGGCCTTTGGCTAAGCAGTGGGAGCAGCCATAAGATGGAAAGTATACGGTGACGTCCTCACACATTTCAAAGCAGTCATATTGAAATAAGGCAATCTGGGGCTGTTAGAAAGGTGATCTGATCTATCACCTACAGGGAAAGGGAAGAGCCTAGAAGATGTAAAAGAAAATTTAGTTTGATAGTTTTCTGTTTGGTAAGAACTCACTTATCAATAGACATAGTTGGGAAACCCTTACGTCTTTACAGATGTAGTTGTGGAATCTTCACTTCTGTATTGTTTTGTCATTATAGTTCCCACTTTGCTATTGTTTATTTGCATGGTCTCTGTCTGGTTCTGTGATTGTTTGTCTGCTGTATAATTAGTTTTGCTGGGTGTAAATTAATTAAGGTGGTGGGATATAATTGGTTAGCTAATCATGTTACAATATGTTAGGATTGGTTAGGTAAATTTCAGTAATATAATTGGCTAAGGTATAGCTGAGAATATTATTATATAAATTAGGGGCAAACAGGAAGTAAGTTGGGATTTGAAAATAAGGAAAAAGGAATGTGGATTTAAGCTTGCTGGAAGTTCACCTCAATGAACATTGAATTTTTTGCACCCTCAGACTTTGAGTATTGTTGCTATCCGTTCACCCAAGAAGGACCAGGGAAGTGGGAGGGTGAAGAAATAAGCCCTCTAACAATTATCTCCCGTACCAGTAAACAAACATGTGTCTTAGTCCTCCTTCTTGTGGAGCCAATTGCTGAGTGGACTTGTAGGCTCTAAAGTTTTAAATTTGTGTGCACTGCACTCAAAAACAAGACAATCCACATTTGTAAGTTGCACTTTCACCATAAAGTGATTGTACTACAGTACTTGTATGAGATGAATTGAAAAATACAGTTTCTTTTATCATTTTTACAGTGCAAATACTTGTAATAAAAATATAAAGTGAGCACTGTACACTTTGTATTCTATGTTGTAATTGAAATCAATATTTGAAAATGTGGAAAAACATCCAAAAATATTTAATACATTTCAATTGGTATTCTATTATTTAACAGTGCGATTAAAACTGCAATTAATCGCAGTTAATTTTTGAGTTAATCATGTGAGTTAGCTGCAATTAATCAACAGCCCTATTTCAAAGTAATTCAATATGAACATCAGGCTCTGTGGGATTGCCTTTTTAAAGCTGGTGGTGAATTAAAGGCTGCATTTCCTTATCACATTCTGCAGCGTATTAGAAAATCCCAAGTGTGCTGGGAAAGTGTTGAAAGATAAGGCGCAAAGATGTGCAGACTGAAAACTGAATTTTTGAGTGGAAGGTTGACTCACCTCAATGTTTCCTATCTAATTGAGTAGAATATACACTTAATTTAAGATGCAAGAGGAACATTTTCCTATGCAGTTATATAAAGGGACTGAGTCATCTGGAAAGCTAAGCAGTTTAACATTTTCTTGTGATCATGGGCTAATGACATACAGATACCAAATAGAGTAATAGACACAAATGAAAATTTCACCCCTGGAGCACAAGAGTCTCAATAAGGTTAGAGAAAATGAAAAGCCAGCCCCTATACATGGAACACTATTCACCATGCCTGATGAACACCTTGAGTGCAAAAAGGGAGGAGAAACTACCAGGAATTAGCAGTGATGTGTGAAATCTCACAACTAGAAATCCCTCCAAGGCAAGAAATATAACTGAGATCACTAGTACATCTCATCACAGGCTCATTGACTGTCTGGCCTGAGAGGGCTCTAGACACTGAAGCTGGGGCTACATGAGAACAGCTGGACCCTAAATATCCTTCCTGACCTGTTTGTCAGCGACATTCAGGGACCAACCTGGAAAGGCTTAGGATTCTGGGAGGTCAAGGCAGCTATAGTTCTTCAAGCAATTAGGCCCACATGCTTTATGTATAGGCTGACCAGATAGCAAGTGTCAAAAATCGGGACAGGAGGTGAGGGGTAATAGGTGCCTATGTGAGCAAAAGACCCAAAAATCGGGACTGTCCCTATAAAATCAGAACATCTGGTCACCCTATTTATATACAAGGCGGAAGAGCATTGGCTGCCCTTGCCTGATTAATGGGGGAAGGAAAGTGGATGAGATGCTCAGAGGTAGGCTGTGGCTACCCTAGAGAGCTTACAGCCGTGCCACTGTAAGAGCTCTAGTATAGCCACTCTAAACTGCTGGGAGAGAGCTCTTCCTATCAACAGAATTAATCCACCCCCAACGGGCGGCAGCAATGTTGGTGGGAGAAGCTTCCTATCAATGTAGTGCTGTCCACACCGTTTCTTAAGTCAGTGTAAATTATGTCGCTCAGGTGGGTGGCTTATTCACACCCCTGAACGACATAAGTTATACCGACATAAGTGGCAGTGTACACATCGCTTCAGAAGGTCTCTGCTTACAATGGGGTTGTGTTTGTAGCCTGGATGGAAGAGAAGGATTGAGACTCCACGCTCCTGGGAGGAAGGCCAATGTTCAGGCCTGAAAGAAGCCTATGGAGTACTGTCAGTCTGAAGACACCAAAAATCATAACTCGGATCCCTCTGGAGAGAGAAAAAAATCATGAGTCATTCCAAAAAATAAAAATCAAGCACTTTTTTTTAAAAAAAGAAAAGAAAAAAAGGACTTTTGTACTTTTTTGGTCTATGTTTTGGTTTTTTAATTTTCCCTGCCCCACCCAGAGTGAGAGGGACAATTAGCATCACCAACTCTCTCAAATGTATGGGGTAAGGTGATTTTGGCCCCTGCTGTAGGAGCTCTCACCCCCACATCTGCTCATCCCCAACCCAGCAATTAATTCTTCCCCCAGTCTCCACTGGTTCTTCATCCCCCTTTCCCAATTTTGGGATGAGGGGGTTAGGGGGCTGCAGCATGGTCCCCCTTCCCCTTTCAGACTGGGGGTGGTGCAGCTGTGGGGGCTCGTCACCCCTGTGCCCATTCCCAGGTTCCGGCCCCAGCCAAAATCATGCCACTCGCAAACAAATCATGAGATTTGGCAACATTGCCTTTTTCCTGTGACAGAGTCTTTGCAGTCAAATGGCTGTTACAACAATACAGGAATATGTAATTCCAATAAGGGTTCTTGTCTACAAACCACACTCCATGGAACTGGAAGTCAAAGGAGTTGCAGGTGCTCAGGACCTATCAAAACCAGTCCATTTTTACTTGGGAGCCTATGATTTAGGCATCTATCTTTAGGCACTTAGGTTAGAAATTTTAGTTCTTTAGCCTTGTACTTAATATAATCATTAACAGCTAATGATGCTGTCTGTGTTTGTTTGTTTTTAAGAGCAGAAGGTCCTGAGTTTTGTCCCTGCTGATGATTATGAACTTGATGCAGTCCCTCCACCCTGATAACTTACAAGATATCCATTCTAATATATGGGAAAGCTCTGATTCCTTTCATGTAGGGACAAAAGTCTGAAGTTTTTCTTCCTGAAAATTTGCCTTCTCATGTGTTTGGAAAACTCTCAGGAACAGCAATATTAAAAAGAACGGCCAACAGACATTGCAACAACAGCCACATACACAGCTATGTAGACTATGACATGCTGAAATTTACAAGCTTTTCCTGAATTTCATCAGAAAAGAATCAAATACCAAATGATAGCACAAAAGAAAAGCACAACAGCAGGAGTCTTTACTTCAGACAGAAAGTGCTTTTACTAGCAATGAGCCTGCTCTCACTCCCGTTGTTGTAAATTGAGCCGTTTATTTTGTGGGAGTCTTTAGGGTGAGAACTTAGACATGGAAGTCCTGTCTGCTCTGGGCAGGTATTAAAGATCAAATGACACTATCATTTGATAGAGGTTTCCCCATATCTCTGCCCCAAAATGTACATGGTTTGGCTGCTGCTCCAAACCAAAAGGTGATTTCAGTAATGCTATGTGTAAATTGGAACTGATTCTGCTCCAAAGTCAATTGAAAAACTCCCGGTTTACTATAATGGGAATGGGAATGGGAGTGGGAGCAGGCTCATTGCTAGTAAAGCACTTTGAGATCTTTCAGGATGAAAATCATAATAGCTAATGCTAAGCAGAGAGTTTTGGAAGGGACAGGAAACACATCGCCCCACATCTGCCTTCTGGGGGATTTCTGCCCCTTCCTCTGAAGCACCTGGAGCTGGCCACTGTCAGAATCAGGAAACTAGATTAAATGGACCATGGCCTGGATTCCACCTGAGCATTCCTACACAATGCTCTATATGAAAGTATTAGTTCACTCAAACCAGTGTCACTCTCAAGGGATATACACAAGTATATATGAGATCAGTAAAACCATCAGGGTGCCTGTGAGACACCGGTTTTAGTTAAAGGGATGTACTGCATATGGGCCCGATCCAAAGCCCATTGAAATCAATGTAAAGACTCCGACTGATATCAATGGGCTTTGGATCAGGCCTTATATAAACCTTGGAATAAAAATAATAAACCACGTGCTTTGTTTCAAAGGACCAATCAGGTCTAATATTTTAAATAAGCAGATTGTTAATAAAACCACCTTAAAATATAAAACTATTTGAAAACCACATTGTTTCTGATTTTTCTGTTTTGAATACTTGCTTCACTGTGGTTCTCCTTTGCTTTCAGTTACTCCTGTTCCTCCTCCGTCTTTTAACACCCTCCCACAGAACATTTCCACAAAAAATGTCTAGCTTCCAGGCATCCTGAAGAATTACTCCTCAATTGTAGAGGCTTGAGTGCAACATAACAATTACTAGAAGTGACTCATCTACTGTTCATACTGACCTGAATGAATTATACAGTGTATCAAGTGTCTGCAAGTTTTATTGGTGAGGCTTAAACAAACAATACACAACTCAACAGGTCAATTCTCCTCTCACATCTGAGTAGATCAGGAGGATTCAACGCCATTGAAACCAACACACATGCACTGATGTGAAACTGGTGAGAGATCAGAATCAAGTTCAAAGTTGTGGGTGATAGATTTTTTTTTCTGTCAGTCAAATAAAAGGTAAGAGAAAAAAAAGGATTAGTTTAGAACCACATCGTCTGATTCTGACCTTGAATACACCAATGTAAAGTGGGAGTAACTATTGAAATCAATGGAGATGTAATGGTGAGCATGAGAGGAGAATCAAGGCCAGTGTCTGAGACTGTCTACACTATAAACTAGGGGTGTGATTTCTCAGCTCTTGTATGCATATTCAAGCAGGGAAATCACACCCTTAGCTCATAGTGTGGAAGTAGCCCTAGAAAGCATAACAACATGGGGTATAAGAAACACTGATAGGGCATGAACACTTAGTGAAATTCAGCAGTAGAGAAACAGATGGAGAAAGATGTATAAATAGAGCCAGTTATAGCTATGGACTGAAGTTTTAATTCGTTAAGAAGAACCTGCTATGATTCGTTCTACAATAATCCAAAAGTACACAACTCTGCATGACTTCCCGGCATGGAACTCCCACTGAAATCTACATGAGTCACTTGTATGAAGGGCTTGGAAGATAAGGCCCCTACAGAGTGAATTATTGTAAATGTTAATTTTCAAAAGAGGTTTTTTTAGAAACACCAGTACTGTTTTATTATCTGCAGCTCAGAAAGTAGGACTGTTGTCTTAGTAGGGGTGGCCATCAGCATAATACTGCCTGGTATTTTCCAGCAAAACCTTACAAGGAAGATGGAGAAAAGTAGGTCTCATCAGGAACTGATGATATTGAGAGTTTCAGAGTTGTTCTAAGGTAAAGCCAATATTAAAAAACAAACAAACTTTTGATAATTTACTCTCTGGTTCATTACAAGCAGATGTAGTGGCAAGCATCTCTCATATTACTTTATGCTTTTCTCTTAGTTTCTGTTTCTGTATTATAGTAGCAGGAATAAAAACTAAAGGTCTGAATGCACTCACTTATACTTGTGTAAGTCAGGAGTAACTCTACCAATGTTAATAGTGCAAAACTGGTGAAAGAAAGATCAGAATCAGACCCAAAGAGTAATTAATCAATAGCAAAATAGAAAGGAAACTTCATTAATTAGCCAGGACAGTTTTTATGTGGATTACCTGTGTTAAAATCCCACTATATTAGGGCTGACCACAAGCTGCAACCACATTGTTTTAATTAACACCATTTTAAACAGCCCTTTGCACCAACTAGAGAGAGCAAATGCTGTTTAACAATCTGTTCTCCTTGTCTGGCTATTGCCTTTTAGAGAACGAGACCAGAGGAAATCTGCAACACTGGCCAAACATCGACCCTGGGCCTCCCAAATGGCTGCTGAGAACTCTGCCACCACCTACCAGTGCTAAAGGGTTTGCTGCTGGTAAAGAACACCAATGAGTCCATGTCTTTTCCTCTAAGAACTTCAGCTCAAGGCACCAACTGCCTTTTCATTTTCCACTTCTGCTAATTAGGAGTGCAGGATACAGAGTGGGTACACAGCAAGGGGCTGCTTGTTAATTCCTGGGGAAAGGCAACCTGCTGGTGGCAAAGGGTGGCTGAAGAAAGAAAAGAAGGGATCCTAATGGCAACAGCAGCAGGGGGGGAAAATCTCAGGCAGTAAATTTAAGCTCATCCAAAACAGAATTGTTGGCTTATGTGAGATCAGTGAGCCGCCAAGGTTCTGCAGGTTAATGGTTATTAGGTTTGCCTTATATACCCTTTCTTGAGGGTAGTTTCTTGGGTGGGGAAGTGGGAAGGTGTTCTGGATAAAACTGAGTATGTCTACATTGCAGCTGTGAGGTGCAATTCCCAGCCCAGGTAGACAGACTTGGGCTAGCACTACTCAAGCTAACTCGCTAAAAATATCGGTGTGGACATTGCTACACGGTACGGAGATGTACATGGTAGGTAGCCTGAGCTGCTGCCCCTGCTGCGATATCCACACTACTTTTTCAGTATGCTAGTTTGAGTGATGCAAGCACGAGTCAGTGGCGTAGCTAGGAGTGGAAATGTGGATGGGCCCCGACTTTCAGGTGGATGGGCAATGACAGACGGTGCTAGCTCAGCCCCTGACACCACACCCTCTTCCTAGCCCTGGTGCCCCCAGACATAGGGCTTCATCTGCCTCACCTTGGGCAATCACAGCCAGCAGCTCCTTCTCTGCTGACCTCAACTCACCTCTCCTGGGGAAAAGCCATGGCACTGCCTCCTTGCCCCGCACTTGCAGGGGCCAGATGCTGTGCTGCGTGTTATTGAACCTGGCAGGGACCCAGCGCAGCACCCCACATGCCCACTAAGCCTCTCCCATCAGAGCAGCTGCCAGTGGGGTGCCCTTGAAAAGTGGGCACCCCACCCTGTTCCACCTGGCGCTTCTGCCAGGGAGCAGGAGAAGACCCCGCATCCCAACCCATTTCCCTGGCAAAGTAGGGCAACCTCCTGCACCCAGACTCCATTTCCCTGGCAGGAGCATGGGCGGGGGGGACTTGTTGGGGGAAGGACTGCAGGAGGAAGGGGTGGGAAGGGGCCCCCACTTGCTCTAGCTTAGGGTGCCACAAAACTGTAATCAGCCTCTGGGTGGGGAGGAGGGCGGAGAGCAGAACAGCTGGGGCACTAATGTGTCCTTTGCCATGTCACTGTGTGAGAGTTCTGCGTGTGCTCCCGGGACCGGGCAGCCCTGAGAGGTAAGGGTGGCGGGAACCCTCTGGACTGCAGCTCAGAAAAAGGCAAGGCAGATCTGCCGGAGGGAAGCTTTCTGAAGGGCGGGCGCAGAGCTCCGTCCTGGATTTCAGCTGCCCAAGTGACAGCGCTGCCACAGCAGCCCAACACCCCTGCACAGATTTGGGTGGGACTGGATGCAAGTGGGTGGGCCACGGCCTACCCATGGCTACACCCCTGGCATGAGTGTCCACCTGTGCTAGGAATGGCACCTCCCAGCTCCATTGTAGATGTTCTCTTTATCCCCATAACTGGTTGCATAGTAATCTCTTTGTAGATCCAGCCAACTGAAGCACGCCTTTTTGATGAATTCTTACATTCATCTTGGTTATCACATAGGCAGGCCATATGGAGTAATAATGTAAATATTAAACAAGAAAATTGATGGGGAACTTGTGACTTCCTGGCAGGCTGACAACTTTTCATAAACTCCTCCAATGTTAAAAGAACGAGGAGCCCTTGTGGCACCTTAGAGACTAACAAATTTATGTTATCCTCCAATGTTAAGCACTCTCACTGTACGTATATATTTATAGAGTCACAGAAGAGGCTACATGCACAAACCTTCCTCCCGGCTTATCTTTAGGCAGCACAGTCTCACATTGGGTGACACGAGGAGGTAGTGTTCATTCAACGGAGCAAGGCAGCAGAACAGATGGACTAGCGCAATACCTAATAAAAAAATCATGCTGCTCTATTTAGCTCACATGAGCTTCGTGATCTGGACAGTTTTATATTTAACACTTCATTGATTTTTTTCCCTTATCATAACATACTACAAGACGGGTAGAAATCTGGGCTTCATGCAGAATACAAAGGGAGACTGGCAGTACATAAAGCTAGGGAACAGGAGTACAGCAGAGATTGTATTTGGATTATGACTGTTTTGTTATGACTGTTGTGGTACCTTGCTTCGTTTGTACATGTTTCTGTGATTAAAACATGGAACTTTTTTTGGCTCTTTGGGATTTTTTTTTTTAAATCCATAAACACAAATTCTAATATTGCACCAGTGTAAATCAGGAGTGATTCCACTAAAGCCAATGGAGTTTCAATAGTGTAAGCAAGTGCAGACACAGGTGCAAAGAGCAGTAGTCTTGCATGATAGTCTCTTCCCCACCCCGCCCCGGTCTCTCTCAACACCTTCATTTCTGGACCAGATTTCAGATTTGCTTATCACCTTTACAAATGATTAGCATATTTGCCCAACATTTCAAGGGCAGAATTTTAATTCTGAAGTGGGTAAATGAGGAGTCTCAGACCTCTTTCTGTGTGCATTGCTGCCTATCCTGTGTGCTACTAAATCCAGCTATAACAGAGTAGTGGTGTTGGAGAAATCTAGGTCAGACTACAATCTGACCAAACTGGGAAATTCTGAAGTTCTGTCAGACCTTGAACCTTCGTTGAACCTAGTAGTTTGCGACTATTTTTAAAAGCAGGAATACTACAGCCTGCAGTAAAGGAAAAACACCCACTTATTTCGGCTTAACCAATCCACCAATTATAGTCTCTATTCAAACTGCGTGAAGGAGTGGCATGACATGACCTGTCTAAGGGAAGTTGGCTGTTGCAGGTGTTTCCTCAGCTGATGGGATGTAATTATACATTTACACCTAGCTGCGCTAGGCATGTCAGGGAGGCAGGATGGTGAGGCCATCTGACATCCTTTAAGAGTTTGCATACATTCAAAGGGGAAAAATCTATCACAGTGCAAAGGCCCTATTCACCATGAAGGGCTTTGAATGGGCCCTCTGAACTGGGCAAATTTCGCCCAGATTGAATAATCTTTAAGAAATAGGAACAAAAGGACCTCCTTGCCCCTGACAAAATAGTCACAAGGGACCCTGCACTGCAACCCTGCACAATGAACATGGGGATTTTCCAAACAGAGGTGGGCCAGTTCCCTGTACCCATTTGCGTGTTGAGCACTTCACCCAGACAATACATCTGCAGATGATGCCTTTAGAAAGGCTATGGTCATAGTTTGTAGACCTAAAAATTGACTCACCCTATTCTTTTCTGTTTGAGATGTCCATGTATTGTATTTTTTTTAATGCGGATACGAATTCATTGGTCCTTTCCTAGAGACATGAGCATTTAATGCTCATGAAATGTCAGCTGTGGAGACGGACATTCTTTGCCTTTTTCTCCTTTGAGGAAGCATAGCATAGGCAGCAGCAGTGTGAACTTCCCCTGCCAACAAAAGGTGGTGGTTTGAAAAAGCATACAAAACAATCTTTGTGGTCTCTCAGCTGAGACTGCCAACAAAAGATTCCAATTAATGGCAACTGTGGCAGGGGTTTTTATGTTGTGGATACCTGTCTACTAGGCACTACATGATGACAGTCAAACTCATTTCACAGAGGATTCAAAAGAGTCAGATGGACCACTTTCAAATTATTATTGACCTGGGCTGCAATTGAGCTGGTAATCTAAAAGATAAAAGCACCATCCTTATCCTATCACCAGCCCTAGAATAAATTATAAAAAATAGCTTTGTAAAATAGAACTGTTATATGCAAAATGCTGGAATGTTTAATCCACTTCTAAAGAGGGGGTTGGCCATGACCTAAAATGTATCGTTGACCTTAGGTACTGCTAGAAAATAGTGCTAGTCTTATGTTTGACATTTGGCAATAACAAATTTATTTGGGCATAAACTTTCATGGTTAAAACCCACTTCAGTGTCTTCTCATTCTATATTTCTTTCTAGGTACTTATATAGCCCATCACTGTCGTTTTATCATCTATTTTGACACATTATTCTCCTGGGTACTACTAGCCTACTTAGTTATTTTATGGTTTTAATACAAAACATATCAAACCATCCTCTAGAAAATAACCTTTTCTACTAAAGGAGCCAGTTATACATAAAATATTTTAACACCTTAAAACACACAGCAAGAATTTCAAATTAGCTGTTGAGAGATCTTGTACACTAATAGAAGTTTGCCACCATAATCTGAAATTGTCCCTGTTTCATGGAATCTTAGAAATACAGACGTGGTAAAGACCTAATAGGTCATCTAGTCCATCCTACAGGCTACTGCAGGAACGCTCTCCAGTGTAGGGTGGCCCCGACGCATCCCCAGAATACATTACATCCCCTCAGTTGCATGAACACTAGATATCGCTAACATTTCCATTCACGCTAATATAACCTGTACCAAACATGGCCACATTTAAGATGCTCAGCTCAGTGCTGAGTGTTATTGTGAAAGACTAACTCTGATTTTGAACAAGTTGACAATGCAACAGCCTGCATTTAGTTCTGTGTATGATTACACAACAGAATAAAAATCACAACAATTCAGAACTCTCTCAACAAAATACAATGCTCACTGGTGTGTAGAGAACAAAGGGACTATGTAAATCCAGTTAGACTTGCTAGTGAGAAGCCAATTGTGTGATGTGCCTAATTCATGGAGTACCATATGGCATTTATAGTGACTATAGGAAGACAAACTTCCCTTTTTATCTGGATCTGTACTTTTGCCCATCACTGGTCTCTTTCAGAAGTTCTTTGTTCTCAAGGAACTCAAAGTACATATTTCTGCAGTCCCTGTTAAATTGACACATACCAGGAGCTCTGCCTTCCTGCTCTCCACATCCAGCTTATTCCTTTCATTTTCCAAGCTTTGGTCAGAGAGATGTGAGCATTGCTGCAGGTTATTCAAAAGATGAAGGAGCAGATTTTCTTCATTGCCATCTGCCTTAATGAAAATTTTCAGGTACCTCTCCTCACTAGTCAGACAATCTTAATTTGGGAGAAGAGATTAGATTTTTACAACGCCAAATTATTCATAGAGCTCATCCATGTCCACTTCTTTCATGCTCCAAGCACAAGCTGCTTCAGAAAATTTAAAAAGTTATGAGTTTTCCCACGAATTATCTTGGACAATTCACTGTGAAGGCTGTCTTCAGAGAAATCATACTTGTCCTACTTGATACTTCTTTGCTCTTTCATAAGGTCAAAGTGTGTGTCAATCCTGTCAAGTCTTTAACATCCGATGAAGTGAGCTGTAGCTCACGAAAGCTCATGCTCAAATAAACTGGTTAGTCTCTAAGGTGCCACAAGTACTCCTTTTCTTTTTTCTTTTTACGAATACAGACTAACAGGGCTGTTACTCTGAAACCATTTACTATGATTCATATGTGGCTATCAACTTTTAAACTACAGTTGATGCTTCAATTAAGAATGGTGATGCATAACAGCATGGAACACTTCACAAAGTTCAGCAGCAGTCACATTATCATCATGAGGCGACACCAGTTTTGAGGAAGCTCCGTATAGTAGTTGAAGTACCTACACGACTTCTGTTTGTGCTTTTTAGAAGAAATGTGTTGATTCAAAACTTCCCTTCCACGATTGCTGACATCTACATCACACCTAGCCAGGCTGCAGAACACCCTGGTGCTCTCGTTGCCTACTTTAAGCAATTAACTCATTCTTTTGACTATTTGGGATTAAATGATGTCTTGAGTTTTGGCATGGTAACTATAAAGCTCCAAGATGATGGTGCCTATACCGACCACAGCAGAGAACTGTGAATGAATAAGTGCTTGAGGGAACAAACTGTCTGTATGACCAATGGTGTAGCCCTGAATGAGAAAAATACCAGCACTTCCAAAACTGCATGGGTTTGCCCCTGCCAGAGTAATCTCACATGGACCATATGTGCAAGGTCATGCTGCACAGAGGATGTCATTTTGCAGAGTATGTTGCCCCATGCCTGCTGGCATGACCTTGCATGCACAGTGTGCACAAGGGTCACACTGGGAAGGGTGGAGTAGTGCACTCTGCATCCATTACGATACTAGACAAAACTGCATGACTGTCCAGTTCAAAACTAGATGAATGGCCTGCCTAGCTAGGAGCCCTCGCGCCCTAGTTATGAGAGGGAGTCACTACAAGGTACAGTTATGGTTGTTTGGGTGCCTGAACATGTTTGTGTCCAGGGGCGGCGAGTTATATCTCCACGTGGTGCCTTAGCATCGGCAATGTTCAGAGCCCAGGGGCAGAGCTCCAGCAATATTTGGGGCCGGGTATTTCCCGGCCCCTCCTGCCGCCCCCCCATGTGTCCCCCAGCCCCCTCTTGCTGCCCCCGGCCCCCTGCCGCAGGTCTCCCCGGGCCCTGGAGCAGAGCCTTGCTGCCTCTGCCCCTACGGTGCAGCTCCATGCTGCCTTCCTGCAGCAACTGCTGCCGCAGGGTCCTAGTGGCCCCCACTCCACTGCCAGGGCAGACTGACTGAGCTTGCCCTTCCACCTCAGACCCTTCCCTTTTCCGGTGGGACCCTCTACTAGAACGGGGGGGCCCCTCCGCCCGCTTCTGCCCCTTGCTGGGCAAGGAGTCAGCCCCATCCCTCACCCCCAGTGAGGCTACAGTCAGGGGCAACAGCAGGGGAGAAGGCGCATGCAGCACCCCCCAGCACCCACCACAGGGGAGGCGAGAGAGATTCTTGGACTTGAAAGGGGCCCTAGGAGCACATGCAGTGACAGTGGTGGGGGTGAGTGTGCTGCGGGGGGGGGGGTAGAAAGGGGGGCTCTTCCCCCAGAGCTCACTGCTGCCGGCAGGGAAAGGGCTGAGGGGAGTCCTCCTCTCTGGCCCCTGTCCCAGAGCAGCCTGCCTGCACCCCAAACTCATCCTCAGCCCTGCCCCAGAGCCCATACCCCCCAGCCAGAGCTTTCACCCCCCCACCGCACCCTCAACCCTAGCCCTGAGCCCCTCCAACACCTTATCCCCAGCCAGAGCCCTCATCCCCCTGCACTCCAAACCTCTGCCTTAGCCCTGAGCCTCTCCAACACCACAAACCCCTCATCTCCAGCCCCAGGCAGAGCCCTCATCCCCTGCACCCTATCCCTCTCCCGCAGCCCTGAGCCCCCTCCACCACCACAAACCCCTCATTCCCAGCCCCAGACAGAGCCCTCACCCCCTACACCCCTACTCTTGCCCTAAGCCCCTCCCATACCCCAAACCCCTCATCTGCAGACACAGCCCTCACCCTGCACCCCCTCCCATCCCCAAAGTCCCTCTCAGAACCTGCACCCCCTCCTTCCGCACCCACTCCCAGAGCCTGCATCCTGCACCCCAATCCCCTGCCCCAGCCTAGGGCCTGCACCCCAGACCTCCTTCCCCACCCAAACTCCCTCCCAGAGTTTGGGAGCATACAACCTGAAGTCTGTTTAGAGCACCTAAACAGTACTGCACTCAGACATTTTTATTACAGTAGCATCTATAAGTGTTAATCAGGCATCAAGGTCCCATTGTGTCAGACCCTGTAGATACATTTTACAAAAGACAGTCCCTGCCCACAAAAGTTTACACTCTTAATACATAGATATTACAGCAAAATGTACATAATGATAAAATGCCTAAAATATTCCTGCTGATACTACTACTTGATTACTGTTGCTAGCGTCTGGCTGCCAGTCACACTACTTCATTATAATGAGTTTGTCCCATCATATTTAGCTATAAACCAGTTTTAAATTTTTTCTGCTATTTTATTTTAATTTGAGTGTCCCAACTCAAGGGTTTCTGAAATAATTTTAATTCAAATTCTTGGGAATTTTAATGTGCATCTTTTCACTCTATGTCATAATAAAAATCTTAATTTCTGTACAAGTGGCTTTAAACTATTCACCACACTTTTAGTGAATTTCATTTTTCTATTATTTAACACCAAACAGCCCCTGGTTCTAAATCCAACTGTCTATTGTAGGTCCATGAGAGGCTCTGGGCACTTCTATCCCACACTGGTGCTGGGTTGGCAAGATGACAGACAAATACTGTAGTAATTATATTACTACACTTCCACCTAGTGGTAAATAGTGTTCCAAACTGAAAAGGAGTACTTGTGGCACCTTAGAGACTAACCAATTTATTTGAGCATAAGCTTTCCATAAGTGTTCCAAACTGTATTTATTAAAATGATCTAACCCTCAGTCTGGTCTTCTGGGCTCCAAGTCTTTCCTATGGGATGGGATATTGTCCTTCAGTGCTATGAGACATTACTCATGCTGCTCCCACATCATGAGATTGGTGGATTCAAAACCTCTGTGAAACTCCACTCCCCTTTCCAGTGACTCTGAGAAAGGTGACAAGTCAATTATGCAAAAAGAACAAGGAGTACTTGTGGCACCTTAGAGACTAACAAATTTATTTGAGCATAAGCTTTCATGAGCTACAGCTCACTTCATCGGATGCATGCAGTGGAAAATACAGTGGGGAGATTTTATATACACAGAACATGAAACAATGGGTATTACCATGCACACTAACGAGAGTGATCAGGTAAGGTGAGCTACTACCAGCCGGAGAGGAAAAAACCTCCCCACATCTTTTGTAGTGATAATCAAAGTGGGCCATTTCCAGCAGTTGACAAGAATGTATAAGGAACAGGGTGAGAGGGGGGGAATAAAAATGGGGAAATGGTTTTACTTTGTGCAATGACATCCACTCCCAGGTCTTTATTCAAGCCTAAGTTAATGGTGTCAAGTTTGCAAATTAATTCCAGTTCAGCCATCTCTCGTTGGAGTCTGTTTTTGAAGTTTTTTTTGTTGAAGAATTGCCACTTTTAGGTCTGTAATTGAGTGTCCAGAGAGACTGAAGTGTTCTCTGACTGGTTTTTGAATGTTATAATTCTTGACATCTGAATTGTGTCCATTTATTCTTTTGTGTAGAGACTGTCTGGTCTGGCCAATGTATGTGGCAGAGGGGTATTGATAGCACATAATGGCATATATCACATTGGTAGATGTGCAGGTGAACAAGCCTCTGATAGTGTGGCTGATGTGATTAGACCCTATGATGGTAGGCCCTGAATAGATATGTGGGCAGAGTTGGCAACGGGCTTTGTTGCAAGTGTTAGGGGGTTTATTCCTTCACCCACTTACTTCCCTGGTCCTTCTCGCATGAACAGAGAGCAACAATACCAGAAGTCCAAAGGTGCAAACAATTCGATGTTTATTGGGGTGAACATCCAGCAACCATGATTCCAGTTTCCTTCCTTAGTACCCTCCTTCCCAGCTCTGACACCACAGAGCCTTACACCTGTGTCCTTGTTCCCATTCCTGCCCTTAGCAAAACATGATTCCAATTTCCTTACCCCCATTCCCTGTTCCCATTTCCCCTCCCCACCCCCTCTCCCTTAGCTAGGTATAGCTAAGCAGAACTCAAGTTTTACTATATAGTCTGCAGTCAATCAGGAAGTGAGTGGGTGGGTGTGGGGAAATGGGGGTAAGGAAATTGGAATCATGTTTTGCTAAGGGCAGGAATGGGACCAGGGACACAGGTGTAAGGCTCTGTGGTGTCAGAGCTGGGAAGGAGGATACTAAGGAAGGAAACTGGAATCATGCTTGCTGGAAGTTCACCCCAATAAACATCGAATTGTTTGCACCTTTGGACTTCGGGTATTGTTGCTCTCTGTTCATGCGAGAAGGACCAGGGAAGTAAGTGGGTGAAGGAATAAGCCCCCTAATATCTTGGTGCCATGACTGACTCGGATGCATTGCATTGGATAGGTGAGTGGCAGCCTGTAAGTCCCCCTCCCCAACAGTCCGCGCAGCTGCTTGGAGGGGGTATTGCGAACTCTCGTGATGGTAGTTGTGGGTTCTGGCAAGCCAGGGTAAAGGATTTTTTGGATAAATGGATAAGGAAGAACCAGGGCCCATACCAGGTACAGGGGTCAACCTGGGATGAGATTAAAAAGGAAATGGAGGAAGTGTTAGGGGACCCAGAGGGATGAGGGGTGGCTGAGGAGCCCACCCTCCTTGGTATATGGGTAGTGGAAGAAGGTCCCTGCCCATGGGGACTGAATGCCTTCCAGGGAAAGGAGGCACTTCAGTCCGCTTGTGAGAGGTTTGAAGTAAGGGCAGCATTATGGGAAGCTGCCAGTAATCTTTCAAGTTTGGTGCTGCTTCAGCAAGGGTTGCTGAAGGGTTGTAAATTAGTTAAGGGTAGTGAAAGATGATTTGGCACAACAGGGTTTAAAGTCAAAAGCAGAGTTAACAGACTACCTTTAGAGATGTTTCAGAGTAACAGCCGTGTTAGTCTGTATTCGCAAATAGAAAAGGAGTACTTGTGGCACCTTAGAGACTAACCAATTTATTTGAGCATAAGCTTTCGTGAGCTACAGCTCACTTGCATCTGATGAAGTGAGCTGTAGCTCACAAAAGCTTATGCTCAAATAAATTGGTTAGTCTCTAAGGTGCCACAAGTACTCCTTTTCTTTTTACCTTTAGAGACTGGAGCTGGGACTTGGTCCTGGGGCAGTGGAGAGAAAGAAGGGGAAAAAAAAAAGTTTCAAAGTGCAACCTACCTTTCCACACTCTTGTTTTTCTGAAGTTTTAATGGCGGGTACTTTGGATACTTATGTGAGATGTCAAGAAGGAAGTTTTTTGTTCAATGATAAAACCCAGTTCCATAACTGTAACTGTATGTGCAACTCTGTGCAGTCACATTGGATGGAAGCTTGGTAATTAAATTATCCAAGGGGCTCAGGTAGAGTGGCTACTACCACCACTATGCTTCTGTCCCCAGAAGCCTTTACAGCTATTCTGTGGGAAAACGGGCCCTTTTCCCACAGAAATGGTCTATAGGGGACTGCTGCAGGCAGAGAGAGAATCTGATCAAAATTATTTGACTTTTGGGTAATGTAATCAAAATCACTAAAGGATGGAAGGGGTTTCTATTGGAACTTAACTTGGCTGCCCCTGGTTGTGTCTAGTTGTACAAGATGGAAGTGTAATCAGGGTACAGTTGTGTAAAAAGAGTAATCAGAGTGCAAGGGATGTTAGGCAAAAGAGAATTTTGTGTGCGCGCACAGGTAAAAAAAAAGGAAAAGGGGAGGAATGATGGGAGCACTGAGCCTTGGGGTGGCTCTGGGGGATCAGATTGTTGCTTTGGTGGGTGTGCATGAAAACTCTGTGGGCATGGGGGAGGCAGTTACACCTTGTGTAAAATTAATTTGGCTGGAGGTTAAACTATATGGAAGGAATTTGCATTTTCCCGGACGTGTGCGGTGTATATTGGAGAAGGGGTAAAAGAAATGCAAATAAAACATGGTACTTAATTAAAATCCTATTAGGGCTCCAAAAGGGGCCACAATAGGTTGTGCTTTCTTTTTCAGATCTGTGTGTGTTTTGGAGCAGGAGATGAAAGTGGAAAGTAATCAGAACTCTGGTGGAAGTAAAATGTTTCCCTTTTAAGACAGTGTCTGAGCTGCTAACAGCTTTGGATCCAGAAGCAAGCTAGTAAGCCTCTGTGTAAATGCAAATTACCTAGCTGATGGGCACAAAGGAGCTGCAAATAATGAATACATCTGGTCAGCAAACAAGCTACTAGAAGACTCAGATTATGGCCCTCCAGGAAAGGGAGGTGAAAAACAAGTCAAGCCTGAAAATAAGGGGGACAGGTTAACTTTAAGGGGTGTGTGTGTGTGTACAGTGCTAACGTCTGAAGCTGTGTCTCAGCTATTACCTGAGAATAAACTTAAAGCTTCGTACAGCAGAGAAACTATTGCAAACATGGTCTGTTGTACAAGAGGGGAAACTGAGGTACACTACCTCATGAATTTCATAAATGAGTGGGGTAATTCACTAGCCTGACTATAGAACAAAATAAGGACAGCCTGGAGGTAATTCTTCTGTTTTTCCTGCAATTAGCAAGGAAATTTGTAAAAGAAAGTGGTATTATTATTAAGCAATAGTCTGTCTCCACCATGGGGGTGGAAATTGTTTCTTTTGTTTTTCAGACACTCTACGAGCAAGCTGGCGCCAGCGGGAAAAATAACCCAGAATACCATGGATCTACGTTTTGTGTTGTTTGTCTGTGGTGTTTCTTGTTGCTAGCATTGTTGTGTTTTAATGAACAGAAAACCTCATGACATGGGTGGGAGATGGCTTCAAAAGGCTGACCTTGGGGGGGAAGATGTGTATGGGAATGCAAAATGCTCAACTAGGAGGCTAGCACCTGTGTAATAGCTACCGTGGTACCTGGAAATGGAATGGCAACTAAGGTGGCCCCCACAAGCCCTATGGAAATAATGAGAAGGGGAGGAGCTCACTGGGAATCAATGGAGGGGTGTGTAAAATAGTGTAAATCAATAGAAGATGTTTGGATGTGCCCCTCTGCTATGACTATAGAGGAGCAGGATCAATGGCCTATGCAAGGGGTGGACAATTGGGTGTACTGTGTATAAGGTGTTTTGCTGGGAATGTACATATTACTGGGGGCACAATTACACCAGCCCATAACCAAACTACACAAATCTACATGCTGCTCTATGGACTTTGGTACACAAATGGATCTGTGAATAAGCCAGGGCATACTGCCTGATTCCATACCAAGTGGTCAAGCTGGTTTGGACAATATCCCATTTCTCTGTGAACATTCAATGGACTTATATGGACAAAAGCATGCAAAACTTGCAGGAGCAGCTTGTTGCAACTACCAGCAACTGGACACATAAGATCGTGACCCTGTCGAAGGAGGAGAGGCAGTGTTTTGGGGGTGTCTCGGATGCTGGATCATACTGCAGTGGTCAGGACTTGATGTTGCTGTGGATTTTGTATTGTTAACTGTACT
The DNA here is from genome assembly GCF_965152275.1 of Natator depressus. Taxonomy (NCBI): domain Eukaryota; kingdom Metazoa; phylum Chordata; order Testudines; family Cheloniidae; genus Natator; species Natator depressus. The sequence continues at coordinate 134,662,418 of NC_134236.1, forward strand.
TGGTGTTACATTGCATAGGGAGATAACCTATAAGTAATGTAGTAAGCCCTCCAAACCCTACAGTGTACTAGACAACCCGGACCCAACCTTCTCGGGCCCGCTATAATGGGAAGTCTGGAACACTAATTGGAATATGTGTGGTATGCCTGTAGGAGAGAAGGTGCAGGGCACTATACTACACAAGGGACAGTGGGACAAATGGAATAGCGACACCTTCCACCTTGATGCCTGGCCCTATCAGGAAATGTGTCGCCATATGTCCTATGCTTTTCCAGGGATACCTGGGCAGGAGGATCCCAAAAGAAAAAAAAAAAAAAGGCGTGGAGTGTTAGGATATAGATATTTAGGCCTGTCGGTAAAGGCCTGTACTCAAAGAATTTAGGTGTATTCTTATCACTTGGTTAGTTAGAGGTATAATAGAAAGAATCAAAATCACTGTCTCCCAGTGTAAGGTCCTTCTCTTACTGTGACAGTCTGAGGCCCTGTTCTTAGATTAAGGCCTTTGGCTAAGCAACAGAGGCAGCCATAAGCTGGGAAGTGAAAGGTCACATCCTCACATTCCAAACTAGTCACATTGAAATAAGGTGCTATTGGGCTGTTAGGAATACAATCCTGTCCTGATAGTGCCTATCACCTCCAGAGAAAGGGAAGTGCCTAGAAAATGTAAAAGGAAACTTAGTCTGATAGCATCCTGTCTGGCAAGAACTTACTTATCAATAGCTGGGATGTGAAATCCTCACTTCTGTATTGTTTTGTCATTATAGTTCCCACTTTGCTATTGTTTGTCTGTATAATCTCTGTCTGGTTCTGTGATTGTTTCTGTCTGCTGTATAAATAATTTTGCTGGGTGTAAACTAATTAAGGTGGTGGGATATAATTGGTTACATAATCATGTTACAATGTTAGGATTGGTTAGTTAAATTTCAGGAAAATGATTGGTTAAGGTATAGCTAAGTAGAACTCAAGTTTTACTATGTAGTCTGCAGTCAATCAGGAAGTGAGTGGGTGTGGGAGAGGGAAAATGGGAACAGGGAATGGGGGTAAGGAAATTGGAATCATGTTTTGCTAAGGGCAGGAATGGGACCAGGGACACAGGTGTAAGGCTCTGTGGTGTCAGAGCTGGGAAGGAGGATACTAAGGAAGGAAACTGGAGTCATGCTTGCTGGAAGTTCACCCCAGTAAACATCGAATTGTTTGCAGCTTTGAACTTTGGGTATTGTTGCTCTCTGTTCATGCGAGAAGGACCAGGGAAGTAAGTGGGTGAAGGAATAAGCCCCTTAACAGCAAGGATAGGTTCCTCAATTAGTGTTTTTGTTGTGTGGTTGCTGGTGAGTATTTGCTTCAGGTTAGAGGGCTGTCTATAAGTGAGGAGTGGCTTGTTTCCCCAAGATCAGGCCAGTCCTCGCTTATAGACAGCCCCCCCCCCCCCCCCAACATGTCAGGTATGCCTACACTAGAATTCATGAGCATTAACCAAATAAGTCAGTCACAATCAGCAAAAGGTGAAGTGCAGAATATGTTTAATGCTCTTTCTTGTAGGACAGCAGTTGAGAAAAATAAACATTGATCATGCTTTTCTGTAAGAGTATAGGCAATCTTAAAAATACAGTAGGTAGAAAACTGGTCTCTTGCTCACTGTCAGACTAACATGAGTAGATCCATCTGGAGTCACTCAAAGCACTTAAGGTGATCTTCACAGGGATATTTACTAGTATCATTATAGCACAATAGTTATACCAGAACTTGCTTTGTAGAAATGGCTTCCCCCCCCCAAAGTTTAGCTTATGTTCCACCCAAGGAGTTACCTATATAATTATACTACTATAGTTATACCAGGTGAGTTATACCTTTTGTCCCCTCCCGCTCTCCTGCTGGTAATAGCTCATCTTAAGTGATCACTCTCCTTACAGTGTGTATGATAACACCCATTTTTTCATGTTGTGTGTGTGTGTGTGTATATAAATCTCCTCACTGTATTTTCCACTGAATGCATCTGATGAAGTGAGCTGTAGCTCACGAGAGCTTATGCTCAAATAAATTGGTTAGTCTCTAAGGTGCCACAAGTATTTTTTTTTTAATTATACCCAAGTTAGTGGTAGTGTAGACCTGGCCTAAATCTTACCACTTATTCCTATGCCTCTCCAACCTTTCCTCTTTGCACACACTGCCAAAATTCTTGTCCAAACCCTGATCTTCTCCTCCTCCTCTCTGGCCTCAATGCCTCCCCCTCAAGCCATTCATATGCTAAGATCTTCCTGAGTCTTTGTGCTATGTAACCCTCCAAGTCTACTGGTTCCACTTCTCACTGTGTCAATTACTAGGGTTACCACATTTCAGATTCCCCAAGAGAGGACACTGTCAGCAGTGCTGGGGGAGGAGAAGAGATGTGGAAAGGGGAGGAGGAGCAGTTTGAGGGAAGGTACAGTTGGGGTTGCTGGTGGGGTGTGTGTACTGCAGTACCACCAGGGAAGTGCTGGAGGGAACACATGAGGGGGTGTGGCAGGAGTATTTGGGAGTGTTGGAGGCGATGCTGGAGGGGTGTGTACACGCTGGGAGGTGCTGATGGAGTTACTTGTAGAGTGCAGGAGAGGGGTGTGTGTACAAACACCCCCTGGAAGGGCTATTTGGGGGGGGATACTGGAGGGGTACCTGCGGTAGGAGTATTCACTGGAGGTGCGGGGACAGTGTCACTCCCTGTCAGTGGGAAGAATGCAGCAGCTAGCGCCGCCTCCTTTGGGCCGCAACAACTGCTCTGCAAAACCCCTGACATGGTCTGTTTGAAAAAATCTGTCTGGACAGAAGGTGGAGAATCAAAAAAAAAAAGCAATGTATGGTAACCCCGTCAATTACAAAGTCTTATCCTTACTTTCAAAGCCTTCACAGCTTAGGAAGGGCAGAGCTATTATCACCTTTGCTCTACAAGTGATGCCAGCTCCATCTGCTTTTCTGAGGAGCACTTCCACCCATGCCACACCTGGAAGCCTCCAATAACATCCCTAAAGCCACCACTTTATCCTCTTTCAAGTCCCTCTTCAAAACACTCATCTTCCATCTATCCACAGGGAACTGTAACCTCATAATAGCTAGGAGGGTGGTGATCTGTGGTTACTGCTCCTGAGAGAAGGTGCACAGGTTAGCCAATTTATTTTATATACAGTTTGGGCTGAACCAACCAAACATGTTTAATTGGGTACCAGGTGCAATAAATTGGCTATATGTTTGTTTAATATATTCTAAAAAACCTGAATCATGTGGCCTTAGCTAAAGTCCAAAAACTGACAGCACTTGTCTGTTAAAGGAGTATTAAAAAAGTAAACTCTTAAAGGGTTCATTGCTAATACTTGCCTGACCAAGTTGAAGTCAACCAATCTGGGTTTCAGCACCTCTAGGGTTCAGCCCTTTTGTAAGTGTTTTAATCAAATTCTTATAAATGTTGTGTTACTGTTTTCATGCAGTAAATTGCTTATTCTAATGGCTTTTAAAACATGTTTAGAGCAGTTGTAGAAATACAATTCAGCCTTTAACTTTAAGAAAGTATGGTTAAATTGGTATCATGGTAGTATCCTATATTATTAACAATTTATTTTCTGTAAAGGCTTTAAATCAAGTAGTTTGCAGTTCTGCACAGTATTGTTACTGGCATGCTCAAGAGATGACCATTTTATAGGCTTGAAGTGGAACAGAGTAGCCTGAAGGGGGCCCCCCTTCATCACCTTTAGAGAAACTCTAAAAGAACAGAGATGTTTTAAAATTGTGCTAATTGAGACAAACTCTAGATAAAATATTTATGTGAAAAGGAAGTTAAGATGCATAGCACAATTTTAAACTACACAGGTATATATTCTAAACATGTAACTAAAGTATTTTTAAAACTTCAGAGCCAAATCCTATAGTCTTTACTCAGTCAAAACCACTACTGAACTTAATGACAATTTTGCTGGAGTAAGTGTTGACTTCATAATGCAAGATTTAACCCTTAGGTGTCAAGCCAACATTTCTCTTGCTTTAATCAAAGCATCCTGAGTAAAAGTTTTTTTGGCAGTGACACTAAGGAGTGGCAGAAGAAAATCTTGACAGGGACCACTGATTCCAATCAGACAGGTATAAATGGTGCAATAATTCTGAATTTTACCTACTATCTGTATTGATACCCATCATTGAGGCAGGCAATTGTAGGCCAATGCACTTTCATTCAGTTCAAAAATCTTACAAAAGCTGACCCTAGTTAGTAGGGCACAGATTCTCAAACTGGGGGTTGGGACCCCTCAGGGGGTCATGAGGTTATTACATGGGGGAGGGGTCGCAAGCTGTCAGCCTCCACCCTAAACCCTGCTTTGCCTCCAGCATTTATAATGGTGTTAAATATATTAACAAAGTGTTTAATTTATAAGGGGGGTCTGCACTCAGAAGCTTGCTATGTGAAAGGGGTCACTATTACAAAAGTTTGAGAACTACTGTACTAGGGTGTCTGGAAAAGGCCTGGCAGATCAATGTCACACAAATAAAGATGAGAGCAACCTCCATGTGTGCCATTTCATGCAAGTCACATGAGCTAACATGCACATGTATTGATGTGCATATGACAAGATTCACTTTGTTACCAATCCACTCTGCTCAAGGCAGTAGTAAGGGTAGAACATGAAGCTGTATAAAACATGGCAGCTGTGCGTGGGGATGGCTAGGGAAGCTGGTTGGTTTTGGATGGGTTGGGTGGGTGGATGAGGGGAGTGAGAAAGGGAAGTTAGGTGGATGTGGAGGTAACTGAAAGTGATGCAATATTGCCAACATCAAGCCCCTCCCCACCAAATCACAATTAGCCCAAAACTAGTAAATATAGATTACTTGTGCATCTGCCCCACTAGTGGGGCAGCACAATCTAAGAGGGAGGACGTGACCACCCCATGTGTCTCCTCTGCCCAGTGACACCCCCTCCCCCCTGCCCAGCCTGGGGCCACCATGCTCTCCCCATCCCGTGTTACCTGGGGGGGCGCACGTGGCTATGTCCTTCTCCCACCAGCCAGGCCCAGATGGGGTGCGGGACAGAGCCACTTCTCCCATGGCTGAAGCTGGCTGCCTTGGGTTGCTGCTCTGTGCAGCATAGCAGCTGCCTGATAGCCTGCCCGGGGTGGTGGCACCCTGCCCAGACCCAGGGGCTGGGGTCAGTGGCTGAGCGAGATGGAAATGTGCTGCCTGGGGCTAGAAGGAGGGGTCTCTGGCTTGCTTAGCCCCTGTCCCCAGCAGCTGCGGGGCAGCCTATGCCCACTGAGGTGTGCTGCCTCAGTCAGGTTCTTGCAGGCAGCCACTGCACTGCAAAGCAGCAACCCTGAGTGGCTGGTCCTGCCCCTGCTGCTCCCCACCAGGGCTGGGCCCAGCTGCCAGGGACAGGGGCCAAGTGTGCCAGGGGAAGGCAGAGCAGGTGAGGAGAGCCCCTGTCTGTCCCCCACCAGGCAGGCCAATCTGGGGCAGGGCACTTGACCCTGCATGCCCCTGCCCCCAGGTATCACCTCTGCTAGTAAGTCCCTTTAAAAAACCCTACACACGATTTTGGGTTTATTTGGTCTGTCCTTGTTGTTTTGACCCCTCCCATCCCCTCTGTGTGTTACAATTAGCATCACCCACTCCCCAAATGTACTGGGCAAGGTGATTTTGGCCCCTGCTGCAGGAACTCACCCCCATATCCCCAGCCCAGCAATTAATTCTGCCCCCAACCTCCCCATCAATCCTGTCCTCCCTGTGCCCACACAGGTTCTGCCTGTCCTCCCCCACATCTCCCTAGACCCCTCCCAGCAGTTTAGCCCCACCCCCAATCTCACCTTTGCTCCTTCTGCGGGGACACCCCCCCTTCATCCCTTTCCCCTTGGCCTGTGGGGCTGCAGCAGAGTCTCATCTCTCCCTTTCAGGCTGGGGCAGCTCCAGTGGCTCTGCAACCCCCATCCCTTTGCAGGCCCAGTCCTGTGCCCATTGCCTACAGTAGGGGAGCATGAGGAGGGAGTGGAGCTGTGCTGAAATGCAGAGCTCTTCACTCCCTCCTCCACTCCTGTGAAAATGGCTTCTGCCAAAAGCAGCTCTGAATGGTTGCTCTGTGACAGGAGACAAGTGGGGTGAGCAGCCAATTAAAGCTCAAATTTGCTAGTTCCATCATGAGACTGGCTCCAGGCTCAAATAATTTAAAAAAAAAATCACATCACGCATGGAAAAGTTGCAAGAGAGTTTGCCACACTGGTAGTAGGTGTCTGCAGTTGCTGTTTGGTGGCTGTCTATGGCCATAGAGGTGCGTAGGGCTGTTGAGAGGGCACCAAGGGTGCTGGGAGTGGCTAGTTCTGCCTGTGGGTGACTGGTGATGAAGGTTGTGCTGAGGGTCAGATGGCTGGTGGGGGCTCTTGAAAGGAGTGGCTGGCTGCTGGTGCCTTTTTGAAGCCTGGTGCATCTTGCTGTGAGAAAGGTGAGGGAGTCTGGTCCCAATACTGGGCCACTCCCTCCATGCTACTGCCAACACCCCTTTCTGCAGGCACTGCCACCCACCACTGCTCCTTTCTCAATAGATTGCAGCAGGAAGAGGTGGTGCCTAGCTCCCTGATCAGCAAGTGTCATAAGTACTCTCGCAGATAGAAGGCACAACTGCAGCTCAGCCCTGTGTATGAGATTCTAGCGGAGTTGCAGGGAGGAATGACAGGGCTGCCCTATGCATTTGTATTTTGAGAGATGTGGGGAATTTGGTGGTCCCTGCTGCCCAGCTCTGTTCAACACTAGAAGTAAATCCATCAGAGAGAACTAGGAGGAAACTAGATGGATTAATACCTTTTGAGTCAGACAGTTCCTAGCCAAGTCTTGTTGCTCTGGAACTATAAAACAACAAGCAAATGGGTTAAAAACAGAGCAGTAGTAAGGGAGTTAATGACGACCTACTTGTGATGGTGTATAGCGGCAGTGTGACCTCCAGTGGATGAGTAATTAACTCAGCATCCTTCTCCCTTCCACAAGTGTTCAAGATGAAAAGGTGAGGGTGGGTACTTTGGAGAGGCAGAGCAGAATGCCTTGGAGAAGGCAAAAATCCACACATGGTGAGCTGGACCTCCAGCCTGGAGAGTTTTTACTTGCTCGTGACAAACATTAACTCATGATGGAAAGACCTTGCTGATTAACTGCTTTGTTCCTACTGGTTTGGGAATCTTAAGATAGTAGCAGATCAATGCTCCTTAGCATTAGTCTGCTACTTTTATTCTGTCTGCCAGCTGAAAGGTGCTGTGGAGCAGGAGCTCTGCTAGAGTTAAGGTCATAACTTGCTTACCAGTTAATTCAGTTCTAAGATGGGCAAAAAAAGTCCTGTTTAGAGCAGCATATGATATTTACACTACCTAGAGCATCCACTGGGTTCAACTGACATTACGTGAGGAACGTAACCCATGCAAAACAGTCACCAAGCTTTTGTTTGCTAAGCAAAAGCAAACATGACATTAAAGAAAATTTTAATTTTTAAAGGTACCTATATAAAAAAATTATACAAATAAAAGGGGCAACAGCAACACCTACCTGCCCCAGTCCTGGACCAGGACCCCCTTTTGGTCAGCACTGTATAAACACATACCAGAAGATAGTCCCTGACCCTAACAGTTTACAGCCTAAAGCATAAGATAGAAGTCAACAGCTGACTACAGTCAGAGGTAGCAATATAAGGAAACAAACGATGGTCACTTCCCATGAATATGCTAACAAGTTAATTTACATGAAAACAGCATATTAAGCAAATATTAGTGGAAGAAAGAAAAGGAGTACTTGTGGCACCTAAGAGACTAACAAATTTGAGCATAAGCTTTCGTGAGCTACAGCTCACTTCATCGGATCCGATGAAGTGAGCTGTAGTGCATGAAAACTTATGCTCAAATACATTGTTCGTCTCTAAGGTGCCACAAGTACTCCTTTTCTTTTTGCGGATACAGACTAACACGGCTGCTACTCTGAAAACTGTAAGGAGAGTGATCACTTAAGGTGAGCTATTACCAGAAGGAGGTGGGGAGAAGAGAACCATGATAATCCAGGTGGGCCATTTCCAGCAGTTGACAAGAACGTCTGAGGAACAGTGTGTGGGGGGGGAATAAACATGGGGAAATAGTTTTACTTTGTGTAATGACCCATCCACTCCTAGTCTCTATTCAAGCCTAAGTTAATTGTATCTAGTTTGTCAAATCTGTTTCTTCACTTCAGTAGGTAGGTATTGTAGTTGTAAGAATGCTTGATAGAGAACTTGTAGGTGTTTGTCTCTGTCTGAGGGGTTGGAGCAAATGCGGTTGTATCGTAGAGCTTGGCTGTGAACAATGGATCGTGTGATGTGGTCTGGGTGAAAACTGGAGGCATGTAGGTAGGAATAGTGGTCAGTAGGTTTCCGGTATAGGGTGGTGTTTATGTGACCATTGCTTATAGCACCAAATACCTACAAGATCTCTATCAAGCATTCTTAGAACTATAATACCCACCTGCTGAAGTGAAGAAACAGATTTGACAGAGCCAGAAGAGTACCCAAAAGTCACCTACTACAGGACAGGTCCAACAAAGAAAACAGAACACCACTAGCCATCACCTTCAGCCCCCAACTAAAACCTCTCCAATGCATCGTCAAGGATCTACAGCCTATCCTGAAGGACAACCCATCACTCACAGATCTTGGGAGACAGGCCAGTCCTTGCCTACAGACAGCCCCCCAACCTGAAACAAATACTCACCAGCAACCACACACCACACAACAGAACCACTAACCCAGGAACCTATCCTTGCAACAAAGCCCGTTGCCAACTGTGTCCACATATCTATTCAAAGGACACCATCATAGGGCCTAATCACATCAGCCACACTATCAGAGGCTCATTTACCTGCACATCTACCAATGTGATGTGCACCATCATGGCAGAGGGGCATTGCTGGCACATGTACATTGGTCAAACTGGACAGTCTATGTAAAAGAATAAATGGACACAAATCAGACGTCAACAATTAGAACATTCAAAAACCAGTCAGAGAACACTTCAATCTCTCTGGTCACTCGATTACAGACCTAAAAGTGGCAATACTTCAACAAAAAAGCTTCAAAAACAGACTCCAACGAGAGACTGCTGAATTGGAATTCAGTTTGCAAACTGGATACAATTAACTTAGGCTTGAATAGAGACTGGGAGTGGATGGTTCATTTACACAAAGTAAAACTATTTCCCCATGTTTATTCCCCTTCCCCCCTTATCCCCCCACTGTTCCTCAGACGTTCTTGTTAACTGCTGGAAATGGCCCACCTTGATTATCACTACAAAAAGCTCTCCCCCCCCCCACCCTCCGCTCTCCTGCTGGTAACAGATCACCTTAAGTGATCACTCTGGTTACAGTGTGTATGGTAACACCCATTGTTTCATGTTCTCTATGTATATAAATCTCCCCACTGTATTTTCCACTGAATGCATCTGATGAAGTGAGCTGTAGCTCACGAAAGCTTATGCTCAAATAAATTGGTTAGTCTAAGGTGCCACAAGTCCTCCTTTTCTTTTTGCAAATACAGACTAACACAGCTGCTACTCTGAAACCTGTCATTAGTGGAAGAAAGTTTAAACAATTTTCTTGCAAAGCTGATTCTAAGCATTATATTCATCCAGTCTATGGGTATGTCTCCAAAACCGCTGGGAACAGGCTTCCCAGTGTGAGTAAACACCAAAATCCTGATAAAAAAGTGCAGAGAATCCACAACTCTAATTCAAGTTAAAACGTGTAGGTGCTCAGCCCCTCTGGAAAAAAGTCTGTACAAGAGGAGGCACCATAAAATAGTGAATCTTAGAAAATTTGGGCTCTAGTGATTGGCTTAATGTCCTACATTAAGCAAATGGCAGAGTTGGGACTGGATCCTGATTCCCAGTTCCTGCATTCTAATCACGAGACATATTCCTTCTCAAGAACAACTTCTCTAAACATTTCAATATTACCAACCCCAAGCATTCAGAAAATCATGAAACTAGCTTCAAAATTATAAGATTTAAAAAAAGATACATTTTGGGTCCTGTTACTGGATGTCTGCCTCTAGAACACCCCCTCATGGCATGGAGTGACTCCTGGCCTTGGTTTCCCTTTCTTCAGGGCTCCTCACTGAACTCCACAGCCTCATTTGACTGCTGCAGGGACTTGCTGCCCTGATTTGGCCCTCCAGCTACATCCTTAAGAAAATTCCACCTATTCTAGGGGAAAAAAAAACAAACAAAAACACAAACACACCAAAAAACAGGTCTGTCCCAGTCACAGACTAGGCCTAGCTCCTCTTTCCTAAGTAACCAGTGTTCTCACCTCTTTTCTGTGCACCCTCTGGGCTTGCTTTTCAGCCCCTCCTGTTTCCCAAGCAGGCACTCACAAGCCTTCCACACAGGCCTCTGCCTGCCTTGAGTTCTTCTCACGCTCTTCAAAGCCTTTTGACAGCCATCTACTGCTGGTGACATCAGCACTTCCTCTTTCTATCTAGGCCTCCATCTTATCTAGATAAAGGGCTGATGGAGGTTGTGTGACCCAATTTCCCTGCCCCTCCGCCCCCGAGGAGATGAGCTGATCATGCATTTTGGGGGCGGGGGGAGGGGGAAGAGACTAGGCCCATCTCCCCTTAAGCAGACCAGTCACCCTGGTGACCAAGTTCTTATGCGTCTTCTGGAGTCTAAACTGTGACACTAAAAAATGTGACCAGCTCGATAACCATGATGGCTAGAAATTTCCTTTATTTAAAAATCAGCCTGAGATTCTCAGGCAGGAGCTGTGGGTTTAAGAGAAAAATTTCAAATGTCTTGATGCTCATGATAAAATGGAGAGAGCTGGCCAGCACCACTGTACATTTGTGTGGTCCTGAACTAGTCAGTCAATACTGAGGGAATTGATAATTTTTTTTTTAAAATACTGGCTTATGAATAATCATGACCAATACTTTTTTGTATTGCCTCAGTAAAATTTAGCCTAAGGTGTTAGATACACAAATTACATAACTGGAAAAACATAACTGGCTGCATTGCTTCACTGAAGTGAAATTTTCTTGTTTCGTTACTGAGAGACTCATTCTCACACCAACTCCTGTATTAAATGTGCAACCATATATTTCAGACCTTTCAGTTGCATTTTAAACTAGAACTGAATAAAGAAGCTACAGTTTAATTGTACAAGTCTGCCCAATGCTAATTTTAATTTGAAAAAACACCTCATTTTAGGGACAACTAGTTGAGCTTCTAAGAAAGATTTCATATTCAGGACATGAATCTCCCCAAAAGGAAAACTTTCTGTATATTAATTCACAACTAACATGAAAATATTTTTTGACAAATCCTAAACGCGGAGGTTAGAGTCACCTGTGCAATGTATCAGTTTAGGAAAGTGAGTGGCAGTGCCACTGAAGACTATAGTTGGTAAATTGCTTTCAGCCACTGCAGAAAGTTGTTCATCTTGTGACAGAACATATACATGTCTGCCTCATAAAAGATATTATGATAAATAATCCCTTCATAACCTTTTCTTGCTTTCAAAGCATCCAGTCAGGAAATAGGGGGGAAATAAAAATAAAAGACCCCTACACTGAGTCACCGATCACATGGCACAAACAGTGACTTGTGAACAAGAACTTGAGGCAGTAGTCATGACAGAGTTTGCAAAGAGTTCACCGTGCCAGAGAGGTCTCCCATTCATTTCAAACAACCATCAGTCACAATTTCAAATATGAAGTACCATTGTAAAAACAGAAAAAGGGGCTAGATCCAAAGAATACATTGCTTGCTCTTACTGTGATGAGGTGCACCACTCATCACCAGACTGACACCTCCTCCTGGCGATTAGCTAAAGGCCAATGCCCACCCATGGTTTGTACCGTCACGCCATCTGCCTGCAGCTCCACCCACAGCCTCAGGAACCACAGCATCCTCTTCATGGCCCAGCCCTCCAGCAATGGGATTGTCCATGCTCCCCTCTTCCAGAGGAGCTTTAGCTCTCAATAGTTCCAGGCAGTCCTCTCACTTACTGCCTCAGTGCCACTCACCTACTGGCTAATAGGGAAACCCAGGCCCACCCTCTTCTCTGAATTCCAGCCTGGGGACCCTCAGCTCAGCTGTCTGAGCCTTCTCTCTCTGGCCTCACTACTCTATCCCTGGGCTGCTTCCTGCCACTGGTTCCCCTTTTTCTCTTAAGCCTACCAATCCCCAAAAGCCACCTCCATCTTCCCAAAGAGTGAATGCAGTCTCTACTCACTCCTGCTTTCTTCTGGGAGTGTCTGCCTTTTCCCAACAGCCCCTTCTGCTTTCAGCTCCTGGGCTTTATAGGCCCCACCTATCTCTGCCCAGCTGAGCCTCCTTAATCAATTCCTAATGGGTTAATTGACTCATCAGGCCTGCATTCAACCCTGCAGAGTGAGTGTGGGGCAGTCACCCCATCACACTTACCAGTTTGCCCACATCTACTTGGGGATATGAAAGATGGCTCTGTGAGAATGCAGAAAGGTTCCTTATAATTAGAGCTAAAGGAATGATTTGTAACTAATAATTTGTTCAACAAAGTCAGCTTCTCTCTGCTCACAAAATAGCAAGATTTTGAATCATGACTTCCTTGTGTTTATTTATTGCTTGCAATTATTCTGTCATCTTTGGTCATGTGTTAACTTTATGGGTATGTCTGCATTATGATAATAAACCTGCAGCACTAAGTCTCACAGCCCAGGTCAGCTGACTCTGGCTGTGGGGCCAAAAGTATCAGTGTAGATCAGTGGTTCTCAACTTATTGCACATTGTTATCTGGGCCACAAGGGCTGGCAGCGGCAGCCCAGACCCTGTCCCCCACCACGCAGGGCAGGCTGGCTGCCCACTCCGGTTCCCTGCTACGCCGCTGCCCCAGAGCTCATGGGGCCAGGTGGCTGCCTCAAACCCCAGAGCCCATAGGGCCAGCCAGGAGCCCCCACCCTGGACCCTCACTGCGTGGCTGTCCCAGAGCTTATGGGGCTGAGTGGCTGCCCCTGACCCCGTGGGGCAGGCCGGGAGCCCAGACCCCAGACCGGCTGGGCAGCCCGGACCCATCCTCTCTCCATGCCAGGCAGCCGGGAACCTGGGACCCTGGCACGCAGCCAGCCTTTAGCACACAGCTGAGCTGGGCCACAGCCGTGTACTAATTGGGCTGCATGGGGCCCGCAGGCCAAGAACGGCTGGTGAGGATGTTTGGGCTGGGTCCGGAGCCCATGCTCTGAGACCTTCTCACCTCACAGGGTCCTAGAGGCTGGGCTTAGCCAGAGCCCAGATGCTTTCACTGCAACTTTATAGCCTTGCAGCCTGATCCAGCTGATCCAAGCCAGTCACGGCCAATCTCCAGGTCTTTTTTTGCAGTGTAGACCAGTGGTCCCCAAACTTTTCAGGGTTGTGCCCCTTACCCCTGTCCTCCTCCCCGAGTAGGGCTGGGAGCGGGTCCATGGCTCCGGGCGGTAGGGGGGACATGGACAGGGGTAAGGGGGCTGAGACTGGGGGTGGGTCTGAGGCCAGGAGTGGGTCTGGGGCCGGGGACAGAGTTGTGGCCAGGGGCTAAGGCTGGGGGCAGGAGCAGAGCTGCAGCCAGGCTGCGGTGGGGGCCAGCAGCCACTTCCAGCCAGGAATGGAGCTGCAGCCAGGCTGCAGTGGGGGCCAGCAGCCAGTCCCAGCCCACACCTCCAGCCAGGAATGGAGCTGCAGCCAGGGTCCAAGAGTGGGGGCAGGGTTGGGGGCCCTGGGCTCTGCTCCAGGGCCCAAGAGTGGCGCCCTGGAGCAGAGCTGCGATGAGGCTGGGGATGGGGCCAGGACCATAGCTGGGGGTGGGGCCAGAGCAGAGCTGTAGGGGGGACTGGGTGGCACTCCTTCCCCGCCCCCCGTGGGGGCTGGCCTGGGCCTGCCGTACCCCCACAAACATTCCTCCACACCCCGCAGGGGGTGCGCCCCACAGTTTGGGGACCTCTGGTGTAGATGTATCATTGTCTATAAATAATTGATATTTGAGTTGTGCTGGTTACTTGTGATTAGTAAGGTTGTTCCCCTTCTCTAATTCCAACATCCTGCTACAATAAAATGTCAAAGGCAGACCACAATTTACTGCTATTACCCCTATCCGGCTCAGAACAGAATAATTTTCACAATTATTTTGTAACAGTTGGATATTAGAAAAACACTTCAGTGCACCTCATAAGCAGCTGAACCACGCAGTGCTTAAATTTAGCTTTCTGAGGGTCCACTATCAGTACTTGTAATGAGTATATTTAGAGGGGACAACAAAAGCATCTTTCTCCTATTTTCCTCACCTACAGACCCTCACACAAATGCCAGTAAAGCCAACAGCAGAATTCAAGTGGAGAAGAATCTGAACAACACAGATGATTTAAGCGGTTATTACGTAAACTCCTGCCAAATCCCTAGATACGTATCTTAGATTCTGAAGGCAACACTTAGTCCTTATAAACAGGACAATTGCGGGAGGCTTCTTAAAATTGTACAGTCTATTTCTTTAAATGTTTCACAACTTAATTTATGGCAACATCTTCATTTTCCATCAGATTTCTGTACTGTTGCCAAACTTTCTCCAGAGCAATATACTATGAAATGTTGCACTGAGAAACAGACCGTATTCAACCCAAGGTTAAATTGATGCAACATGACACTGCCATTGACAGTCCATTCATCCTCTTATCCTCTAATAAATCACCTATCATTCTTAATTATATTCATACGAGTTAAAATCTAACGTGTTGTGACAAAATTGTGTAATCAGATAAATGCAGGTCAAGCAGTCTGCCAAACTGGAACAGTAACCAAGAGAATGTTGGGCCTCTCCAAACTACCCTGGGCTACCAGCAGCACCATGAGAAGTGAATTCCATGGAGATGATAAGCAATGGGAATCAAAAGCAAATCTACAACAACTGACATACCTTTCCTCCTGTTTCTCACACGCAGGCGTGAGGACCAGACCCCCAATTTAATTCAGGTTTAGATGTATCCTTCTCGGAAGGATAATTTCAAATGGTATAAAATTTGAGACATACTTCATAGCAACATACGGTCTGGCAAGTTTTCAGCTTTATTTCTTTAAGTGACTGCTTCTTCCCTATTGTGTAGGGTAAAGTGCCCCTGCAAGTGGATTTTACAGTGGAAGATTTTAAAAGCCGTCTACAGGATTAAGACACTTATCTTCCATTGGAGGTTGATGTTTTCTGTCCTAACACTTATGCTTTATTTGCACTGCATCATATGGGTCCCTCCTGACTAGCCTGATACTATGATGAACTCAGTGCTGAGTAACAAATTTTCCTTTCTTTCCAGATCTTCGCTGACACTATTTTAAAGCGCCACAGGGCCAAATCCTGCTCCTAAGTACTGTGGATTCACAACTGCAATGGAAAACAGAATTCACCTTTTGTTGCTTAATACATTAGCATAGTGTAACAATACACATTCTGAAACTTTTACAAGTAGATCTGAATGAAAGCATTTAAAAAAACTGTTTAACTGACATCTCTAATAAATGAGAACTATTTTACCCTTGTCCTCCCCCATCCATTCTCTGCTTAAATTTCTTTTTTACTTTACCATTGAGTAAAGCCACTCTCCTACAGAGTTTTCACTCTCCTGCAAATGTTTTCTTTTGAAGTATTTTCCTCTTGTTTTCTTTTGAAAGGCAAGAAAATCTGAACTCTAAACTTTGACAAGCCTTTTTTAATACTCCACAGCACCCAAGGAGAAAGAGGTAGTTGATCTCCAGTCCCAAACTCACCATTTTTAAAATAAATTTGTACAGCACCTTTCAACTCAAAGCACTTCACAGATAATGTATATACCAGCACCACTGAAATGCAGCTACCTGCGAGGTAGAGGATGAGAGCCAACTGGTGCATAGCACTTGACACTCGGGGATGAAGATGGATGGGGAAATTCCGCCAGGAACAGCAGGGAAAGTCCTGAATTTTATGCCATGCAGTCTTTAATGGTCAGACAGAGGAAGCAAGATACTCAGATTTTAATACATACTCCCAAACGGTAAACTGTAGAATGATGAAAAGCTGAGTCAACCCTTTTAAGAAGACAAATTCAAAATTAATACCAGGAAATACTCTTTCCACACAAAGTATAATTAGACTGTGGAACTCAGTGACGCAGGATCTCACTGAGGCCAAAAATTTAGCAAGATTCAAATCTGATGTTTCAGGGTTTAAATCAATCTCTAACTCTTAAGGATTAGGACGAGTCCTACATAGGGGCTGGGGATTAGGCAGATTACCACATTTACCTTCACTGGTGTTTCTTGAACCTTCCTCTGACAGTGGTTAGCACCAGATGCTTCAGAGACAGGATACTGGACTAGATGGACCCTGGCTCTGATCCAGTCTGGCAATTCCTACATTCCTATGTTGCAGGGTCTTTAGGAATTCTTTACCTGATGCTTAGGCCACTAAGCAAACCCTCTATATGAAGTTTCCCCCAGTGGAGACTTCTAATATCCTCAGTACAAATCATTTAAATTTTTCTTATTTAAAACATTACTTATGTCTGGTTAGGATTGTACTGCAAGTCAATAGCAACTACCCTTCACTGACTACTGGCTTTTTTTCAGGTGTGTGGGGGTGTAATTCATGTGTAATGATTACATCAAGGATTTTACTCTGAAAAGTAAATCTATAAAAATGGCATCATGTTTGTTGTGTCTGATTCCATTTCAATTGTGCTTGGTTTATAACTTAAAATAGACTTTCTCTGTCAGCTCCGCAAACTCAGTGTAAGCTCCAAGACCCAAGTTGAGGCCTTCTCTATGACATCAGTAATAAAGATTCTGCAGATCCGATTAGGTCTTCAATGACACCTGTATACTCTCATTGCTTTTAGTTGGTTTGCACAGAACTAGTGGTTTGGAATTAAGCAAACAAGTCTGGTCATGATGCACAAGGAGGAACAAACCATGCTTCCACCCTCTGAGCTGCATTGACTCTATAGTGCTAACAGGAGTAAAATCAGTGAAAACTTTGTTTTATTCAAGTCAGGCAGTACGACGCTGAATACACTAGGAGCAAATCTGTTGAGGAAGAAGGCGTTACTTTCATGTATTTATTTTTCAGAGCATTCCTTGAGGTTTTAAAATATGAAAAACAAACCATACAACAGTTTATCCAGTAGTGCTGCTTGATGGTGCATATCCCTAGGGCAGTAGTTCCCAAACTTGTTCCACCGCTTGTGCAGGGAAAGCCCCTGCCGGGCCGAGCCGGTTTGTTTACCTGCCACATCTGCAGGTTCGGCCGATCGCGGCTCCCACTGGCTGCGGTTCGCTGCTCCAGGCCAATGGGAGCTGCTGGAAGCGGTGGCCAGTACGTCCCTCGGCCCACGCCGCTTCCAGCAGCTCCCATTGGCCTGGAGCAGCAAACCGCAGCCACTCGGAGCCACGATCGGCCGAGCCTGCGGACACGGCAGGTAAACAAACCGGCCCGGCCCGCCAGGGGCTTTCCCTGCACAAGCGGCGAAACAAGTTTGGGAACCACTCCCCTAGGATATGTATTGTCCCTGGATACTAGGAGTAGCTGTAATGGTTTAGTACGATTAAGCTGCCACTGAAATAAATTGCAAAACTCTTACTGTGTTCATATTTTCAACGTAGCACTCTGTAAATCTGGTTTCACTTTGGGCATCCTGCTGCTGCCTATTCAGAATGTGTAGGCAAACTGTGAAGGTGATTTTTAGATCTTCTCCTGTTTTGTCTTACACACATACAAAACATCTAGGAAATGCCATACAAAACCTCCACTGTCTTATGAGAAAATTAAGATTGAAAAAAGTTAAGCACTCTAAAATCAGAAAATACCAAAGTTAATGTGCAAACTTAATTCTGCCTCTCTGTGTCAAGGCATTATTTATATGACCACATACCGGCACCGCAGACTTCTCCCACACATAACAGGGCAGAGTTAAGGTTCAACATACAGATTTAACTTTGGTATTTCCTAGTTTAGAGGGTTATTGTTTGGGGTTTTTTTAATACAGAATTATATGATATTTATGACACTCAGACTCAGTGTTATCTTGGAATGGGAGGTCCCAAAGGAGATAAGACACCATTCAGGACATGTGTGACAGCCAAAGCAGAACATCGAATAGGTGCCAATAAGTCTTACCAGACCAACCTCTTCATTCAAATCTTTCCTTAAAATATACTTTTTAGATAATCCACTAAAGACAGATGTGTATAATTAAAAAACCTGTATGGCTTTAAGTTTGGCTCTTTATCCAATGCCCTATGGGCCAGATCCAAAGCCACAGAAAAAACTCTCATTCACTACAATGGGCTTTGGATCTGGCCCTGAACTGCATGGTCTAATTTAGACCCTAGTCTTGCAGTTGATTCTGGATGGTTTTCAGTGCAATTGACTTCAATGGAGGTACTTGCAGGCGCCCGGGTGCTCTTGCATGGAGTCAGTTGCGGGATTGGGGCTTTAGGATCAATCAAATCTTGGGAGCAAATCTTACTCTGGTCTACACAGTGACCAAGTTACGATGGTGCACTAAAATTCACCATAAGAAAATTTAAGAATACAAGACTCCACTTGGTAGTGCAGGCAAAAGACATTTTTATACAAAAAAAATCTTTATTGGCTGTACTACAAATAGCTGTACAGAGTGTAAACTTTAATGTATCACCTGATATTTGAATAATTCTGGAGGAACAGTTATTAAGCACCTTCATTTCAGCACATTATTGGTATTTACAGTTTTAAGACATATTAAAGTATATGAATACAATGAATTAAAAGTTATTAAAAGTTACAAAAAAAATCTATATGGCATTTGATATTTTTGAGATAAATACATAATTAAAAAGGAAATTGTCAGATAGTTCAAGCTCAAAATTGGCTCTTTTATAGCAATGTTATAATCTGGAGGAGAACGGTCTCAGTTTTTTTAACTATAGCCTGGGGGGTTTTATTGTAATTTATCACTGTGACCAAGAGGTTATAAAGACAGCTATTTAGATACATGACTCTCACAATCACATTTGGTTCTTCTACTGCAGATAAGCTACCCAGCCTGCAGCAGCAGGAGCAAAAGTTAAATCCTGTTCCCAGAAATGGTCTGCTGCAGCAGGGTTTATTAAAGTGTTTTATCATTACAATGTGTCATCTCTTATGAAACCTGTGCTGGATTTTCCTAACTGCTCTGCACGCACTGCTGTCAGTGGAGACACGCTCCATCTTCACGATTTCCAGCACAGATGTTTTGCCCTTGCTGTAAACTGACACATGAACAGGGCTTTTTTTTTTTTTTTTTAAAGCCCTGTGAGATTGTCAAAAGTGTTGCCTAACAAATACTCAACTGTCTTGGTTGTTCATGGTCTGTAAGAAAAGAAAATATCCAGGTTTGCCACAAAGAAAAAAAATTGGTAGGGCAAAATGGAAGTGTCATTTTCAAGCTTATAAAATAGTATCACAAAAATAGGAAATTTAAGATTTTAAAAAATACTTGACAGTCTCCCTTTCAAAACACAACACCAATCAATCGCCATTCTTTGATGAGTTATGGGAATTGGCATTTGTATCCCAAGTCTCAACTTTGGAGATATCCAAAAGCTATTCAATAAGTGTCCACTAGCAAGACAAAAAATAAACCTCTTTTGGGAAAATCCAGGGAAAATTTCACAATACCCACTAAAGTATTGCTAGTAGTAAGATGATTGCACACAGTATGAAGAGGCAACATGAACCAGTACAGGAGCTATCCCTGTGCTAAAGCATATTGGTTAACTTCCCGTAACATTATCAGTAGCCAAAAAGCAAAGGTTTAAGAGAGTAGCTTTAACGTATAAAGGCTTTGGCAGCTGAGGGGGATGTATTAAAGCACTGTGGAGTTCATGTTGCCAAGGGATGTTCTCACGCACCCACTGACCATCCTTTGGACGACAGGCTTACTGCCTAACAGGAAGCTGAATTTGTGACCCCGCTGCACCGCTGCTGGGCTACAGCATTCCAGTCTGCAGCTGAATCGTTGTGTGCTCCAATGCACAGCACAGTCAGTGGTGCTCAAAATTCCCATCTCTCAGGCACATCAGGATTTGAGACACCCCATAAAACACAGTGTACGATAATTTTACTGGGAAGTTCAGAGCCCAGCACAGGAGCAAATGAGCCCCCAAGCTCCTCTTTAAAGGCAAGAAGGTGATGCTGCAGAGTGTGGGACCCTCCCTGGCCAGCACAGACTTACCTGAATGCCACCATGCTGTGCTATGGTGTATGTGTTGTGGCTTGCCCCCTGTAAGCAGCATGGAGCTTATCTTTGCTGTCTTCATTTTACGCTGATAGCTGTGAACTATTTACAGTACTTTTCCCAAGGGAGACTCTGTTCTAACACATTTCCTGGTTTAGCTCTCAGTTTCTCTCTATACAATCCACTCCAACTGTGTTGTCAGGGCAGCGGCAAGAGCGGCCTTCTGGGGTAGCCAGGCATAAATGAGTACAGCCTCCGTTATTCACTGTGCAATAGTTATGCCCTATAAGCGAAAAGGAGTTTACATATAAAAAAAGCCTTCTAGGGTAAACCAGTTCATATAGTAGAAAAACCAGGAACGTTACAGAAAATATAAACCACGCCAGAGTTAGGGCTGCAAGTGCTTTACTTCTGATTTCTGATTGATCAGCTCCTGAGTATCATCCCCCCAGTACCCATCAGATACCAAGTACCAATCTGGATATCATGTAATGGAGCAAGTGGCAGGTGTCTGGAGTTGGGGATGATGTCACAATGGATGGGGAAAGGTCCACAGGGAGCAGCAGTGATTGCATAGGAAAGGAAAAAAGTTTCTGAGTTTGGTTACAGGCAACATGAAGGACTATACTTAAAAAGTGTATCCAGAACTTTAACTTTCATAGTTAAATAGAATGCAGAGACAGTCAGTGAGTAAATGAGTGAACAGAAAGAAAGAAAAGGAGAGGACTCCGTCCAGAATCCTAAGAGATGTCATCCAAATAAAGGAGAAAGGGGAGGATGAGGAGCCATTAAAGGAGATGGTGAAGGAGTGTTCAAGCAAAGCAGAATAAGCAAGAAAGAAAGCAGTGTGCACTGGAAGCCAAGGGGAGAAAGTGGAAGAGACAGTATCAAAAGTAGTATATAGACCAAAGATGACGAGGTTACAGAGGAGAAGGTCATTAGTGACAATGTTTCACTTTAGTGGTGAGGGAGCAGCCAGATTTGAGGAGTCTAAGACAGAGAGAGTTAACTGTATATCTCCATGATTTGAGGGGCAGGGAGTCAGGATGGTATTTAGAGAGGCAAGTTACATCATGAGATTTTCTTTTTAAAACAGGGACACAAAAACATGTTTACACACACACACACACACACACACACACACACACACGAAGCAGAACAGAGAAAGCTGGAAATGAAAAAATGTAAACTCACATTTGCTTAGATGGTTAGCTCTGTGGGGCAAGGACTCTCTCTTTGTTATGTACGTACATTGCCTAACACAGTAGGGCCCCAAGGTGTTACCGTAATACATATAATAAAAAACATTTAACACATTTCTCAATGAAGATATCTATATACTCATCCTTTTTTAATCATGCACTGTAGTAAGTAAGCACCTACATTAAACTACTCAAAATCAACAGCAAAATATCCTTTGAACACAAACTCTGTCACAAGCTTGGTCTCAGCTGAAAAGAAAAATCTTACAAATCTAGCATCATTGTAATCCTAAAACATGAACTTTCTGTCGACAGCCAGACTGAATTTGGCCAGAAATAACAAGACTAAACAGTGGCATTAATTCCCAGAGAAACAAAAATTATTATTTCAAGGATATTAATTTCCTCCTCTAAGCCTCTATTGCTCAAGCTAAGTATGAAAAAGAAGAGAAATAAAGAATGTTGTTTCTCTGAAAAGAATTACCATTGATGATTACCAATTCCCAAGAGGATTTTGGGACACGTGAATATTTATGGATATAACTCAAAAGCTTAACGTTTACATAGGGCGAGAATGACTTTGCCTATTCTACCACCTACTGATTCTTTAACTCTTCCTTTTTTAAAAACACAGGATTATTGATCCCAGCAGGAAGACTGAGACACTTCTATAGTTATGAATTTAAAATAAAATGAGGCCTAACTAGTGCCCTTGGGGACAGATAAAACATTCTGTTTAGCTGACTGACAATTGTGTGCGTTATTAAAATGGTGCTTGAACTGTTTGCATAACGTGGACCCCATCTTAAGAGAGACTGTCTTGTACACGCACTTGCCCCTCCCATTCATGACTGAACAGGCCACCAATTCCCCTCCCATTCATGATTCCGTAACGTTCCTATGGAGGTTATAGCAATTGCTTACATGGACAAAGCTGTATTTTTAGCATCCATTCATGTTAAGAGATGGAAACCATGTGATCAGTCTGCTTTCCACCAACCAACAGCAAGTACTCTGTGGGCCACAGCTTGGGAACTGCTGGATACCTACATTCACTTTCTATAGCTCCCCGAGAAACATCGGGATTTTGTGATTACCTTGTGGGCACTGAGCAAAAGCTGTAGTTATTCCATAAAGACGGGCGCGTTTGTGGGGCTGGAAGTTATCGTTCTCTTTTGAAATTGTGCGATCCACAGCTATAACAGCGTCCCTACAGTACACAAAAAGAAAAGTGTAAAGGTGAGCGAGGGCTTTCCTCTAAGATGACCTCAGAAGAAAAATATTGGAAGAGGAAGCACCAGATACCTTTTTACATTTTAACACCCTGCCAACTAGTAATGCTGAATCACACACAGGCAGACCAGAGAGTAGCCAGTATCCCTAAGCATGAAGATCCCCAGGGTCGGATTTGTTTGATACAGAATCCCACTTCTGTTAGGCAACCCAAATATGCCACAGCCCTGATTTTGGGGGGCAGAGGGATCTTCTAGTAGCAGGGCAACAGTCTTTTTTAGGAGGAAGGAAAGGTAAACATAGGCCACGCAGTCAGACCGCATCCCTCTAGGGAACGAGTTTATTCGTAATTTAGATACTCTTCTCCCCTACAATATTATTCCTGGCATGGCCGCGATGGAACGATCCATTGTTATGGACAATGTTCCACTTCAAGAGAAATCTGACATTCAGAATTAGAAGGGTAGGAGTTCAGCCACTAAGGTGCAGTTGTTGCCTGCTGTCAACAAAAGGCGATGGGCTGGCAGAATGGTGACATTTTCCACTTCCCGTTTTTAAATGGCATTCTGAAGTAATATTTCACAGATATTGGGTTCAACCTTGGAAACTCTTAGTCATGTGAATAGCCCTTACTCCCAAGTAGCCCTGTTGAAATCAGTGGAACTATTTGTTCAAGAGTCTTGCAGATACAGTCTTGGTCACACATTTATATGGATTACAAACAAACTACTGGTATTTTAAAAACATTTAGTCTGGAATCTTATCTGCAAATTTTAGTAAAGTCAGCCTAGATCATAATGTGGCTTAAATCACCTGCCTACAGCAAACAAAAATAACTGTTGTCAACAGCTAAAATGTTTTCTTCTTCTTATTGACTGAACAGTTACATACTAATAAGGATAAGAAGAGCTTCAAATAATCAATTTCTGTCCTAAACCTCAAAATAAGTGCTGCCATAAGACGTATTAAACCACCCCCTTATATTAAACCTATCCCTCTCACGTTCAGCATTAAAAGCATCATTAGAGAACAAATTATTAAACTGAGAAAACAGTTAACTAGGAACATTAATACATCCAACTCTAAATTTCCACTACGCCCTGCCTCAGCTGATTGCCCGGAGAGAAAAAAAATAAAATCTCTAAGGAAGAATACACTTGCTGCCAAGAGAACAGACGCAGTGAACCTCAGTTTCTACCAGGCAGAAGACCAGACTAAAATACAACTACATAATTTCTTAAAAAGATAACCTACCTCCTCCAGTCTGTGTAATATAAATTCTTCCCATAGCTTGTAATACTAAAAGGATACTGGACTCCTTCAAGGATCTTTCGTCGACCAAGCTGACTGGGGTTCATACATTCCACCCTCTTGGTGCCTGTACACAATAAAACAATTTAGTCTTTGTATATGACAAACAGTTCTTTTTGGGGGGGAGGGGAGAAAGGGAAGCACAAGGACATAATCAAAAGAGCATGTATAGAGTATAATTTCCTCAAAGTCCTCCTCCCCCCTACCCAGCCAAATACTTGCCCAGATCACATCTCCTTATATGCCAAGATATAAAATGTATCATTTATTCCTATGTGCCCACTTTGGTAGATCAGTGTTATGCCTGTGGGACTCCATTAGAACGACAGATGAAAGCCCATTCAGGTCCTTGTCCGGATATTCAGTTGGACTGAAAGATTACAGCAGCAGCTGCTGAAGATTGCCAGGGAAAATTTGTGCATATACGACAAATTTTGCTCACGAAGAGTGCGGGCCTGGCTGTCCTGAAGATTAAAGGATGATTTATCCACAGAAGATTTACAGCCTGGGAAGCAGCAGTGAAAGTTTCTCCACAGTGCCTCACCAGTATACTGTGACTCTGAGCTGGGGAAAGAGCAATTCTTTGACTCAGAAGACAGCTGAACCTCAATGCCCATTTAATTCTGTGCCTCTCTGCTGGGGCGACTGGAAGAGTGCTATGGTGCCAATATTGCAAAAGGGCAAGCTGGATGATCTGGCTGACTATAGTCTGGTTAGCCTGACATCAATCCTGGGCAAAGATAATGGAAAAGCTGATAATTATTAAAGAATTAAGAAATAAGAATGGGATGAATGTCAGTCAAAATGGTTTAATGGAAAATAGTTCTTGTCAAAGAAATCCAATTTAATTCTTTCATGAAATTACAAGTTTGGTTGATACAGATAACTGCAAAGATGTAATATGCTTAAGACTTTTGTAAGGCACATGACATTCTCATTAAATATACAATATCAATAGAACACACATTAAATAGATTAAGACAGCTAGCTGACAAATCTAAAAAATAGTTGTCAATGGGGAATTGTCATCAAATGGGGGTGTTTCTCGAAGAGTTCCACAGGGTTTCATTCTAGATCTGATGCTATTCAACTTCATCAGAAATCTGGAAGTAAATATAAAATCACTGCTGACAAAATTTGTGGATGACTCAAAGATTGGCCATATGGTAAATAATGGTAAGGACAGGGCAGTCAAACAGAGCAATATGGTATGATGTGCCCATTCAAACAAAAAGTGTGTTAATTCAGCCAAATGCAAAAGTATATGTCTAGGAACACAGAATTCAGACCATACCTATGGAAAGGGGGCTGTATCCTGGGAAGCAGTGACCCTGAAAAGGACTTAGGGGTCATAGTGGACAAGTAACTGATCGTGAGCTCCTGGTGCAATGCTGTGACAAAACAGCCTAATGCAATCCTTGGATGTATAAACAGGGGAGCAG
This sequence comes from Natator depressus, assembly GCF_965152275.1. NCBI lineage: Eukaryota > Metazoa > Chordata > Testudines > Cheloniidae > Natator > Natator depressus. The sequence goes on from NC_134236.1 coordinate 134,687,836, forward strand.
TGAGGAGGAGCAGAGAGGCGATTTTGCCTCGGTACACGGCATTGGTGAGATCGACACTAGAATATTGCATACAATTCTGGTGTCCACATTTTTAAAAAGATGTTGAAAAATTGGAGCGGGTGCAGAGAAGAGCCACACACACCAAAAAAAAAAAAAAAAAGATTCAAGGGCTGGAGAAAAATGTCTTCTACTGAGAGACTTAAAGAGATCAATCTGTTCAGCTTATCAAAAAGATGGAGAGGTAACTTTATTTCAGTGTATAAGTACTTTCACAGGGGAGAAAATACTGGATATTAAAGGAGTCTTTAGTGGAGAAAGACATAACAAGTATCAGTGGCTGGAAGCTAAAATCAGACAAATTCAAATGAGAAATCAGGCACACGTTTTTAATCGTGTAGATGATTAATCACTGGAACAAGCTACCAAGAGAAGTTGTAGATTCTCTATAACTTGTTCCTTCAACTGAAGGCTGAATACCTTTCTGGAAGACATGTTTAAGGTCAAACAAAAGTTACTGGGCTCATTCAAGGGGTAACTGGATGAAGTTCTATGGCCTTAGACTCGATGAATACCCAATTCCCCATATCAAGGGCTAAATACGGATTAAAGATATACTTGCTTGCAGCAAACACAAAATAAGTCTACAGCAGACCTAGTGCTTTTCCTTTCAGAACTAAAATCCTTCAGCTTGTAAACCTACTTTTGGTGAATCAGCAAGAGTTAATAAATAAAACAGTGGATACTCTGGGGTATGTCTCTCAAGCCTGAGAAAAAATGAAGTCTAAACAACTCAAAGCATTTGCTCATGAGTCATGCTGTGCATCATTGCACTGGTTACCATGTTTAGCCTGTTATGCATTGTGAATATGAACATTTCAGCACCTCTCTTTACCTGCATCAACCCAACACAGCATTGAGGAGTACGTGTCAAATGTCAGACCATTTGGTAATCCCAGATCATCTTTAACAAGAATCCTTCTGTTTGTGCCATCCATGTATGAAGTTTCAATTTTAGGAGCATCTCTGTTCCAGTCAGTCCAGTAAAGATTTCTGAATAGGAAGAAAAGGAAAAAAGTTAAAATAACCGATCAATCTGAAGTGATTTTTCTTTTTTTTACATAAAGGAAAACTTTTAAGGAAACAAAAGAGGAAACAGGGAACATTTAGACAGAATGGCAGAAAGCAGCATATTTGACCTTGATAGAAGATACTGAAGTATAGTGAAGCAGCATCACTTTAAAAAAAATTCATTTTCTAGCATTGGGTAGAAGCTCATTTACCAGGTGCCAAACAGAAAAATCCATTTCAACAATACAAAGTCAGTCCAGGTAAAAACAAACCACCTGCCCTGAGGTTGATTAGTGGGAGAATTCAGCACATATGTATGTATTTACTTTAATTCAACATTTTCTTCAGTATAACTTGGAAGAATATTTACCAACAGATCCGAATCAGAGGCAACTTCTCATCAACTAGAGTCTGTTGTCTGAAAAACCTCACGAGACTCAGAGCATTAACTGCCGCTAGTTCAACCTTTCGCCCACCGTTTTATTAATACTTTGGCTACATTCCCTGAAGCTGCCAACTAATACGCCAACCCTGCTGAAGTCAATGAGGTTCCACCCAGGTACTTGGGTCCACCCATGCAAATCTGTTTGCATGACTGGGAGAGCCTTTAATTATACAACTTACTGGATATACCACATTTTCCATGAATAGGAAAATTAGTGGCACTACTCCTTTATTTAGTCTTAAATATCTGCATTTTGAGCTGTCACATACATGCTCCTTTCACCAAAAATCTTGTTCAGTTAACATCTGGAAGGAGGATGACCCTTCCAAAGACTCTCCTTGAGAAATCTAGTCAGGATTCCATGATATATTCCCTAGTTCTCCCTTATGAACATTTCAAATTTTTGTTGCATTGCCTGAGTAGTCCTTGTTTATTACAGAAAGCTGCACTAATTTTGTTTAGCACAACTTCCTAGAAGTTCATGTGACTGGAAAAAAAAACACAACAAAACAAAAACCTTTCATTCAGTTGTATTGGAAATTAAGTATTTTGAGTGAAATGACTCTTCTTGTTGGCAAACATGTTCCTGGAAAACGGCATTTCGGACAACAGCAGTTTAAGACCCCACATATAAGAGTATGGAAATCAGTTTGTGCCCAACTTGCATTATCAATAGTTTACGAGTATTTAAATTAAACATAAAACAATTTTGCATTAAACAGAGGGGCAGAGGGGTCAAGCCTGAGTGGTGCTGTAACCCTGTGCATCAGATCACAATGACTTTAGGAGGGAGCTGTGCCCAGCCCTGTGGGACAGGAGCTGCCGGGGCAAGGTGTGTGTGTGGTGGGTGGGCTTACACTCCAAACCCCCTACCTCTCTTTACTAGGCCTGGATTAGGGCTGTGGTCCCAGGGTGCTGCTAAAAGTGGTCGGTGCCCTCTTAGCAAAGTGAGAAGGAGGTGGCAGCAGTGGAGAAGGATAAGAAGGATGCTGGCCTATTGCCCCTTCCTTTCTCATAAATTTGGACCCTGGGAGGGTTCCAAAAAAAGGCTTACTTACTACATTGTAATGGGCATTCGTTTTATATCTCTCCTCAAGTCGTATATTGTTTGTTAATGCTGCACACCAGTAATGTGCTGTGAAGGTAATTTGTTATGGAGGTTACTTTATGGATGCAATTTTTATTTTTGTATGCTGCGGAGGATTGAGATAGGAATTTTAAACAATGAAAGAAAGAAAGAGAGTCCTAAGACGATGCTAGGGAAAAATGTGCTAAACCACAAACAAGATGCTACCATAAAATTCATTGGAATGAGTTGGTGTAATAGAACAAACAGGGACCACTATATAGTGCTCATCCCCTAACACTTGCGACTTGCCTTAGTATTTGTAGTATTCTAGACAGACAACATAATGTGCATAGGACAGTTTAAGAAATACCCCAAATATGAATCTATTTACTTAAGATAAAACTGGCAGGGGTTTAAAGGTAAGCACTGTAGCTGAAATGTTTCATGGCACAGATGGATTTTCAAACTTTCGGTAGAGTCTTGGTGTATGTTAATTAGGAGGCCGTCCCAAGCATAACAGCGTCAGAGAAAACACATCATTGGGTGTAGGTGAAGGAGACAGAGAGAATAAATAGGAAAGGTACTTGGATGATGGTCAGGAGTAGATAAAGGCAGAGATGTAGATAGAGAAGGAGCTAATGCAGTTTTTTGAAAGTCAGCAGAGTACTGGAAATATGGCTGCCATTAAGGAAAAAACAATAAGAAAATGCTTATTCTAATCCAATACTTCATTTGCTAATAAAAATGCATTATTATTGTGCCTAGGAAGAAATGCTTCTAATAAGCATTCTGAAAGAAGTTTTTATTTCCAATAAAACACCTAGTAATATATTATTTTATAGGAGGATATTTGGGACTGAGAAAAGGATACTGAAGCTTTATATCAACAGTTGAAGACAGTGTAAAAATGTAGAGGGACTTTCAGGATATATACATAAAATGTTCATTAAAAATAAATGTGTCTATAAAATATATATATACCCTCTCACAGAATCTGTTACTATGGCTCTGGGGTTCACCAGACCAGTGTTAAACAGCACTCGGCGCTGGCTACCATCCAGCCTGGCCACTTCTATTCTATCGAGGTAAGAGTCAGTCCAGAAAACGTTGCGACCGAGATGATCTATTGCTATTCCTTCAGGACTTCCTAAGTCTGGAAAAGAACAAAGAAAGTAAAACACCAAACAATAAGTTTGTTTCCTAATATAGTTATACTAAACACTTAACAGTTATTCCAGCTTGAGCAGCAATGTTTTCATTAAGTAATTTTCCTAATGCCTGTCCAATCACAATTAAGGCCATCAAACCATTTTATACAGAGTATGTTAACCTGTTACACGAGGAATACAAGTTGTACCTTACAAAATATAAAAATAGTAACTTATTGTTAAGGCATGCACTTCTACAAAAGAGATCTTTAATTGGCACCTGAAAGAGAGCAAATCTAATTGCTAGAGAGAACAACAAAAGTGACTAGTTTATTTCACTATTGATCTAGAGAAAATTAAAGGACGTGCAGGTAGTTTAGGCTTGATGTCAATGGGGCTCTTCATAGGCTCAGGGATCAATCCAAACGGCACATCTCACAGGAACTGGGGCCCAGGTCAGTGGCAGTCAAGAACAACATACAGGTTTCCTGTGCTAATCACTAGACACTGCTACCTCCCATAGAACACAAGCTGAAGTCACAGTTTAAACCTACTATAAATGTTTTGTTAACAATTCAATAGGGTTACACAACTTCTAAGCTGATACTTCCATAGATTTTTTCTGTTAATTTTAAAATACACCAAAAGCCCACGAATCAGCGGAAGGACTCCAATTGATTTTAATGGGCTTTAGATCAGCCCTATGGGCTACTAGGGGAGAATTCCATGTCAGGGATACAATTCTCAATTAAATTCTGAAGGCTGCTTAGAATAATTTCTATAGAACCCAATAAACTTCTGGTGGTTTCATCCTTACTGAATTTTATAGGACTTTTTCAAAAATGGCTGTAACAAAAACCTACTCAAATTAGGATTACAAGACTATGCCAAATAATTAGAGCAAAGGGAGGTACATTCTGTATTTGAAATTTAGGAAACAAAAAACAAAAATCAAGAAAAAACCCACCACAATTCTTTGTCCCACAACATCCAGCTTTATATTGTGTTGTCAGGACCTGCTCCCTCCAATATGCCAATAACAGAGCTCCATTAGTCTGGAGCATGAAGCTGGCTTAGAAGGGTCAGGTGACTGTGTCCTTTCTGAAGGATGCACAATTCTACCATACTGACTATTTCAAATCTGAGATGCCAATGGACCTACTTAATTTTTTTTTTTAATTTATAATTAGGAGTCACTTCTCACCCTGATAATTGCACAAATTCTAACCCAAGGGCTTGTCTACCTACAAAAGTAACTATATCAGTGCACCTAAATTGGTACAGTCCCCTAGTGTGGACACAGTTATACCAGTATAGTTTATTCCCATACTGGAAGTGAACTATACTAGTTTAAGGCACTTTTATTATCTGTATATCTGCACCAAGTGGTTCAACTGGGATAATTATTTTTTGTTAAAAAAAAACAAACAACCAAACAAAAGAACCGAAAACATCACAACTTTATCGGAAGTAGTAATGCTAATACAAAAATAGGTGTGTAGTGCTGACTTAAGAAGAAGAATGGCTGGCAGGGAAATAAACACTATTGCTCATCAGTATTGAAATTATTCTATCCTCTTGGAAAACAAAATGGTCTTTGCAAAGATCTGGGGCGGGCTTACAAATCTTTAAAGTATGTCAGTACAAAAGGAGAAGAAACAACGCATCATTCTGAAAGCTATAGTCTTGTACTGATTACAATTTAAATACATCATAATATTTAAAAATGTATTCAAGTTTAACAATCAATCTCCAAAGTGCTAATAGAATTAACCCTAGATGGAATTTAGATTCAAGTTTGTGTTTTGCAGAGGGATTTTGTTTGGAACATGTTTTAGTACTGTATGTGCATAGTTTTTCTTGGACAGTTATCTGTTCCAAAAGCAACAGGAAATAGCAGACAATGACCTATTACTCTGGTCCCAGGGATTTCTCACTCAAAATCATAGAAGCAGAAACAAATACTTTAAAAATATAAATAAAAAGGCATATTAAAGTTTCTTGTACTCAGCCAGCACAAAAAATTGCTCTACAGTTTTTAGGACACATAGGTCCACAGAGAAGAATGGGCTGCACACAAACTGAAACTAAATGTAAATACAATCCCACTTCAGACTAATTCCAGAGGTATAAACTCTGAATGAACCAGTAAGGAAAGATTGCATGGGGTTGTTTCAAAAGTGTCATAGTGTCCCTTCATAAAAAGAAAAGGAGTACTTGTGGCACCTTAGAGACGAACAAATTTATTTGAGCATAAGCTTTCGTGGGCTACAGCCCATGTCATCAAATGCATAGAATGGAACATATCGTAAGAAGATAGATATATACATACAGAGAACATGAAAAAGTGGAGTAAGAGGCTAATTAATTTAGATGAGCTATTATCAGCAAGTGTCTAAATGGGCCATCTTGATTATCACTACAAAAGTTTTTTTCTCCTGCTGATAATAGCTCATCTTAATTAATTAGTCTCTTACTCCACTTTTTCATGTTCTCTGTATGTATATATATATCTTCTTAGTATATGTTCCATTCTATGCATCTGACGAAGCTGTAGCCCACAAAAGCTTATGCTCAAATAAATTTGTTAGTCTGTAAGGTGCCACAGGTACTCCTGTTCTTTTTGCGGATACAGACTAACACGGCTGCTACTCTGAAACCTGTCCCTTCATGAAAACCATCTGTCAGGAAAGCTTTCAAATGCAGAACTACACTCCCCATTTCTGAATTTCAAAGAAAGATTAAATGAAATGAATTGAGTTTGTCTATTCATTTTCACATTTATTCATTATTCAGCCATTAAACAAGTCTTGTATTTCTCAACCCAAACTGGATTCCTGGGGAGAAACACTTGGACAAATCACTAGGTGGGAATTTAAAAAAAACGGACACTGTGATTATCCTAATAAGAGTTATATTGGACCATAATCAGCAGAAGCTGCACTGCCTTATCTAGGTATGTAACTTATTTGGGTCACAAATCGTGTGCCTGTGTGTGCGTGTGTGCGTGCGCGTGTGCGCATGAGCAAGCACATGTGTGTGCATGTTGGACGAGTGGGAATGACCACCCACTCCAGAACTGAAATCTGCGAAGAACTGATCAAGGTGTACCAAGCAAATGTCAATTAGATTCCTCTCCCACTCCCAAATCATGCTCCTATATCCTTTCATCTCTTGCTGAGGTCAGCAGGCAGTGGGAGCTGCCTCCTGTGGGGTGGAGACTCTCTCTCCCGTCCCCAGGCACTGAACAGGAGGACTGCCGACTCCGACGGTCTATTAGTCAATTGGTCCGAATAGGAGAGGGTAGTGGGTTAGAGATCTGCTACGAGTGGCTTCCAGGAGTCCTTCCTCCCTGGCACAATTCTATTTTGAGCTGTCAGCCAGGAGATTTAAAGAGGCTGTGTGTGGCCTGACGTAAATGTCTTTCCTGGCTGGCTAGCCAGAGGGAAACTTGGCCCCTGCTAGCATGTCTAAGGGAATATATTAAGCAGGTTCTGTGCATCTCCTCCCCCACCTCACCAGTCACTCCTAGTGCCATGATTTCAGTACACCAGTATTGGAGTCAGGCTGGACACAGTCCCAGGCTCTGCACACATGTATGGCTTATATGATTTAATATGATTTAAACAACTGCAGCAGAGGGGAAGTTCCCTGTGCGGAGCAGCCCTGCAGCTGCGGAGCTCAGGAAACTTGTAGCCTCGGGAGGCTATGCAGCTGCAGAAGCAGATGAGAGCTGGATGGAGCCCCATACCAAAACATGCCCCTGCAAAGCAAACAAATTCCAATCACAAAAACATGAACAAAGAAATAAATGTTCAATACAAAAACAAACTGCAAACCGAACAAGGGAGCTGCAGCACACGGAAAGGAGATAAAAACAGGAAAACCTCAGTGTCTTCTGAAAGATTGGGAATAGTGCCTCTGCAATTTTGAATTTGAATTTTGGCTAGCAACGCACACCATGTAAATGCCCAATTAAACACTTGAGCAAGTAGTCAACACCTTAGTGTTCTGTTTTGATTCCATGATATAATGCATCTGATGGTTTGTACAGAAAATTAAGAACACCACTGCTTTAGCACAATGGTTCTCAAACTTTTGTACTGGTGACCCCTTTCACATAGCAAGATGCTGAGTGCGACCCCCCCCCCATTATAAATTAAAAACACCTTTTTATATATTTAACACCATTATAAATGCTGGAGGCAAAGTGAGGTTTGGGGTGGAGGCTGACAGCTTGCGACCCCCCATGTAATAACCTTTCGACCCCCTGAGGGGTCCTGACCCCCAGTTTGAGAACCCCTGTTTTAGCATCACTTCACAAGTACTTGATCTATCACAATCTGCACCGCAACAAGGGCAACAGAAGGCCTGAATGAGTCTTTAGACACTTTTTGCTTCCATAGCAGACAAAAGACATGGAAGATTACCTGATAACGCAACATTGTTATGACAAACCACCTATGGGCTTGGAGTACTGATCACATATGCTTTCACCCCTTCATGATATAGTATTAAATGGCTCTACAACATACAACACACTGGAAGGAGGAGGGAAGATGTGAAACAAATACAATTCTCATTAAATGAAGTCACAGGTTTTCTGAAAAGTCACTACAATATATACATAATCCATGATCAATAAGAATGATGTGGGTCAACATTTCTATTTTATGTTTCCCTCCCCTGCTAACTTATTCACAGACAAGCAAAAACGGCTTTGTTCTGAGGGATCCTTAGAGATAAACAGAATGGAAAGTAGTAGTCCTTCCACCAACCCCTTTGTAGCTGGATGGGCACCGACTCACTATAAGTGTCTAGCATATGTCTTTGAGGTTAGTTCTATCAGAATTGAAAGGGAGTCTTGTGAGCATTTCAGACATTAGGCCCTTAGGAGGCCCAAGGCATGGTTCTACTGTTAGAGGATAGTCACAGGGAACCTATTCCCTTCCCCTAACAGTACCCACTCAGCAGGCAACACAACATGATTGCGTCCACTTCCTGAGCACAAAGCAGGGGAAGACCCATTCCGCTCTGCTTGTGTGAGAACCCTGGAATCAAGTATAATTATAGAAATGGTTTTACATTGTAAAATTATGCATTTAGTAATAATTTTGAATGTTTTAATATTTATTGCTGTATAGGTTCTGTTTGTATTTTTGTTAATATTTGCATCAGTTATGGAAGTAGAGAAATGGGAGCTGCCTCCCTAAAAACAGGGTAAGGTACATGTACGTGATGGAGTGTGTCCTTGCAAAGACTTGTGAGCAGATTGCTGAGATCTGCATGCAGCTCAAGAGTAGGGAAGACCCATCCCACAGGAAGCTCCCTAAACAAAGGATCAGGCAGGGCAAGGTATTATATCCTTTAGGAAACGACAGCCTCATCACTGAAGGTGTGCCCTTGCAGCCCCTACATACCAGCTAGATAGACAATTCTGGGCAGAATGCCCCATGTTCACATCTTTTGCACAGTTGTATCAGTTGTGCTTGCTGAGCAGTCTAGCACTTGCACCCAGGGAGTACAACCCTTTCCTCTGCCTTATGCAGAGATAATGCCCCCTAAAACCACCACTGTTGTGGGGGTGCAAGCTGTCCATCCCTCCACTGCCTCAAGAGTCTTAACTTAGCCCAAACTGGCATTGATCTCTAACAAGTGAATGAAGTACCCTTCAATTCCAATAGAAATAAACCTCAGATGGAGATACTTATTAAAAAACAGGACAAATGAAAGCAGATACACAGAAAATAAAATTTTAAATGACTACTGTTTTGCTACATTGACTCCCCTCCCCAAATCTGTTTATAATGACTTAATGGGCACGAGGTTTGTTTTGCTACGTACTGCAGATGAGCACAGTTTAGCACTGTGACTGCTGAACAATCCATTATACTTCATGATGAAAGTTTGTGGAAAGGTAGTTTATGGTGATATCCAATAGCCCATACCTACTACTACAAACTACTGGGGACCTGTCCTAGCTCTTGTGATGGCAGGCCCATTAGAAATGCTTACTTCATCTTTCAAATCCCTCCTGCTGAGAGGCCTACAAAAAAACTCAACAATAGTTAAGTAGGTGGTGTGAGGTGAGTGCTGTTCATTACTCAGATCATAATCATCTCCCTGTTACCTTGTGCTCCCCTCAACATGTTCGATGTATTCACCTGTTGTCACTTGCCTTATACATAGATTGTAAGTTCTTTGGGGCAGGGACTGTGTTTTTGTTCGGTTTGTACAGTGCCTAGCACAATGGTGCTGGGGCCACTAGGTGCTTCTACAATACACGTAAGAATAAAATAGACAGGTTTTTTAAATATAAAGATTTTTAAAACCTAAGATTATCCAATCACTTTGATTTCTGCCAATTTGATCTCCCTTTAAACAATCTAGCCTTGCAGCAGTCAGAGTAAGCCATTAGCTGGTCAGTGCAGGTTGGTGTATGCAAGTCTTTACACTCCCTGCTGGAAATGAATCTATGAAGCAGAAACTGATATTGCTACCTGCTTTGATGATGGTTGTTGGCTCTCCACCATGCAAACTGGCTCTACTGATGGAAGGGCCACTGATCTCCGTCCAGTAAACCATCTTGTCCATGCAGTCATACGCAACTCCAATAACAACGCTGTCCTGTAAGTCAACAAGTGAATAATTACAGCCTCATACTAAATAACAGTTCTAAAGCTAGAAAGAATGGCTTAGGGGGTCTAAGCATCAGGCTCTATGCAGGGCCAGAGTTAAGAATAAGGGCCCAGCAGGCAAACGAACAGAGGGGCCCTGATGGGGTCAGGTCATGGAGGAGAACTATAGAGGCAGGTGGGAGGTGGGTGGCCAGGAGGAGCAGAGTTACAGCAGTTGGAGAAGTAGTTAGTGCAAGTGAGAAGCTGCTGCACCCCCACCCCCATTGCAGTCTGGCCAGAGGATACCCTCTTCACTCATCTAAAAAAGGAAATAATTGTGATCCCTCCATCTCATGACAGTCATCCTGACTCCACAAATCTAGGCTGGACTGGCAGGCACAGGCATTCTGGGAATTATCTTTGCAGTAGCCCACAAAACTTTTAATCAAAACTCCTTTAATTAATCAGGCCTTTAATTAATCATTTCCAATTCTGTTACATACACAGAGACCTACTGAGAGTTAGTGCTGAATTTTGTGGATAGTTCCAATAGCCTCCTTTGCAATGACTGATGCAGTCTCTTTGCCTTTTACTTATTTTCTCCTTTTCCTCCTTCGCCATTTTATTTTTCTTTCAAGAATCCTCATATTTCCCTCCACACTTTTCAGTGTCTTTCCTTCAGATTAATTTTTCCTTATCTCCCTCTTTCCCACATTCTTTCATGAGTACCTCTTTCCTGTCACTCTTTGTTTTTCTCTCATCTTCCTCCTTACTCTTTCCTTAACTTCTCTTTTCTTTCTAACTGTCCCATCTTTCTTTCCTTCCATTACCTTAAATTTTCTCCCTTCTGTCATGTCCAGTACCTACTCACACCCATCACACACTCTGCCACTAGATTCTAGAACACCCAGCCACCAATATACTCATTCACCCAACCACATTTCATCCACCCATCATTCACACCTTCTCTCCCCAACATACCTATGCACCCACTTCTCCCTGGATGTAACCACCACCACCACCATCACCCCTGTCCATCATGCACCCACACTGTACTGTGGGTGCCTCCCACACTCCCATGCGCCAACTCCTCACCCTACTAGACACAGACATACCATGAATCCATTCCTCACTCATTCAAGTGCTAGGGCCCTCTAGTGGTGTCCCCACAATCTACTCTCCCAATGCTGGGGCTCTCAGGCAGCCCTTATACAGAGTCTGTTCTCTTCCTCCTGCACCCTACATTCCTTTAATGGGTGGTATGCAACGTTTAGTTGCTGCCTGCCACTAACCCACATACCCTAGGTGGCTCCATTTCATTGGTGCT